>NC_091793.1:54227105-54540263 GCF_041296235.1 Equus asinus
TCACAGCACTTGTCACAAGGCAGTGGGGTGCCTGCTTGTTCTTATGTAAGTGGTGACTGGAGGCCTGATAGGGCGTGATGCTGACAGCCTCTCTCTGACAGCACATTGTCAGCATTCTTGACCCGGGCACTCCAAGAGCCTGGGAAAACACTTTGATTTCAATGTGGCTTTAAAAAAACAGTATCCAGTTGAATCAAATGACTTTATAAAATAAG
This sequence comes from Equus asinus, assembly GCF_041296235.1. Taxonomy (NCBI): domain Eukaryota; kingdom Metazoa; phylum Chordata; class Mammalia; order Perissodactyla; family Equidae; genus Equus; species Equus asinus. The sequence goes on from NC_091793.1 coordinate 54,227,321, forward strand.
TCCACACAGCAGCTTTTGTGAGATTAGTTGGTCCTCGAGGCCCCTAAGCAGATTCATGACTGTGTTGGTGTCATAATCAGGGTACCCTCTTATTTGTGTGCACTTAACTTGACATATAAAATTAATATTCTTACTACAAACTTATTGCACAGAAATTAACACGTGGAACAGGGTTGGGAGACACAGTGTCCACACATTAGAACCACATAAAGAGCCAGGCACAAAGTGGAAGGTGTGGGTTGTGAGGATTGGTGAGTCGGTTCCACCCTCCTGAGAGTGGCGGGCTCCCTGCAGGACCGGAAGGTGAAGAGATCTGCCAAGAAAATGGACGGGAGAGCAAGGTATTTTTCTGAAGACTTGCTCAATTCATGCTTTCCCGAAGTACCAGTGAAAATCTCCCTTTATGGGGAAAAAACCTTCACTCAGGATGTAACGTTCCTCTGGATCTTTAATGCTTTGGCTTGTTTCTAACAAGTGATTAAGAATGGCATTTTTTAAACAGCCCACTAATTGGGAAAAAATATTTACAAGCTACTTATCCGACAAAGGGTTAATCTCCATAATATACAAAGAACTCACACAGCTTAACAACAACAAAAAAACAAACAACCCGATCAAAAAATGGGCAGAGGACATGAACAGACATTTCTCCAAAGAAGATATAAGTATGGCCAATAGACACATGAAAAGATGTTCATCATCGCTAATCATCAGGGAAATGCAAATCAAAACTACACTAAGATATCACTTTACACCCGTTAGATTGGCAAAAATATCCAAAACCAAGAGTGACAAATGTTGGAGAGGTTGTGGAGAAAAAGGAACCCTCATACACTGTTGGTGGGAATGCAAACTGGTGCAGCCACTATGGAAAACAGTATGGAGATTTCTCAAAAAGTTAAAAATAGAAATACCCTATGACCCAGCTATTCCACTACTGGGTATCTATCCTAAGAACCTGAAATCAGCAATCCCAAGAGTCCCATGCACCCCTATGTTCATCACAGCATTATTTATAATAGCCAAGACGTGGAACCAACCCAAATGCCCAGAAACTGATGATTGGATAAAGAAGATATGGTATATATACACAATGGAATACTACTCAGCCATAAAAAAGGACACAATTGTTCCATTCGCATCAACATGGATGGACCTTGAGAGTATTATGTTAAGCGAAATAAGTCAGACAGAGAAAGACGAAGTGGAAGTTAACATATAGACAAGGAGATCTGATCGGTGGTTACCAGGGAAAAGGGGGGGAGGGGGGAGGGCACAAAGGGTGAAGTGGTGTACCCACAACATGACTAACAATAATGTACAACTGAAATCTCACAAGGTTGTAATCTATCATAATCTTAATAAAAAAAAAAAGAATGGCATTTTTTAAAAACGGAGATTATTTTAGAGGAAAAGGGAAGTGAAGAATTAAGCTTTCCTCTCTCTTTTGAAGACTTTCTTTCTCCCCTAAACGAGTCTCTGAAAAAGGAACTAAACACACAATAGAGTGAAACTTCTGTGAATTTTCTACAGGCTCAAATCTCTTAAGAAGTATTTTCTATAATTTGACTTATTTGGAAAGCTGACATTCATTAGACTATTTCCTCCTACGTCCTCATCCGACAGAGGAGGGTGCAGGTCATCATATCTCTCCCACAGGCTTGATATTAGGAATTAATTCAGTCAGTTTATGTAAAGCGCTCAGCCAGGGCCGGGCTCAGATAAGTGCTAACAAAGGGCAGCTACAAGAGTAACGAGGAAACTGCTGGGGGAGGTGATGGCGCGTGGCAGATGGTTTTTGGGTCCAGGTGGCCAGACTTCCCATTTTTTTTGCACATTATTTTCTTCCACAAAAAAAGGTAATGCTTTTTTAAATAACACACCTTCACAAACTTGGTTGCTAATTCACATATTTAAAAAAAATACTTTTAAACAAGAATTAGGAAATACAGACATCTGTGTAAAAATTAGAACTATTTCTCCAGGTTTTTTAATCAGTGATTGATAAGCCGGATTCTGCTCAGCAGATTTAACTAAAAAATAAACTTAAAATGACTTTTTATGTAAATAGAAGAAGCTTTTAAAAATAAATTTTGTGCAGGCACTGTGGTAAGCCTAGCAGGGACACAAACAGGAGTAAGACATAAGGCGTGCTCTCGAGGAACCTCTGTCTGAAGCCTGTAGAAGACGAGACACAATACTATTGGTGGCGTGGTACTTATGTAGTAGTAAATCCAGAATTAGGAATAGCAGTAGCAGCAGCTAACATTTATTGGGTACTTACTAAATGCCTGGCCCTATTGCATATGGATTATCTTATTTACTTAGTATAAAGATCTTTGATGGAAGTACTTCAGTCAGCAGTAGATTTGAGCGTATATAAAAGATAATTCCAAATAAATGTATTAAAATAGAAATTTATTTCTCTTTTATGTAGAAGAAGTCCAGAAGTGAGTGGTCCACAGCGGGGACAGTGACTTTTTGGTAAATCATGGATCCAGGCCCTTTTATCTTTCTCTTCCACCACCCTTAGTACAGGCTTGTATTCTCGTGATCCAGGATGGCTGCCAGAGTTCCAGACACCTTGTCTGAATTCTAAAGAGAAAGAAGGAGAAATTGGGAGTAGAGCAAAGGGGAACAGCTTCCAGGTAAGTAATTCTTCTTAGAGAAATTTTGGAACCCCCATATGATGACGTCCACTTGCATCTTATTTTTTATCCAAAGTTGCAAGGAAGACTAGAAATGTATTCCTGTAGTTGGGCACATTACTATATCAGATAAAATCAGGGTTCTGTTTGCAGAGAAGGGGAGAATGGCTATTAGAAAGGAAACTAGCAGTCTCTGCCATAGTTCTCATCATTCATCATTTAGTACGTGAGAAATTGAGGATGAGGTTGAAGAAATTTGCCAGCAAACAGTGGGGCCAGGATTGTCATCTGGGCATCTAACCCCACCGCCTTTGTGTTTAACCTCTGTGCAAACTCTGCCCGTGTGCTGGCACAGGCCTGTGGGGCAGAGGTAGGAAGGTGCTCAGAAATAGTAACTTAGAGTTTTTTACGTATTTTCACAATTCTTACTAAGGTCTTACGTTTTCCTTTCAAATATGGTACTATTGTAATGATGTTCAATTGATTCTTTTTTACATCAGAACAATTCAAACAGAGTACAACTTATTGTTAGAACAGAAATGTATAGTTGCTTTCTGTGTCTTCATGTCAGAGTCATATTGACAGAGGAGAGGTGTAAGAAAGATCTAAGTTCTCAGAGGAACCTGGAGCACGAAAGCCAGTCTCCACCAATGATGCTTGGTGCTTTGACGAGAGCCAGCCCCTCAGACCTCAAGCCCTGTCCATTCACAGATGCCACGACAAGGTCCAAGTCAGGGAAAGAGGAGAAGAGAGGAATGCTTTTCATTCATGCTCAGCAAGAGGAGCACCTTAGAGTTTATCCTTAGAATTTCTTATTCGTTGGGGAGTTCCTGCAAGGGGCAGCAAGAGGAGTAGAGAGAATCCTGGATTCTAGACTTGGCTTTGCTGCTAATGAGCTTTGTGATCCTAAACAAATGACTTTGCTTCTCTGGACTTTAGTTTCCTCATCTTTAAAGTAAAGATGCGTCTTCGGTTGCCTCCTTTCCATTGTACAATTTTGCTAGTTCTTTCTAGACTCAGTTGCTTTCTTTGGAAAGAGCACAGACTTTGACTTTGGAGGATGTGGCCTCAACTCTCGGCTCTGTCTCTCGTAAGCTGCGTGACTTTGCACAGGTCACCTCATATTTTTGAACTTTGGTTTCCTTACCTCTAAAGTGGAAATAATGAAACCTGTCCCACAGAGCTAGCGTGAGGATTAAAACACATAATATATGTGAAAGCACGAGCTACAGTAGTAGATGATCGATAAATGTGATGAATAAATATGTCAGTAACCCATCTTAGCGCTTCTTTTTTAATACTTAATGCTTCCTATCTACTTTATACCCAAATAAGAGAACGATCGAGTCTTTGTGTCACACCTCTCTGTGTTGACAGAATTGAGAAAGGAAGGGGTTAAGCTTATATCCATAGATCAAAAAATGGGCTTTTGAGTTCCTCTAGTGAGTTTGGATACAACACCAATGACTTCCTCCCTGCTGGGAAGCCTGTGTCTATTCAGGCAAAACATCTAGGAAGAGCTTGTCTCCAGTGTCCCCATCTCATGACCTCTTTATTTCAATCCATTGGAGCCACAGACAGCAAAAATCTCCGTCTACTTAGAAAACCATCTGTTTTTAATTCTGTGCTTTTCGCTCCTTCCTTTAGGAAGAAGAAGAAAACTATACGAAACCCTTTGCAGGGTTTCGTTTTTGCTTTTGTTGCTTTGACGGCCCAATATGCCCTCAACTCAACCTCCTCCAACTCCTGTCCAATGAAAACCCAACTGTCCAATGAGGGCTACTGATCAGCGTGATGACAGATGCTAGATGATCGAACTATCCACTTACTCTCTAGGGTTGGAAGGCATTCTAACATGATGTAGAATTGTTTTCTACACCATGGCCTGAAACGAAAATGGGCACTTCTGGAAGATGATTTAGGCAGAAAATTTATTTAAGCGGAATCCTCTGTTAACTGAACACTCTAATGAGCAGTGTTTTACTTCAGCAATTTAACCGAAAAGAATAATCATTGAGGAAATAATAAAAATTTAACAATAATAGCTGCTTTTTTTTGAGCATTTACTTTATGACAGGTCGTGTAGTCGTAAGAGTGTTATGTTAACACTGTGCTGTACCAGGTAGGTGTTGTTATCTGCCTTCTACTGATAAGAAAACAGAAGTTTATAGAAGTTAAACAGGTTCCCAAGATCAGAAGGCAATTACGCAGCTCTGGGAGACTCCAGAGGCCCTGCCTTCCACAGTGGGAGGCTGGCTGTGGCCCTTCAGAGTGGGCAGGAAGCGTAGAGACCAGGCACAGCAGCTCACCTTTCTCCAGGGAGACAGTGGCCTGGCAGAGGGCAGCCGCGTAGCAGGACGACCTTCCAGAGAAGAGAGTGGTGGCACCGGCCACCACACAGTCTGCACATCCTCTCCCTGACCACCCTGCAAAGCAGTCTGTGAGCTTGGAAGGCATCATTTTATTTACAGAATGATGGGGCTGTGGATCAAGGGGAAAAAATGGAAAGACTAGCTTCATTTAGCATTTATTCAAGAAAAACGTGGAATGGAATGGAAGCCTTGTCTCCCAACTGCAATGACAAGCAGCACTTCCTGGGGAATTAATGGGAACATGTCGTCATCCCAGAGACCTCCCACCTCAATGAGGCTGAACCCTGGGCCTTGTCAGAGGAAAACACGACTCGTGGTGAACGGGAAGGTGGAGGACCCTGGTGCAGGACCGTCCAGCCAGTGGGGTGAAGGCACCTGCACAGAACACGAGCGGAGAGGAGCTAGAATCTGGGGGGGTGGGTCGGGGAGGGACTGAAGACCTGCCCACTCACCACTCAGCCTTCACCCAGTTCTCACCTCCCTGGATTTTATTTGACTTTTTGGTGATTTATCAAACCGCTTCTGGCCCTCTTGCTTCTCTGGTTTTTTAAAAATAGGCATTTGGAGGGTCTTTGTGGCATCACAGAGCCTGCCTGCGGCCCCTCCTCCCCTGGCCCTCTCATCTGACTGCACCCCAGCCCCGGGGGGTGCTCTGGCCACAGTGATATCACCATGAGACCCCTTAAGCTGGTTTCCTCTAGCTCCTTCCTCATTTCTTGGGGATTACTGGGTTCAGGCCTACTCCTCAGGGACCCAGGAAGTGAAGGCACGAGGAGCGCTGGGGCTCAGCGTGGGAGCAGAGAAGGAGGAGCTGACGTGACCCTCTCGTCCCAGCTTTGTGGCTCATTTGCCGTAGAGACTTTGCAGAACCCTGGAACAGAGCTGCCTGTCTGCAGAGTGGAGGCTTAGGAAGGGCTTTGGAATCTAGGCTGCTTTGCAGGTGTGAGAGGCTTAAGGGGTCCCCTCTATCTCCCATTGGGAGGAGGTGGGGGGGCCTGGAAGACATTTTCCTAGGAGGACGAGTTTTCTAAGGGATGTAGAAGTTTTGGAGAGGGCAGAGATGGGAAAAGCAGGACAGACTTTGCCGGGAAGCAGAAAGGGGAGAGATTTTGAGTGCAGCTCTCAGTGCACGTCTCACCACTTAGCGTGAGGGCGCTCACTGGACTTTCCAGAAAGAGGCTTCTCTCATGGCATGCTGGGGCTTGGGAGGGTCAGGATCCCAGGAATGGAGCAGCTCCCATTTCCTCGACAGCGAGCATGTAGAGTCAGACAGTGTGACAGCACATCACCAGCAAAGGAAAGAAGCTGGAGGTGGACGCGGGATTCAGTGGAGAGTCAGAATCACAAATGGCTGGAGACAGACCAAGGCCTTGTGGGAACCTGCAGGCGGGAGCAAGCATGGATGGCAGAAAGGGGAAAAGAGCTGATTCAGTCCTTGCGAGTATCATAGCGTTGTTAAGAAATCCCAGGGTCCTTAGACCCTCTGACCGTGGAGGTAATTGCGCTTTGGGCAACACTGACAGAAGCATTTGGTTTGAGTCCCCCATCCACTCACCTTTGCCTCTTCACCTCCTTTCCTAGACAGTCCAGACAACTTGTTGGAAGTTTGGTGTTAACCCTTTGGTCAAAGCTATTATCAGCCATGCCTGCTGCCACACCCTCTGTCACAGCTGTCTCAGTTTGTCCCTTCAGAGACCACGAGGGCCTTTTGAGATCCCCAGAGTGGAGTCTGGCTTTTTCAATTTACACTGTTGTCCACAGAGTTGCTCAGAAAGGCTCCCCTGGGCCTGGGCCGGACGTCGTTTGAGATCCCAGCATGTGTGACATTCAGAAGTGTCCATCTGTGTGAGTCCCCAGACGGGACCTGCCCTCAGCTGCCTGACCACCCAGGGTGGTCTCTGATAATCAGTTCACCTTCTTTCTCCCCTCCCCCTCTGCTCTTCCAGGCCATCAGGGAGCGTTTGCCTCCCTCTTTGTGCAGGAGTGCTAATCCCAACCTTCCAGGTGTCTGGCCAGTGAGGCCGAAGTTCCTGTGCTGTTTCTGATCAGAGGCTCAGGAGTTCCTCCCACAGAGAGATGAAGCCTGGCAGCCGGCCTCATTTCTCAGAATTTCCAAAATAAGCATATAGATTAGTAATTGATAGTGACATATAATTTAAACGGTAAGTAGCAAAATACTTCTTTAGGGGTGACTTGTAGAGACCAGGCCAGACTTGTGTTTTTAGGCAAAACCAGGGACTGCTTCAATGAGTTCCCATTAAGCCCTGAGCTATTTTGAGGTTGATTGCTGGGAATCCTTTTGAGTAACACAAGTCAAAGTCCCTTTGGGCATGTTGGACCACCCCCAGCGTTACAAAGTGGGTTGCAGAGGCATTCCAAAGAGAGGCTGGGAAAAACCTGACAGGAAGTATTCCCAGAACACTCTACTCCCAAAGTCCCTGTTGGCTAATGACCACGGCGTAACTGTAAACAAAGCAGAAGAGCTTCAAAGAACAGGGATCTACACACATGAGCATCAGCCAGTCAGCAAACAGAAAAATGCCCTCCTGGCTTTTGTCAACTCACAGCACCTCTTATGCCAGGGCATTCCGACTTTAGGCAAACAATCGTACGTGGTCCATCACCCAGGGCCTGTCTAAACCCCACCTCCCCCCCCCACCCCCCCCGACCCCCCCAGTGCACTTCATCTCTTAGCCAGATTGTCCTGGGGCTGAAAAGAAGAGAGATGGCGGGGACAGGAGGAAAGGGGCTAAGGAGGCCAAGGGGTTCCTGAGTCTCCTTTGGTGTCCACACAGGGCAGGCTGCTGGTGCTCACGGTCTTCCCACAACCTTGCTCGTCTCCCAGTTAATCCTACTCAGCGCAGCCTGGGCTCACAGAACAGGCCATGTGTGGGCTCTGGAGCGCGACAGCCCTAGAGCCCAACTCAGCCCCACCGCTCCGCAGACTTCACCCTTGCTGACCCTGTCCTCTCATCTGTAAGACAGGAGCGGCAACTCCTGATCTACGGGGAGGCCTGATTTGGAAATTTCAAACGCGTATAAATGAATGTATTTCAGTGCCTGGCATGTGGGAGATAGCTTCTGCTATTGTTATGACCACTTCTGGTGCCTCGGGAAGTATTGTGAAATAGCGACTGGCTACTGAGCGCTAACCCCGTGCTGGATACTGGGTTAAATACTGTGAACACACACATTTTGCGGTCACCACTTCTATTATAGAACTATTTTTTAGAATCCATGATTCTCCATACATAGAATGCTGCTATACATCAACTTAGAGAAGAACCTCAGCCAAGGAAGGCGGTTTGAACAGACTGACAGTTCGTTTGTATTCGCTCACCTGAGGCTCACGCAGTGTGTGTCACAGACGTCTGTACTGGAGCCAAGGAACTCAGCGTAATTCAGCCGGTGCTGATCCCGACTCTTCCTAAACTTCCATACGGATATTAAGAACTGGGACAGTTGGTTCCATAGGCTAGATTAAAAACTTGCTTTTAGGTAAACAGTCAAGTAATTGAAATCCAAGTATTAGGTATTAACAGTTTTAATTATTTTACTCACATCTTTCTCAACTCTGTTTCTATATACATACAACTCTTTTATGCCACTTTATATTTATCAAAAATTTCTGTACTTTTCAATAAGCATAAAAGACAAACTTGCTATTCTAGACCATATCTATAAGGAGTCTACAATCGTTAGGTTTCAAAACATCATGTGCCAAGGCGTTTTTTTGGGGGAATCGGTAGCTTTGGCGATTCTCACGCTGAGTCCTGCAGCTCCGACCGAGCAGTGGAAGAGCGCGCCTGGGATAACCCTCTCTGAGCGGGGAGTCGCTCCCCAGTGGGAGGGCCGTGTCTGTGTCTGTGCGGGACAAGCAGCCCAGCCTGGGCCCTGCTCCCCTGCAGCGTCTGCGGAGGACCGTCTGCCTTGTGCTTCCCCTGGGCTAGAAACGTTTGTCTTTGTTTTTAAATGGTTCAATCTGGCCCGCTGGATGAGGTGATCTACTTGTCTTGGGACCCAGACAGAGAACTTAATGCATTTTTCTCTGACATCTAGTCAGTGGATGAGGGCTACAATGGGGGCGGGGGTGGGGGTAGGATGAAGGGAACACGTATTTATCCCTCCCTGGTGCCAGACACCCTGTAAGGTGCTTCATGTGTCTTACCTCTTTTAATCTCCACGATAAAACTGTTAACTAGTTATTGTTATCTGAACTTTACAGACGAGGAAACAGAGAAGTCAAGGAACTTGCCCAAAATTCACAGTGGAAAATCAGATTCAAACCATGGTCTTTCCAATATGCAGTCTGCTGTGCTAGATGATGACTGGCTTGTTCAGAATAAGTAGTATTTTGGTAGTAAGAACATTTACTTTGTTGTCACATTCCATGGATTTTAGTCCCAGCTTTCCCATTGTGTGACTGTAGGCAATTTAATGCCTCCAAGACTCAGTTTCTCATCTATAAAAAAGGGACAGTAATAATAATAAGAATACTCATCTCAAAGAGTTGTTGGGAGGATTAAACAAGGAGGGCACATAAAACCTTAGCTCCTAGTAAGGGCTTAAATCACGCCACCTGTGCTCTTGCTGGCTTTGTGGATGTGGGACAGCATTTGCGTCCCTGTGAAGGTACCACGATGCCTCTGTTAATTACACTGCAGTTTTTCACAGCATCGTGACAGAGACTCCATTTCCAGAGGTGAAGGTGATGGAGAAGGCAAGAGTATTTAACTCAGGACGACAGAAGGAAGGGTCAGCGGGACGTTGAGGGCTGACTGGAGGGGAGGTAAGTGCAGTGGGAACACAGAATCCATGCCTGAGAGTCCTGAGCAGCAGGAGGGCTGGCGCTGACGGGGGCTCAGGGAGACGCAGGGAGGAGCCCCGGCTGCTCCCACCAGGGAGGGGAGCAGGCTTCCTGTTCTGGCGGCCTCTGGGAGAATTTAGTGACAAGGGCTGGTGGCTCTTGTCACCACTTATCCCCAAGCAGTGGTTCCTTGTAGCTATTCCTGAGCCAGTCCTTAGGGAAGCGTGTGTGTGTGGTGGTGGTGTGTGCACACGTGTGTGGTGTGAGCGTGGCTGAGAGAACTTTAGGGACAAGAAACCACTCTTGTGTGGTTCCAGTCCACCATCTCTCTCCCTTTGATTCATTTATTCCTTCAATACGTATTGAAGGAATATTGAATAAACATTATTCAATATTTTGCTTCATTTATTCAGCAAACACTGAATATTTCCTACTTGCCAGGAACTTTGATAAGGTCTGTGATAAGAATTGGAGTAAGACACAGTCTCTGCCCGGAATGAACTCAGTGACAAATAAATAAATAAACCAATAAATGTCAGTTGAGGGTCTGGGAGAGCTCTTCAGATAATTCAGCTCCTCCTTGTCAGGAGACTACATGAAATTCAGTCAATAGCAAACCACGGATTTTGCCTCCAAATTAGACATACATACCTTGTAAAATCCAGATGCTGCTGATGGGGCTGGCTGGTGGCGTAGTGGTTAAGTCAGCATGCTCTGCTTCAGTGGCCCAGGGTTTGAGGGTTCGGATTCCAGGCACAGACCTACGCACCACTCATCAAGTCTGTGGCGGCAACCCACATACAAAATAGAGGAAGATTGGCACACATGTTAGCTCAGGGCCAATCTTCCTCACCAAAAAATAAAAGTAAAAAAATTAAAAATACAGATGCTATTGAAGTATTGGATTAAAACACATTCAGGTTTCTGTGTAACCTATCAGTGTGACTGGAAATGACTAACTTAAATCCATCCTCATTTAAATATAGGACAAGGGGTGGGGATATAGACGGAGAGTGATGGCTGCTGAAAAGGAGCTGCAGGCAGAGAAAAGAGGCTGGAGTGGAAGACAACCTTCCGCCATGCCTTATACCGGCTCGGCTCAACCTCAGAAGGGCGGCTGTTGGGGACATTTTTATCCTGCCTGCTGTAATATCCTTTTGTGTTGTTGGCGCCAATTTTATTTCAAATAAAAAAGCAAGCAATTTACTATAAAGCAGTTTTTAAGGATGTGTTAATCAACCATCACACTATTAATCCGTTGCCTGGGGAGCCCCTGTCTCAGTTACAGCCACTCTCAGAGGAGAAAGCTAAAAGCAGACTTGCATCCCCTCAGGAAATGTAACATGTACGGGTTCACACAGACTGGCCAAATTCAAGCTCGTTACTTATTTTACTGAAAAGCAGCACTAAATCTAATGAGAGAGGGAGGGAGAGATTGACCCACGGAATCATTAGCTCTGAGAAGGAAGTGGAAATAAAGTCTTCCAGCCTCTTCTGTTCCCAGCAAGACTCCAGGCTGGTTTCCTGACTTCTAGACTCTGGGGGCTGCGGCAGGGTGGAAGGGCTCAGGCTCCTGGAGCTCCTGGGTGCGAGCACAGCATCTCCAGCTTCTGGGCATTATTGTTTCTTTTTTTCTTGTAACAGTCCAGGATGCTTCCAGATTGGAGGTAGGCCTCTGCTTCACAAAATCACTGAGGGACTTAGGTAGACAGCAGTTCTGGCATCTCTAAGCCGTCATTTTCAAGGTTCCCTGTCTAAGTGAGTGGGGAGAGGAAAAGAGCAAGAAGGAACATGCAAGCAAGAGGAAAAGAGCAAGAAGAAGTGGGGAGAGGGAAAGAGCAAGAAGGAACATGCAAGCAAGAGGAAAAGAGCAAGAAGAAGTGGGGGGAGGGAAAGAGCAAGGTTTTTATAGGCTGGGTCTTGAAGTGGAACACATCCTTCCCACTTGTGTTTTGTTGGCTGTTTCTCAATCACATGGCCGCACCTAGCTGCAAGGGAGCCTGGGAATCTGGTCCACTCGGGCCTAGGGAGATGAGGGGATCATGAAGCGGGGAGAAGAGCTGGCAGCCAACTACACCAGCTCAAACACCCGCGCTGAGTTCCATTGCCTTCATATCGAGTACAGACCACTCTTTCTGGCTTGGCAGCCACTGCCTCCCTGGAACCTCATGGGACAGCCCAGCACAAGTCCTGTCCCTATCGGCCTGGTCCGCTTGCTGCCAACTAAAAGTGCAAGTTCACATACTCATGTTCCTCTCTACCAGACTCTCCAGATATTTGCTTCAGACTCGGATTTAACTAAGCCTTGTGGGCCTAGTATGTGCCAGACACTTTTACGGTCTCCTTGACCACACCTCGGTGAGGTGAGCACTGTCATGTGCATTTTATGGCTGAGGACTCTAAGCTCAGAGAGCTGAAGTCACTTGTTTACAGTCTTAACTTGCCCACTGCTCTTCTCTTTCTTCCAAGCGCAGAGCATTTAGAGTCTTTACCAAACCAGTTAATCTCAGTTCTCCCTGGTTTCACAGGAACATCTCTTTCTCCCCCAAGAAAAATGGAGTTAAAGCTTCTAGGTCAAGCTTGGGGGCTCTATATGTTTTTAGAATCCTTTGAAGGTTCTTACACAAGGTGGGGACTGTCAGGATTACTTGATCCCGAACTTAGCAGAATGCTTATTGATTGTTATAACTTAGGTCTTAGTATTTATTCAGACCAAACCCAACGTTGTTCAGACCCTAAGTTACCTACAAACTTCTCTCTTTTTCTTCCCTTTGGTGCTTGTTGAAAGCAACGCTGGCTCTTGCGGAGGCGTAAGTGTGCTTCCCCGGAGCTCCCCCCACTCCCGGGTCCTCCCATTACACGGTGCATTAGTTTTGCTCTTGAAAAAGGAACCTTGGGCAGAAATTCCCAGCTGTGATTTTTCTTCTCTAACTTCCTGTGGTTGACGTGAGGTGTATAGACTGGAAATGCCAGCTCCTTGACTGCTGAAAGGTACTTGCAGTCTCGCCTCTCTGATCCGTTAGTTGCTGAGAGATGCCACGTCCTCAGAGCTAGAGGCTCAAGAAAGTAACTATCTCAGCCTCAGACGAGAATCATCCAAGTGGCCGGTCAAGAGCCAAGAAGTGGCAGGGGTGAGTTTATTGCTTTGCTCGAGCTTCCCCCATCTTGAGGCATTTTTTATTATGATTGTTTAATGATACTTATAATACAAGAAACAGTTACAAATGTTAGGGAGGTTGCATTGCCCTGGGGCTCTCTCTGGCTTGCTCTCTCTCACAGCTGCAAGTGTGCCCCCCCTTCATTAATTCAGAGGTAATCAGGTTTGCGCTGCAGCTGTGTGGCATATGTTTGCCTGAAACAGTCATGGCCATGGGCACCAGAGCAATTAAGACTGGAAAAATGCCAGCATATTTTTTCTTCTCTGATGAACTGATAACATTTTTCTTTTAATTCTTGGATTTATATGGTTTCATCAGTAAAGAGAGTAAAGCAAACATTTTTTGAGCACCTGCTATGTATCTGAGCTGGTTGCTTTTTGTAAATGTTATCACATTTAGATGTACCGTCTTGGTTTTTTAAAAATGGTTGTAATTTTATTAGTGGAGAGAAAGGCCGAGGCCTGAAATGCTTCATGGGAGGAGACAGTGACACGATGTTGCACACAGTAGAGCACACGTAACGCTGCGGCTGGACTGTCACATCAGGGACAAAGCTGGTTAGACACTGCCAGTGGGAAGTTGCTATTTCTTTTTCCAATTTCAGTTGAATTCTAAGTCATTCTTAGGTTGCTTGATAGAAAAGCCAGTATTGCTATACTCTGATTTCGGACTCAAACACAAAAACTGTCTTTACTTTTTGGATAATCTTGTAGAAGTTAACAGATCAGAGATTCCTTCGAAGTAGGTTTGGACTGAGTTATGGTGCACAGCTGATAGATAGACCAGGAGCAAAGCTGGCAGCAGAGGAAGCCTGCACAATTTCATACAAGGGTTAATTTAGCTAGGTAAATCTTCAAGGAAATTTTACTTGTATTGATATTCTTACTTAATGCAAGAGAATGAACAAGTTGCTGTGAATGGAGAAAGAAATAGGGGTGCTCAGACACCAAAAGGACATCCAGCGGTGCAGGCTTCCTCTTTTCACCCATTCTCAGTCTTGAAAGTCCTCTTTTCTTTAACAGGCACTGTCAGCTTCTAAGTGACTTTCCACCGTGGTCCTTTCCATATTGTTAACACATTGAGTGGATGCCTCACTCATCTTCCAGCCGTAATGTCATTGTTCAAGGAAAGAGCAGGTCTCCTGAGGGGCTGGCTAAAGGCGAGGAGGCTGGGAAATTCCTGTGAAACTAAAAGCATGTATCTTGACTGATGACAGGCATTTAACCCTTTCATGGCACCGCTAATTATTTTTCCACGATTCATTGCTGTTTACCTATTTTATCAGGCATTTTCTACCCTCCATACCCATAAAATAGCAAAATAACTTATGCAAAAGAATTCAAAGAATCCTTTTTCCTCCTAAATTAGCAGACATGATATATTCAATATTAAAAACTATCTAAAACAAGGCAATTGTTCAATAAAAATCTCTGCATTTATTTCCACTTTCTTTATACTATTCTTCTATCCGGAAGGATGATCTGAAAAATAACAGAGGAAGGCAGTGTCCTAGGCACTCTCCTGACACCAGCTTTAAAAGCACTGCTTGAGATGCAAAGATACTTTAAAAAGAAAAAGAATGTGTTATGTTAACTAACAAGCAAAATCTTGATCACTGTATATTAAGTGTGATTCCAAAGAAATACAAAAAGAAAGGCTATAGCTGAAAAGGTCAATAGTTGGCAGAATTGTTTATTGCTAAATTCTGTGTAGCCACCTCATAAATGATCCTTTTTATACATTCATAAGCTAGCTGGTCTCAGTCTCAATCTGCCTTGCAAGGAATTCTGCTTATTAGCTAATAATGCCCTAGCAACATCCTTATGTATGTTTACTCATATACATTAATTTACTCAAAAAATAATTACAGGCCTAAAAGACTCAGTCCTGGGAGTCATACTGCTGTATGTGACAGAGCCGTCCCATGTAAATACTCAATTTCATTTTTTTTCTATTTTTATTAGCTTTCTCATTAGCTTTCTGAGCATTAGTAAGCATGCCGACATGCTAAAAGATGATGCAGCTCAGAGTCGGCAGACTACAGCCCTGGATCAAATCCTGCCTGCAATTGCCCGTTCATTTTCTTGTCTATGGCTCTCCTGCGATACCATGGCAGAGTCCAACAGTGGCAGAGTTGAACAGTTGTGACAGACAAGGCTAGCTTCATGGGCGTGCAACTTGTGCAGTCACACAGAGTCTTGACTTAGAAGCATCTTGTGCTTGGTTCAATGGCGCTGCTGCAGCCATCTTGAAGTTATTAATAATTTTTGAACAAAGAACCCTGAATTTTCATTTTTCATTGGGCCCCACAAATCATGTAGCTGGTCCAGGCCACAGAGATTGTATGGCCTGAAAATCCTAAAATATTTACTGTCTGGCCCTTTACAGAAAAGTTTACTGATCCCTAACTTAGCTGATCTTCTGTTTTCGTATATTCGTAACTATTTAAATCATTTAATGTTTTTAAGAATTACCTGGAGAGAACGTTTAAAATGTAAATACTTGAGCCCACATGCAGAGATTCTGGTTCAACAGTGGTCTCTTATGTGACCTAGGTATATCTATTTTTAAAAAGCCTGCTGATGATTCCGACGTGGCTGCTCCTTGGGCTGCTCTGGAGAAAACCTTGTGGGCTCTCTCCCCTGTGTCTGGGCTGTCTCACTGGATATAACCTCACCAGTTCACCTGCCTCCAGCCCCTCCCTTCCCAATCCCTTTTTTAAGCTGCGGTCAGGTTAATGTCCCCCAAACGCTGCTTTTGACATCTTACCACCTTGCTCAGATCTTTTAATAGTTACCTGCTCTCGGAAGAATAGAGCCCTAACTCATCTGTTGGGCATTCAAAAGCCTCCTGCATCGGTTTCTCACCCCAGTCCTGCATAGAGGCAGTCTGTATTTTGACAGAGTCAAAAGCAAATTCCTCTTTCCACATCCAAGTTTTACCACTCACCATCTGTGTACCCTCCTAGGAGGCTCAGAATCTTCATCCTGCAAATTGAGACAATGACTCAATATGACACATTGAGAAGGACATGACAGCATTTCTCCAGTGCACTTGCCCGAGTGTGTCAGCTCAATCTAATCGTGAGAAAACATCAGACAAACCCACACTGAAGGACATTTCTACCAAATAACTGACCAGTACTCCTCAAAAGTGTCAAGGTCATGAAAGATAGGGACACTGAGGAACAGTCACAGGAGGAGACTAAGGTGACATGACAATGAAATGCAATGTGGGATCCTGGGTTGGTCCTGGACCAGAAAAAGGACAGTAGTAGAAAAATTGGTGAAATTTGAATAAGATTGTTTTTTAGTTAATAATATTGCACCAATGTTAATTTTCTGTCTTTGATAATTAGACTATGGTCATGTAAGATGTTAACATTAGGGGAAGCAGGCTGAGAGCTGTTAGGAAACTCTCTGTACTGTTTTTGTGACTTTTATGTAAGTCTAAAAGTAGTTCAAAATAAAAAGTTAAAAAAGTTGAAATAGTAATATCTACACTACAGAGTTGTAAGAAATTATAAAATAATAGCTAACATTCTGAGGGCATTTATTAGGTGCCAGCCACAGGGCACTTTACATTCACTGAGTCGTCATAACAACCCTGCGTGGTAGGGAGCCCTTGTCTCAGGTATAGTGCCTGGCATGTAGGAAGAAATCCCTGAGTCCCAGGAAACTTTTCTCTCCTCACCGCCTCCCAAACATGTCCACTTGTCGAGTCTCAGTGAATCTTGTGGGGCTCTACTGCCAATCTGGACTTCTGGAACTCCTGCGGGCTGCAGTACTCATCAAGCACTTGTTTTGTGCAACTTGGTATCATGAATTTTCTTTCTATGTCTTGGCATCCCAGCTAGAAATGGACTTCTCGAAAGCAGAGGATGTGGATATCTCACAGTGCCTCACACCAAGAATCTTGTCTATCACATACTGCTCACACCAACAATCTTGGATATCCCATGGTTCCTTGCACCAGCAATCTTGGATATCCCATGGTTCCTTACACCAGCAATCTTGGATATCCCATGGTTCCCTGCACCAACAATCTTGGATATCCCATGGTTCCTTGCACCAACAATCTAGGATTTCCCACCATGACTTTCACCAAGAATTCCCCAAGTACCTCATCACCCTCAGATCTCCAGGAATGACTCATGTTGACCGGGCCTGGGATAGGATCTCTGCCCTTACTAGAGTTGGAGACATTTGTCTCTAGTATAGGAGGCAACATTAGCAGTTGGCTTCTTGGATGATTTCTTGGAAAAGTACACATTGCAATCTGATTTCAAGAGTGAAATTCAGCCATCATACATTTTTAAAATTGTTGTTATGAAACACATAGCATAAAATTTACCATCTTCACCATTTTGATAAGTGTCCGTTTCAATAGTGTTAAGTATATCCACACTGTTGTGAAGTAGATCACAATCATACATTTTTTTAACCTCAAAAAATACTTTAGCAAATCCAGAATATGTGACAACTCTCACTACTTAATGATAAGAGAACAAAATTATCCAATAAAAAAATAGGATAAAGATTTCACCATGAAGATACACAGATGACAGATAGGCACATGAAAAGATATTCAACATCATTACTCATTAGGGAAATAAAAATTAAAATCACAATGAGATATTGACTAGAATGGCTTCAAAAAAACTGAAAATACCAAGTGCTCACAAGAATGTGGAGTTAATGAGACTCTCACACATTGCCGGTAGGAATGCAAAAAAAGACAACCACTTTGAAAAACTGGTTGGCAGTTTCATATAAATTAATGTATAATTACCGTATAATCCAGCATTCCCTCTCCTAGATATTTACACAAGAGAAATGATGACGTATGTCCACACAGAAACTTATATGTGAATGTTTATTAAACAGCTTTGTTCATAATCACTGCAAAAGTGGAGACAACCCAAATGTCTACCCACTGATGAACAGATTGTTGTACATCATCCTATGGAAACCACTCGAGAGAAAAGAATGGACAGTGATCCATGCAACAACGTGGACGAATATCCAGTGTACTATGCTGACAGAAGCCAGACTCAAAAGCCACACTACCTCATTCTTTAATGTAATGCTTTGGGAAAGCAAAACCATAGGGACACACTGGGATTGGGGAGAGGGTTAACTATAAATTTTGCAGTGAAATATTCTACATCTTGATTGAGGTGGTCATTACGCAACTCATAATTATTGGTCAAATTCATAGAACTATATACCCAAATAAAGTCCATTTTTACTATATGTAAATTATTTTTCAATTGACCTATCTTTAAAAATACTTTAGCTATTTAATACTTCCAATAGCTGGCCACTTAATTTGCAGCATTGCTATCAGAAACAGCTGGATTCGGTGGGAGAAGCTAATATGTAGGCAGATCTTAGTTCACCCTGGACAGGCCCAGTTAATGCTTGTTTTCCTGTGGACCAGTGGGTTTAACATTTGTCCCAGATGATAGAGACCTGGTTTGGATGATAAACTCTATAGTCGTATTAGGGTTCGATGATGTTCTCACTGTATTTCAGACAAACTCTTGAGAGACCAGGTCATTAAGCAGAGTTTTCAAGAGAGTGAGACCGGGCTGACTTTCCTTCCAAGGAAAAGCGTAAGTCCAGGCACACTCTCAGCGCCCCTCTGGCTGAGTCTGACTAAGAAGACATGTGGCACAGACTTTGGAGTCTGGTAGATTTAGGATTAAATACCAGGCCAGCTCCTAAGCAGGTGGGCATGATATTTAATCTAAACCACCTCACCTGTACAATAGGTATTACAATACCTGAGTTGCAGAGCTGCTGTAAAAAAAGTGACTTAGCAAATTGCTTGGTGCAAATTCAGTGCTCAGGAGTTGCTAAGACCCTTGCTGTCACTTGTCGTCATCACTGTTCCCTGTGAGTAAGGAGAACTTCCCGTATGAGGGCTGCCTCCCCACCCCGAGGGCACGCAGGTCATGCTGTGGCAGCGCACACAGTGTGCACTCAGCTGTCATAGGTGCTTTGGCATTCCCCGCCTCTTTCTTCCCATAAGGTGGACCTGTTAACAACTCGTTCCTCACTTAAACCTGGGTCCCTCCCGGAGGATTACTGGTAGCACCTTCAAGTGTCTCCCCTCTTCCTTGCTGCTTGCTTGTTGTCTGGTGATTTCAAGTCAGGCTGAAATCTGAATAATTTGAGGCATGCAGCACTCCCAAGGGGTAAGAGAGCCAGCAGCCTGCGTCACCCGGGCCCGCGGCAGGTCGCTCTGAGTGTGGGTGGCTCTCTGCTGAGATATTTGAGTTAGTGAGTCAGGACATTGGAAGAAGGTGTGCAGCTCAAGCATGATTTACTTGAATCTGTGGAGAGACAGATTGTGCTTCATAGTTTATTGAGAATCTGCAACGTGAGCCACCGTGGACTGCGGGCAATTAAACAGTCAGACCAGTATTTTCTTTGGACCAACAAATGAGTGCTGTTAAGGCACAGATGGGGAATAAAAAGAAACATAACATCCAGAACCTGCTTTGAAGAAGTTTATACTGTACCCGGGAAGACAGAGTGAAAACACACAAACCAAGGGAATAATAATACGGAATAGTATTAAGTGCTAAATGTCACGGAAAGACTTAACAATATTGATAATAATTATAAAGCATGTTAAAGGAGAAATGAATATAAATGAGACATGGTCAGGGCAGGTATTTAGAAGTTCCCTTTATGTGACGTTAGTGGTTTTTTTATATGTGATTTAAGAATTAATTTTTCTGTCACCAAGCGAGTTTTCAGGTACATCATAGTCCTGTACCAAAGCTGAGTGGGAAGCAGTCAGTGGGGCTAGGATTTGAAAAGAAATTCAATTCATTGTAGCAGATGCAAGCTGGGAGTGGGAGATAGCCCAGGTAGGGAAGTGAAATACTCTCCAAACTTTCAAAAGGCCTCTTGGTGAACTTTTAATAGCAAGCTGCTATGGAAACTTCTGATTTTTATTTTTTTGTTTTTGTTTTGCAGGGAAAGAGTCGTCCTGAGCTGGCATCTGTTGCCAGTCTTCCTCTTTGTATTTTCCCCTCCTCAGAGCCCCAGCGCATGGTTATATATCTAGTCGTGAGTCCTCCTGGTTGGCCTACGTAAGCCGCCACCACAGCATGGCAACTGACAGCTGAGTGTGTGGTTTTGGGACCAGGGACCTAGGCCGCCAAAGCAGAGTGTGCCAAACTTTAACCACTAGGCCATCAGCGCTGGCTGTTTTTCCTTGAATAAATAGTTAATTTCCTTATAAAGCATAGCTGAAAAAAACCTGTTTCTTCCAAGTCAGTTAAGCATTCCCGTGGGAATCCTGGCTAATTAGATTACACTGTTGACCAAGGAAGTGGCTACTATGACTGGGGATAAGGCAGCCTAGCAAACCTAAACCCAGCAGCGATAAGGCATGAAATGCAGTACCTTCACCCATGTTTCCTGTGGGCTCATCTGTGGATTGAGGGTATTTGAGGTGTGTGGAAAACAACCGGTAAAGGCCTGCAGGCAGGAATAAGTATGTGGGCGGGGGGTGGCAAGGCCTAGGGGGTGGGCAGTAAAGAAGCCATCCTGATGGAGGGAAGGTTATGTGACAACAAGTAGTGAGACAATGATTGGTTGTGTGAGGTCAGGCCATAGAGGGAGCTCAGATTTGGTGTATGATAGACACGTGTGGCAGATTCTTATTCTGTTTTTACGTCCCTTGCGTAGATCAAAGTATAAGTCCTTTCCAGTGGTGAGATTACATTCTTCAGCAAAGAGGAAAAGCTATGTCCTTCAGCCTTCAGAACGCTCCGTCCCTCTTACAAGGCCTCTGCTACGTGCAGGGAGGCTTTAAAATGCAAAGCTTCACGCATGGAACACCGAAGCCACAGCAAAGAAGGCAAACCATGTCTGCACAGTGCCCAGTGACTGCACTCCAGTGATCTTAGCAAATGACAAAACTGATAGCTGCGTTCTTGAAATCCATTCCTGTGACAGATTCTATGCCATTTTTAGTTATCTGATTTGCTTTTCTTGAAGGCCGAGGCGAAGGTCGTGATGTATTGACTTGGGGCATAAATATAAACGTTTCCTTCACTTTTTTCTTCTGACATCATCCTCTAGTTGGAGAACATGGAGACTTTTTGTTTGATTTGGAGAAGGCAGAGTGTTTACCAATGGCTGAGGGGTGATTAAGAAATAAGGTAACTTCAAAGAGTGTGTGGAGAGAGACCTAGATAAAGATTGCCTGGATCTCTTCTAGATATTATGGGAAGTTGATTTAGGTTAAACTTGAACAAATCCTGTTGAGTAGGTCATTGAAAGTTAAGAATAAGCTTCAGTGTCTCTGGTGTTGTAAAAACATTGTCTACAATAGTAGTCCCATGCACCGTTTAAGACCCTGACCCTGTTGTCGGGAACTTGTGATAAAATTGCAAATCCTAGTATTTAAAAAATTCTTGCTCCTACTTCATAGGTGTTTGTGAAGCAGTTTTCCAATACGGCAGTTAATAAAGGTAGAATGACCCATTCGAGTGTAATCAACAAATATTACCAACAAAGGAAAACATCTGTGTCTACGCAGATAGGTCACATGGTGGAGAAAACTGCTATTAATTTTCAGGGCTGACTGAGAGCCAGGCTGAATCAGATCCTTCTTTTTGGCTGATGAGAAGCTAACATGAATTATGATAGTGCAGAAAAGGGCCAAACTATAATTTCCATTTCCAGCAAAGCCACAAAAAGAGTTTAAAGGGTAGAAAGTGCTCAGTGTGTGTCATTTATCATGAAGGCCAGTTTTCTGTTTTGCACAGCGAAAGATGCTTTGCCAAAAAGTGAAGACCAGAAGGGAAAATACTCACTTTAATTTTCGGGCTGTGTGTTGATGTGGGTCTCTGTCCTCCTGTATGGTAGCCGCTCCCCACCTGTGGCGGTCGAGCACGTGAACCGTGGCTGGGCTGCACTGAGACGTGCTGTGAATATAAAATACCAACAAAGTGGGAGGACTTAGTACAAAAAAGTGTGGAATATCTTATTGACGATTTTTTAATATTGATTTCATTGAAATGCTATTTTGGCTATATTGGGTTAAATCTAAATAAATTATTAAAACTAATTTCACCTGTTCCTGTTTGCTTTTTAATAATCTACTAGGAAATGTAAATTAGGTCAGTGGCTTGCCTTATATTTCTATTGGAAAGCACTGGTGTAGAGGGTGCCACACTGACTTTAAGCACTAATATTTTTCATTGATGCATTTCATGCTGCTGGTATAGACATAACAAGTTGAAACTCAGTTAAGAAATAGAAATCAGGCTTTTTAACCCCTCAATGATTGTCTTAAGAAATGAACTGTTTTATCTTACAGAGATTTTTAAAAACACTCAACGCGGTTATGCGTCATACGGTTTCTTTTGCATTTGTTTAATGATTTTTTCTAGTGTGCTGTCATAATGATAACTTTCTATTCTTTGGCAGAATTAGTTCAGATGATTAAATTCCCCTCTGAGCATTTAGAAGGGGGCAGCCAAAGAAAGCTGATTTGAATACAGGGGATAAACAGTAATTAAACTGTAAATGTTGATTTTCTTTTGAAGTCCACTGGCGTGTTTGGTGTGAATAAAGAGCACATTGTGGGTCATTGTTTCGGCTGCCGCGGTTGTGGCACGTGAGAGTCGGTGCAGGGCTGCGGCTCGCCGGGGAGTTTCCCAGGCCCGCTGAGCTGAAACTGCCTTTGTTTATATTAAAGCCTGGAGAACTTCTTTTCCTCAAAGAGTACACATTGATTTTAGATAAAATCTTTGAGCTTTTTTTCTCTTCAAACTCATCTACTTCACTATAATCTGGAGAGGAGTTTTTAAAAGCTGGAAACGTGGCTTCTCACTGAAAACTGAAAAGGGCTTATTTCACTGTGCCTTTTTTGGAAATTTTAATAGTTCTCAGCCTCAGCTGTTTATTAGCCTCACCTGGGGAGCTTTTCAAAGTCCCAGGGTCCAGGCTACACTCCGGATCAATTATGTTAGATACTCTGGGAGAGGATGGAGGCTCGTAATTGTTAACCCTCCCCAGGTGATTCCAGTGTGTAGCTGGGGCTGAGAACCACGACTGCCTTAACAGTATAAGGCACGCCTGTGTTCACTGGCTTTTTCCACAAGGATTCAAGGAGGCTGGCTTGCAACTAGTAAATGAGTTAAGTTTCTAAATAGCTTTTTTCCCTCCAGTTGAAAATTAGAGGGGCTGAACATTGGCTGATCCTGAAGCACATTGCAATGTATAGTTTTCTCATGCTCTAGCATAAACAACAAAAAGACTGAGGATTATAAAACTGTCACATGTTCAAGAATTAATTAGGCTCGTATTATTCAGGATAGGTGATGCTGGCTACTGGTCTCTTCAAACCACACATACTTACGTACACACATAGACACATACAAAATCAAAGTGTTATCCACTGATAATATATTTTCACAAGTTATTTGTCACAATATTGACAGTTTCAGCTGGATTCTAAAGAGGAAATTTCCCACAGGGTGAGTATGGCAGGGATGGTGCTGAATTATTGGGTTGGGTTGGGTATTACTGTCTTTGCAAATGTAATTATTATGATGGAAACCCAGTTTTTCCATTGTGAAACTGGTCCTTGTGAATCTGGGCCTATTGCATTTAAGGCCTTTGAAGGGGGTTCGTGTGGTGGAAGTATTTTTGTAGGCTGTGAAGCGCTAAGCAAAGTAAGCTAATGCATTATGTACATTTCAGGAAGTTTGGAGTTTTCACATTTCAAATCAACATCAGACGAGACAGTCTCTGTTGTAGGGAGTCAAGAAAGGTGGTTTATTCTGTGCTTGCTGTTGGGAGCAGGATGGGCTTCTTTCAGGAATTTCAAGATAGGTGGAGGGGAGAGTATAAAAAACCCTTGAATCAGTGGCAATTAGTTGTTGGCCATTGTATTTCATTTTAATTTTTAACTTTTTTATTATTTATTTGTTTATTGAGGTAACTGGTTTATAACATTATATAAATTTCATGTGTACCTCATTATATTTCAATTTCTGTGTAGATTACACCATGTTCACCAACCAAAAACTAATTATCATCCATCACTCTACACACATGCCCTCTTACCTCTTTTGCCCTCCCCTCTGCCCCTCTGGTAACCACCAATATAATCTCTGTATCTATTTGTTTGTTGTCATTGTTGCTGTTTTTATCTTCTACTTATGAGTGAAATCATACAGTATTTGGCTTTCTCCATCTGACTTGTTTCACTTAGTGTAATACCCTGAAGGTCCATCTACATTGTCACAAATGGCAAGATTTCATCCTTTTTTATGCCTGAGTAGTATTCCATTGTGTAGACCACATCTTCTTTATCCATTCATCTGTTGATGGGCACTTACGTTGTTTCCAAATCTTGGCTATTGCGAATAATGCTGCAGTGAACAAGGGTGCAAAAGTTGTTGGCCATTTATTATCAACAGCTTTAAGAATGTTGTTCATTCAACAAACATTCATCAATGGTCTACTAAGTGTCTAATATTCTAGGAGCTAGGTATGTAGTAGTGAATAAAGTCGAATGACAACAAAAAGAAATGCCACCCTCATGGAATTTACATTCTCGTTGGAGGAGACCAGCAATACATAAAGAAATTATGTTTTAGAGAAAAGTAAATGGGAGAAAGTGGATAGGAAGAACCAGAGGATAATTTCTCATGTGACTAGGGCCAGCTACCCCAAGGCGACATTTGAGCAAAAGACGGAAGTAGGTGAGGGAGCAAGTCACACAAATCCTAGAGGAAGGGTATTCCAGGCAGTAGGACAAATAGTACAAAGGGCTTGAGGTGGGGGTACATCTGGGCTTGCCAGAGAAAATACAGGAAATACTAATTTTAGATAAACAACACATAATTTTTAAATACAGTCACGCACCACGTAAGGACGAACTGCATATACGCTGGTGGTCCCATAGGATCAGTACCATTCAGCCTAGGTGTGTGGAACGCTATACCATCTAGGTTTGTGTAAGCGCACTCTGTGTTGTTCGCACCACAATGAAATCGCCTAATGATGCACTTTTCAGAACATGTCCCCATTGTTATCGGGTACGTGATTGTATGTGATATGCAAAATTTGGGGTGTATTTATGCTCAAAATTAGTGTCCTCTTTTTTATTTCCTAAATCTGGCGACTGTAGCATATCTGAGGGAGTGAAAGAAGGCCAGTGTGTGGAGTGAGGGAAGAAAGGGAAAGCAGAAGTAGGTGAGGTGAGAGAAGCACCGGGGCCGAGTGGGCCGGCCTTGAGGCGACTGTAGAAACTTTGACTCCAACTGAGCCTGGACGTCACTGAGGGGTCTGAGCAGAGGGTGCTCTGACCTTTCCCAGAGTCTAACAGCCGGCTGGCCCGTGTGTTCCCGTAGGAGGACAAGGGCAGAAGCACGGGGACCGGCTAGGAGGCTCTCGCACAAATCCAGCTGAGACAGCCGGGCGGTGAGAGCCTGGGAATATTCTGACGGCGACCACGGTGTTTGCGGACGCATTGGATGTGGGGCGATAGCAAAAGAGAAGGACTGGGGACCGAGGAAGGATGACACTGCCGTAAGTGAAATGGGGAGACTTCAGGTGGAGCAGGATGTTCAGGCGGAGGGAGGATGCCGAGCGCATCTGTGGTGTGCTCAGTTGGCGATGTGCGTTCCACGTCCCAGGGGAAATGTCAAGCCGGCCGTTGGCGTTGTCCTCTTTCCCCCACGTGGAAAGGGGAAATGAAAGCAAGGGTGGGGAACGGGCGCGGAGGTGGTTTGGAAGAAGGTGATGTTCTCAGCCCCGCTTTGGGGGACTCGAGTGAGGGGAGCGCGGCCACCACCTGTCGGGTGCCCCCAGCGGCCGAGGCCCAGCTGGTCAGCACACTCCACCCCTCCCGGGGGCGCCTGGTCCTGGCAGTGGGGCCGTGAACCCGTCCCCGCCCTTCCCTCGGGGCAGGGGAGCTGCGAGGGAAGCAGACGGAGTTCCTCTCCCCACAGATGACCTCAGAATGAAAAGAAGTCTCTCGGGAGGCGTGCCACCGTCCCTATGATTATGTCTGTTGTTCCCGACGAGTCCTGAGCCCAGCGCTGAGGCCGCAGCAGGCCCGTCCCCTCCCCGCCCCGGCCGGAGCCGAGCCGGTCCTTCCGTCTGGTCCACGGAGCCCAGCGACTTCCTCGGAGCCTCGGCCGTGGAGGCTATCATTCCATCTCTCCCACCCACGGGATCTTGGCTCCTCCTCAAGGCTCTTTCGCATTTTCCCACAGTTCCCTTCCCGAATCTTTTCCTGTCAGCGTCTCTGTTTTCTCCTCCCGTCCTCCGTAGGTTCTGTGAGAACTTGGCAGTCTTCTGTCGGGCTTGTTTTGTTGCTTATGCTCCTCCCCCATTCTATTTCTATGGCTTGTTACATACTGAGATTTGCTGTGCATTTTTGTTCTGTCTGACTCTAATCAATAGGGCCCAGAATGGCGTTTGTTTTTTTTTAACCTTCATTATGTTATTTGTGGGTTTCTCAGTTTCATTCAGAAATCAATTATACATCCCTAATAATGAAACTTAATTTGGGCGAGTTTTGGTGATTCTCTCCATGCCAAGTCCACGGTAAGACTGCCAACTGGGATAAGATATAGAACAATTGCCATTAATATTTTGTTTCAGGATTGTCAAACTCCACTTGAAAGTCTCCCACTGGGTTTATCTGGGGAAGAAGTGATGTGATCCAGAGCTCTGGATGTAGGAGACATACCTGGTTCAAGCCACTTGGTTTCAGTTGTCTAATGACTCTAGGTTAATGGCAACTCAGAATCCAGCTCCACATGGTAGCCGGCTCCCTCGGTCTGGACCTCTCTGTCTGCCAATTAGCTGGGTTTGAATTCAAAAGCCTTTTTCTTTGATGCCAGTTATTGCTGATTATCTTGGCAAATTCCCACTCTACTGCTCTGTTCAAGTGTGAGTTTTCAAGCTCCATCCATTGGTATCTCAAACGAGTTCTCCCTTTCCGGTCTGAGGGGAATGTGATATGGGTGACGTTCCCGGGAAAGCAGTGCCTCAACAGGCACTGAGCGCCTTCGGATGGTCCTACACAGGCCTTCCTGACAGCGAAGTTGGCTTCGTCGCCAGTGTTTTTGTGGTGAGTGCTGTTGGCCTTATCTTTTGTAGGCCACCCTGACTTTGGCATCTACATTTTTCAAATTGGTTGATTGGGAAAATATGATGTGGATTCCTTTTTTTTTTGTCAGCTGCCACGTATTGAGCTCAGTCTGTGCCAGGCACTGCGCCAGTCTTTCACGGAGAAGATGCATTCAGTTCTCACAGCCCGTTTTTAGGCGGAGACTGATCCTCAGAGAGGGAGACAACCTGCCCGGGTTAGAGCTAGTGTGGGGACCCAGAGTTTGAGCCAGAGCTGTCTGATTCTGGAACATGTGTTCTTAAGGACAAAACTTCCTGAGACGATATGGGGTTTAAACTAAATCAGCGGAAGAGAATCAAGACAATTCCTTTCCCCTCTCCCAAAGAGTTTAGTTTCCCTGGAAAATTTCCGACGACGGTGACACTCATTTGAGCTCTAACAGTTAGGGTCCCTGTGCAATATCCTTTCTCTATTCCCAGAGTCAGGACTCTGATCAGCCAAAGAAATCCTGAATCTCTAAGCTGCTAATTTTAAAAAAATATTATTTGGAATATAGTGACGTCCTGAATCAGAAACCCAGCGTATTGTACATCAGCAACAGACTAAATAGCTACTAACTGCCGAGCTCTGGGGAACATGTACCCCTTGGAGACAGACAAATTCTCCCATGATTCTCCCCAGTGATTGTTATAATCCTGATGCATAGAAGAGATGCTCAATACATCGCTGACAGGTTAGCTCAGGTTAAAAGTTGAGGTAGAGGGCCGGCCCGGGGGCACAGTGGTTAAGTGTGCACGTTCCACTTC
Source organism: Equus asinus (assembly GCF_041296235.1). Taxonomy (NCBI): domain Eukaryota; kingdom Metazoa; phylum Chordata; class Mammalia; order Perissodactyla; family Equidae; genus Equus; species Equus asinus. The sequence goes on from NC_091793.1 coordinate 54,255,236, forward strand.
GGCGGCCCAGGGTTCACCAGTTCAGATCTCGGGTGCGGAGGTGGCATCGCTTGGCACGCCATGCTGTGGCAGGCGTCCCACATATAAAGTAGAGGAAGATGGGCATGGATGTTAGCTCAGGGCTAATCTTCCTCAAAAAAAAAAAAAGGAGGTAAGGAGGTAGAGGGGGCCGGCCCTTTGGCAGAGTGGTTAAGTCCACGGGCTCCGCTTTGGTGACCTGAGGTTCACTGGTTCAGATCCTAGGTGTGGGCCTACACATCACTCATCGAGCCATGTCATGGCGGCATCCCACACAGCAGAAGTAGAAGGACTTACCGCTAGGATATTCAGCCACGTACTGGGGCTTTGGGGAGAAAAAACAAAAAAGGAGGATTGGCAACAGATGTTAGCTCAGGGCCAATTTTCCGCACCAAAAAACCGAAAAAAACACAGGACCACAGTTGACCCACAGGGTATTATAGCCAGCAGCTGGACCCTGTGGCACAAGGATACCCTCTTAAAAAAAAAAATGGAAGTAGAAGATAAGAGAGTGATTTATCTTATCTTTACCATTGTTCCCAGCAGTAGGTCAGAAGATGAATTCCAAATGAGAAGGTGAACTCAACTGGCCCCTTTCAATGTGTGCTTGATGGGGCGTTTCTGATGGGGCTTTTATTGGTCAAGCTTGAAAGGTCGTCTTTTCAGAAAGGTCAAATTCCCCATTATCAAGGAATAGGGAAATCAGGCTAGAAACTGCGAGGACTTGTGCTGCTTTAGGGTTCTTCCTTTCTGATTGCTTACACGTAAGAAAGAAATAGAGAAAATTTACAGAGGACAGGCGGGACGTCCACATGGAAATAAGGCTTTATCATGTTTCCCCTCTACTGCCTGCTATGATTGCCTATCTGAATGCAAGGAAAAGGGACCAAAAGCAATGTGGCAACAAATATAATTCACTAGTTTCTTCTCCTGCCCTCAGCCTGCTGGGGCTCATAGTGTGGCGGTGATGGGCTCAGAGTCCAGAGTCCAACAGCTCTGGGATTGAATCTGGGTTCCTTCACATATTGGCTTGATTTTGGCAAGTGACACAATCTCTCTAACTCATAGTTTCCCAATTATAAAGTAGGGATGAAAATAGTACTTATATCTATGATTACTATGACGATTAAAAGAATTCATGTCTGTAAAACATTTAGTAGGGTACCTGGCTTATGGTAAGTATTGAATAGATGGTAGCTGCTTTTAAAAAAAATTGCTATTATTGCAGAAAAGATGCTAGTTCATTACCTGAAAATACTGGAAGAAATGAGGATGGCAGTTCATAAAGAGAAGTGGGAAGATAATACGGACTCCCTGATACCAATTGTATGTAAATCATTGAGCAGTGTGCCAAGGATCCTACTATAATTCTGTGCTGTGAGAGAAGACTGAATCACTTCCATTTCCATCAGTGAACGCTGAGGGCGATAATAGGGTGTGGACCAATAAATCTTGCCTGTCTACCTGGAAATGACTAATCTCCTTTCTCTAATTTAATAAAGCAGGATGATGTTGGAATGGGTACGAAGAGAGAATATGAAAATGGCCCACAGGGAAGCAGGGCTGGAAGGGGAGGAAAGGTGCTAAGGTCAGCCCTGGTCTGCCTTTCTGATCTCTGACTAGAACATCCAGCTGATATCCAATGTGCTCTAACAACTCGAGTTACCAGGCACAGATCAGAGCTCTGAATTGTGCTGTGTGTCGTAAGAGGGCCTAATTCCCAGTCTCTTAGCCAGCAAGGGCTAGATTTCTTAGCCAAGCTCATCTTGAGGACCAAGGCCTGGGTGATGTTTTTGGAGGGGTGGTATATTCTTTTATTATAAGGTATATAGGAAGCTATATGACCATTTGTAGACTTGGATGAGGAGAGAAATTGCATTGAAAAGGTCCCCTTGGAGTGGAGGAAAATGCCTTTGAACTCTGCAGCTCAGGGGTCACGCCTATTCTCTCGTGCTGAAGGCTGAGCAGAGAGGCCGAGGACCATGTCACCTCCGTGAACAGGAATGTGGGCAATTAGAGAATTCCTTCTCGTCCTCTCTGGATGTTTGCTTTCGACTCTGACACGTGATTGATGAACTATATTTAGCTTTGAGATTAGCATTTGGAAGGCACCCTGATTTTGTTTAAAACTGAAACGACAACTTCAGTATTGGACTGTGGCTGTGGGTGATTCTTCAGATTGTGTGGGACTCCTCCACCAGTTGCTGTAAACTCACCACCCTTCCCAAATGTAGGTGTTGGGTTTCCATCTTCTTAAATTGAAATGACTGCCAAATTCATTCCAACTTTCATACTCACATGAGTAGTCTACTTCCTCTAAGCCAGCCATGCAAATTCTCCAGATACCAAACACCAGCTGGAGATTCAGGGCAGCATCAGGTCTCGTTTCTCCTCTGCTGACCTCTCCACCCCCGCCCCAGCTAATGTGGAAGGATTCAGATAACTCCTCAAGACAACAGGCTAGTGGACACTGCCAGAGTGTCCTCAATGCCAGTTCAGCTGCTAAGTTTTCTGAATCATAAAATCAATGCTTATCCTGTGTTCTCCACCCCGGGTGCATTCCCCTGCCCTGGTGCTCTGGCTCGCCTCTGCCAAAGGATGTGCCTCATTCTCTTGTGCCTTGTTTGGCTGCCCTGTCTCCAGCTCTGTTGAGACTGTCTGTGGGTGGTTTCCCTGTACTAGGATGACAAGGGCAAAGGTCAAAAGCTTCCATGAATCATTTCCTCTTTGCTGCACGCAGTGGATGGTTTTCTGGGTGAGTCACTGAGATGCCAAACACAGGAGGGATTTTCTTCACATAGAGGCCCCGAGGCTCCGCTATGCCCTGAATTGGAGGAACTAAATTCTTAATATTCCCTTAAAAATTTCTGAGTTTTTCCCATTGATTTCATAACCCCATTTGTATCCCCTTTCTTTGTGTCTGATGATTCTGATTGGTGAACACTGCCTACACCTTGGAGAACTTTCTGGTATCCTGTGGAACCCCACTGAATTCTGACTCTAGAATAATTGGACTCTTAAAAATACATTCTAAACATACTCTGGTATCAAAGCAATCTCTGGTCTGTCATCTCTCCTGGAGTATAACAGCAGCCTACTCGTGGTTCCTCAAAAATCTGCCCTCCCCTTTTTCTTCCAGAATAACAATCTATGGGGAGAACACAAACAACTGAGAAAGATGTTTAAATACCTAGACCTAAGCTTCTTCATTTTCTCAACGAAGGGAGGGTTATAATTTTCTTTCTGATTTGGCCTTGTAAAAATTATGAAATAGAATACACAAACAGAAAACATAAATATCTAGTATAACGAATAATTACAAAGCGAACACCTCTCAATCAAGAAATGGCACGTGGCCAGCCCTGAAGCCCTCCTTTGTTTACCTTCTTGAACACACCCTTCCCTCGCTTCCAGGAGTAACACCACCCCGAGTTTGGTGGTGATCATTTCCTTGCTTTTCTGACCACCCATGTATACAAGGTTGTTATTTTCTAAAGCAGTATCGCTTCCATCTTCTGCCGGGGACACTGTCTATTTCATTTGTGTTAAGTAATGACCATGGGATGACACTGGGCTGGAGTTGTGTATATACACTGCTCTCTCCCCCACCCCAAATTCCACACAACTGCTTATTCTTGTTTACTGTGTCATGAACTAACAATACTCCTCCTACGACACATGTTTAAAATAATGACAGCGAGAAGGGGAAACAAGCATGAAACTTTCCGTGGTCTCTCTCCTGCATTCTGGGTTTCCTGACCCACAAGTAGAGTTATGTAATTTTGTGATGAGAAATAGGAACCCCTCCTCCAACCATACCATCTCCCCTCTTTAATTTCCCTGGGAAGTAACCCAGCAAGTTCTAAAATCTGCAGAACTTGTACATGAAGACACCCCTTTTACTGGTCCTGTACTGTCCCCGCTTTGCTTCCTACTGTGGGACCGTGTGTGCCTTTTCGAAGATTTCATCACACTCTTCACTGCCACTCATCCCAAGGATTCTTTGACCTTCTTTGGTCTGACTCATTCTCTGCTGAGTTAGGGAAAAAGATAAGTGGGAATGGTCCTTACAACCTGGTTTTTGGCCATTTTTACTTCCTTGTCTTCCTTCATTTCCTTGATTGCTGCCGTCAGGCAGGTTTGTAGCCGAGGGGAAGGAAAGCTAACATTGATCGCACCCCTAATTGGCGCTATGTACTTTTGAGTCCATTATCTTGTGAAACACTAACAACGCTGAGGGATAATTGTTTCTTGTCTTCATTTTGTAACGAAGACCACTGAGGTGCAGAGAGGTTAAGAAACTGTTCAGGATCACATAGTTAGAAATGGGCCTAACTGGGAATTCGAAGGTCTGACTCCAAAGCTAAGTTCTCTATCAAGCTGCCTCTCATTACCTTTGCCTGATGACCTTGGAGTGCCCTTGGCAACCATTTTTTAAAGCGCTTCCATTTCTATTAGAATGGAACGTCCTTGGGTTTATTAGTAGTAATGGGCTTGAGGTCCCAAACATTCTTCTTCTTTAGGGCGCTGGCTCAGGCCTGGAACCTGCAGGATAAAGGGCTTCGGGTTATGGGAGCTCCGTCAGGGCTGGAGGGAGGACGGTCAGTCTTGGAAGTTCTCATCTGATCAGGCCACTTTCTGTGCTTCCTGATGTCACAGGTCTGGCTGTGACCTGGTGCTCGGAGCCTGCAGTGGGTGTTATAAGTTTCCTGTCTGAAAAACTAATTAGAAGACAGCAAAGATGATGGGAGGGGGTCATGCCGGAAACGTCTGCTGTGCTGTGGTCTGCCCACAGCGGAGTACCCCTGGGTGACTCGCCATCCATGCTGGACCTTAGCCAAGATGTGGTCACTGAAGCACCGCAAGGATTCAGGTTTTGCCTGCAGGGCAGCTCCCCAGCGTGGTTCCCGTGGCCAGAGTTTCCCCACGACAGGATGGCAGGGTAACCGCCTGTGTGAAACGGTTCGGTCAGCCGAGGAGCAGATGTTGGGAAAACAGACAAGGCAGAGATTGAGTTTTGGAGTGTGTCTGGAGGTGGAATTAACAGGGCACATTAAAGTTATTTTCAGAGGCGCTTATGAATTGTCTCAGTGCATGCCTCTCACTTCAGGAGGAGGAACGCCTGAGTCACACTCAACATGGGACCTGAACGAGGCTCAGAGCCTGTCACAGAGGCCAGGACCTGGGGCCAGTGGCTTTCATTCCCCACATGAGGTTTGCTGCCCAGTGTTAAAGGCGTTTTTCTGAGGAGGAGGTTGGAGAGAGAGCAATGATGGCAGCTCCTGCTTTAACACGTCCCTGGGAAATTTGGACCTGTGTGAGATGAGGAACAATTTTCTATCCTCCTCCTGACCCAGGGTCTACAATGCCTCTGAAGTGATACATCTGTGTTATCCTCTTATGAAACGCTTTCCCCTCTTTTGTAACATGTATGTTGTGTAATTTGTTCATTCTTTTTATAAAATTTTTCTTTTTCTTTTTTTCTTTTTGCTGAGGAAGATTCTCCCTGAGCTAACATCTGTTGCCAATCTTCTTTTTTTTGTATGTGAGCAGTTGTCACAGCATGGCCACTGACAGATGAGTGGTTTAGGTCTGCACCTGGGAACTGAACCCCGGCTGCCAAATTGGAGAGTGCCGAACTTAACCACTAGGCTACCAGGGCTGTTCATTCTTGATTCATCATTTAATCAACAAATATCTTTTGAACTCACACTAAATGCCAGCCCTGTCTTAGAGCCTGGTGTTACACAAATGAACAATAGAGATGAACAGCACAATTCATTTCATTTTTAAGTTTTCATTTTATCAATGAACTTTTAAAATACAATTATGTAATCATAAGTGCTAAGAAAAAAATGCCTTGTGTGACAATCAGGTGTAGGGAAATACTGAGATTTCGCTAGGAGACGGAGTGCGAGCCTCATGGGAAATAGCCACACGTGTCATTTTCCTCACTCTTCTTGCTGTTTCTATACTGGCAGCAAAGTCTTGGATTATGTTTTTGTGAACTAGTCCTTTCTCTAAGGCATTGTAGGACCATTATGGGTTTCTTTCCTGACTTTGTGCCAGTTACCGAATCGTCCCCTGAATCTGACAGTTTAGTGTCACACAGTGTTAGAACTAGACGGGTGCCAGTATTTACCTACAAAGAATCGCATTCCAGACGGGCAAGAGATTTGCTCAACATCAGTGGCTGCTTAGTAGCAGCTGATCCTGTTCTTCTGACTCCAAAATGGAATTTCTGCCTGATTTGTCTTCCTGACCTCTGCCTCACAGCTGACTACACTTCACTATGCCACTGGTTCCTCTCTCTATCTGACACGTGTATTTATGTCATGGCTATAGTGACAATATGACTAACATGTATGGAGAGTCCACCATGTGCTGAGCGAAGAGCCGAAGGCTCTATACGCATGATATTATTCGCCCCCACAGCAACCTTGCAAGAGCAGCATTACTATTATTTTCATTTTACAGATGAGAAAACAGAGTTAGAGAGGCCAAGGCAATGGTTCCCTTTACCAGCTTTTAAAAAATAAGATTATCCTGAACAGTGAAACAAATAATGTAGCATTGGATTAAAACTCAGAATAAATAACTATCCGTGAGTCCATACTGAGGTCATAAAATAATTGAATCAATAAATAAATTGAAGAGAAGGGAAAATTCTTCCTTACCAAAGGATTCCAATTAATAAATGAAAAGGGCTGAGGGAAAGAGAAAATCACCCTTAGGACACCATAGTAACAGGCGCTGCAGGCAGCGGCCTGTGAAGGTTTGAGGACAAACACAGTATTTGCAGAGTCTCAAAATATCTCCCTCAAAACATTTATTAATTAAAAAAGGAAAAATAGTAACTTTACAATTGATAGCATTACTAGTAAGCCAGCAGATGCCGCCTCGACTAAGCGATCGAGGTTAACGTCACCAGTAATAAGATAAATGATGCCTTGCTCCTGGGCTTCACGCACTGGGAGGGGGGCTTCACTTCTTCGGTGTCCTTGCTAAAAACGTGTGACATCGGTCTCATCAGGAGAAAACATCAAACACAAATTAAGCAACATTCTACAAATCATCTCCCACTACTCTTCAAAAGTGTCACGGGCACGAAACTCAAGGAAAGACTGAGGAACTGTCACAGTTTAGAGGAGACAAAGGGGACGTGACAACTCAGTGAGATGGGGGATCCTGGGAGAGAAAAAGGTCAGCAGAAAAATTGGCGAAAACTGGATACGTATCACTCCAGGTAAGTACAGCAGCGTATCAATGTCAGTTTCTTAATGTCGACAATTGTATTATGGTTATCCAGATGTGAACCTTAGGACAAGCTAGGTAAATGTTAGATGGAAGCACTGTACCATTTTTGCAACTGTTTGGTAAGTCTGAAGTTATTTCAAAATTGAGAGTTAGGAGGTGGATTGTAAGGTAGTTTGCTAGGCCTTACCTTAGACTTCCTAAATTAGAATTTTTCAGGTGGGCATGACCCAGAAATCTGTACTGGGGACCCTGGGGCACAAAGCCACAGAGGGAGGAGGTGGTCAGGGCAGGATCCGCACCAGGTCTGCCTGATTCCCAGTGCCAGATGGAAGAATTAACCACATTTGAGACAAAAATGCTCAGTGCAAAATATTGTATTTTTATATCCTTTTTAAAAATATACAGAGATCTATGGATTTAATGATTGACTAGAACTAAAGACTAAATCCTTCTTCCTGACCTTACTCCCAAATCATCCTCTTTTTTGTTTTAAATAGGCAGTGTAATCATCCCAATCAAAGACTGTACATATGAGTCAGATGCCAAAGCCTGCTCCATTGTCGGTAGAGAGGAGCTCGAAGCTCTGATTGTGAATGCCACTGTTGTGAAGGATGGTCAAATAATAAGAATATATACACATTGTGGACTAAATAAAAAGAGCTAAACCAACTTTAAACGTCATTACCCACGTGTGGTAACAGTCGGGCCTGTTTTAGTCATCTCCTCTCTTACCTGGCACAGCTCTTCTCTCACACTGCATGAGGGCCTGGCGAGTAGAAGCCCCCAGCAGGTTGAAATTACCCACACCTGGGGGCACTGGTTGCCAAAGGGGTGTGGCGAGGAGGTTGTCACGAGGGCTCGGAGCCCGTCTTCTTCCTCCTCAGTAACTTTCCTACCAGGCACCGTATCAGTCCCTAGAGGTCTAGAGGTGAATGTGTCACAATCCTTGCTTTCAAGTAACTCCTGCCCTAGGTCAGGTGAGGGAGCTATGCATGGTTCAGAACTGGGGGTCAGACGAGTATGGGCAAAAGGGAGGAAAACATTGCTAGTGGAACAAAAACTGACCATCACCATTTTTACACACTAGGAAGGTGACATAACTTATCCAGGTGTGACGGCTCTATTCTATTCTAGAAACTGGACTTGACCTCCTCCTTTCGGAATAGTAGACCTTTCCTCCAAGGGTGGGGCTGTGGTCTGGGGAGAGAGGATAGAATTCAGAGACAGCTTTTCGCTCTGTATAATAAGTCACAGGAATTGAGGACTGTTACCTGGTACCTCAAAGGCAACTGGAAACAAGCAGGAGTGTGGATGCTGGGTGCAGCCAAATATGTCAGAGGAAGGATGATTTGGAAGGGGTGGGGTGAGTGGACATTTTGCCACAAATGGAAATGGAGAATTCGAGAATTAAAATCTAACGTGGTAGCATCTTGTGCTGGTTGTAATGGGACCGCAGAGGAGAGGATCTGACTTACTTTGATGGGGCGAGGTTGAGAGTTTAGCGGCATGAAAACTTCACAGAGTACAGGATGTGTGAAGTTAATCCTAGAATATGAGTAGGAATTCATCAAATGTCTGAAGGGAAAAGAGTTTTCCAGAAAAAGGGCTCATATATTAGCCAGCAACAGCCCTACTCCCCAGCACCTTTTGAGTTTTCCTTTGAGAGAGATCTTGTATCCGTATAAGGCTCCTGCCAAAACACAAGTAAGTTCCCTGGGAGGATATTATGATCTTGTAGCAACAGTTTCCAAGTGAGTTTTGTCAAAGGGGACTCAGCTCTGGGAGGTCAAGTCCAAGTCTTACTATTACCCCCATTTGGGGCTGAGATGGGGGTCCTGGGGACCCAGGGGGATGCAGAAGAACCGTGGTACCTGAGGAAGGGAATGTGTGTGTTGTGGGGGGGACAGGGCCCCAAACAGACTATGAAGACAAACATTACTTCCTGAGCCATGCTGGCTTTGACAAAATGGCTTTTCCCTAGTGTGGATGGGAGATGACTAACAATTTTACCACTTCAAACCATTACTACATTTGAAATGAAAACCACGCAGAACAAAAAATGTGACAGTAAAAATAAAATGTCTAGTCATTATTGGGAACTCATTGTGTACTTTATATGCAATTTCTCATTTCAAACTTCCCACCATCTGGTGAAACAGATACTGTCGTTAGCATCTCTATTTTGCAGAGGAAGGAACAGAAAAGGAGTAAACTGACTTGGCCATGGTCATAGAGCCAAGAGGGGCAGATCCTGGATCCCAGTCCAAGCTCTTGACCACTAGCTGTCTCTCTGCAGCTGGAAGATTCAAGCCACGATTTGAGCATAATATTAGTGATTGTGTGAACACTAAATGTCTTCTGTGAGTTTCCCTTCCTGGGATTTTGGGTGAGAAAATTCTTTACTGTGCAGTAGTACTGACAGGTCCTGCTCACCAACCGCCAGGTATTCTCCGGTCACCGTGAGCACCTGACATGCGCACCCACGTCCATTTCCCAATGCCCTACTGGCTAAAAATGATGGTAGGCTCACAAGGCAGGACCTGAGCCAATCAAACCTGGAAATCCAACCCCTAGCAAGAGCTTGGGCTGACCTGGTGACTCCGCGCGAGGTTTTCAAGCTCCCCAAGCCTTAGTGTTCCTCAGCAGGGTCATGAGATTGGGTCTCAGATCCCAGCAGTCTCCTCTAATTTTGAGAGAGCTTCAAAATGGTTAAAGTAGAATTTTGTGTGAGGCATGAAGACAAATAAGAAAGAGCTGGTGCCCACAAGGAAGTCAGAGTCCAGCAAGGTGAGGCTCTCAACCGACCCTCATAAATGATGAATGATATAAAGCTTTGCTCCACTCAGTGTGGTTTGTGGCCAAGAACATCGGTGTCACTGGGATGTTAACAATGGAGACTCTCAGGTCTCATGCCAGGCCCACGGGATCAGAATGTGTCTTGTGCCAGGATCCCCAGGGGTTCGGATGCACGAGCGAGTCTGCAGGGCTCTGGTGTAGAGCTCACGGGAGGGAACAGCTGTTGGGTGCAGTGATCAGGAACGTCTTCCAGAGGGGGGACCCTAGACTCAGAAGAAACAAGTAGGCTTTCAACAGGCAGAGAGCAAAAAGAGTGAGTCTGCTGGGGGACACACAAGTTCTCCCCTTGGAATGATTTCGTAGTTCGAGACATTGCACTTCCAAAAACAATGCAAATTTGTGCGTGATCAGGAAACAAGAGTGTCCTTTAGTGGCCAGGTTGGTGTCTGCTAATAGTATTAATTCAGTTCAACAAAATTGTTGGACATCAATTACTGATTATTATTCAACACATGTGTGTTCCAGGTATGTGGATGAAGGGTGAATGAAACAGTTGTGTCCTTTCCCTGAGTTCTGAACCCAGAGGAGGCAGGTCAGAATGCGGGAAAACCACATTCCAGCCATCTAAACATACGGAGTTCTTTAGCCTCTCCATGCCTCAGTTTCCACATCTGACAATGGGATCATAATGGTACCTGCCTCACTGGGTCCACGTGAGGCTTACATGACTAATCTGTTCAGTGACAGCAACATAGGGACGTCTATTATGTACTTGCTATAATTAGTGGTTAGTGTGGCTAGTAACTGAGAATTTTGGCAGAGGTTAAACGTTTCTGAAGATCTTTAGAGACTCTCTAGATTACCAAATCTCCTGTGTTTTCTGCTACCTGATCACACAGAACATTAAACAAGAGGGCAAATAATATTCACCACAGGACCTAGTTACGAGCCCAGACTTTCCTCTTTCGCTGTTTCACCCAGGCTTGTTCCTTGCTAGTTGTGTGACCATGAGCTTCGGCCACTTAACTCCCCAGTCCTCAATTTCCTCATCTGTATCACGGTGATCATCGTTGTGCCTGCACATAGGGTTCTTATCAGGATTAAATGAATTACTGTAAGTAAAGTGCTTAGAACAGGGCCTGATCCATGTTAAGCACTCTATCATCATCGTTAGCTATTATCACCATCATTCTTCTTTTTATTATTTCCCTTGGTTAAAGAGCTATCTGAAAATTAAGCCCCATGTAGGGCATCACTCACATGTCATGTCAAGGCTGGCTCTAACAGTACAGGCTCCTTTATGTGCAAATCTTTGGCTGTTCCACTTCCCTGGATTGATAGGAACTTGACTTGGTTGCTTATTAGGCCACATGAAGTATTGTTAGTCCGTACCCGCTGTGAGAGCAAAAAACAAGATAGGGAATATGTCCTCAAAATCGTTGCTTAAGCACTCCCTTGCCATCACCACCCCCCAAACTCTCTCACACACACTCTCTCTCCAATTTGTGAGTTTGGACATTCTTCCTAAAGTTTATGTCCTTAGCACTGGCAATTTCTTTATGGGGGACAGACAAAGTGTGCCCACAGAGATGTCTACCTACCCTTTAGAATATGGCCGCCGCTCTGAAGATCTCGGTCAGCCAAGGCTCATATTTTCTTTCCTGCTAGGTTGGGTATTTCATTGTCTTACCTTTTTCATTCCCTTTTTATTGCTACACAATGTACTCTTTCACTTTGAGGAGAAAATAGAACACCTGTTGCAGATCTTTGAGGATTTTGTTCTGTGTTTTCTTGTAAAGCCAAACCAGAAACCCCCACTGGCAAAACCAGCTGTGTCTCATATTTAAACATAAAGTGTCAGGGGAAAGAAAAGGGGACTTAGCCAATGAAAACAGTAAACGAGGAGCCAGAATCTGTTTTCAAGATTTATAAGCTGAAAGCAAGTCACACTTTAATGAATATCCAGTGAAACCCATCGTATTCGTGGGAGACAGGCTGTGTTTTCTTACGGACATCCACATGGAATGTGTCTCTTCTGAAACTTGAGTTGTCTCCTCAAAATAATATGCATGTCAGCACATTACAATAAATCTTCTGAAAAGTAGAAAATATACGATGGCTTGGTACTATGGACATTATATTTTTTTCCTCTAAAATGTCAGATTTTTATCTACGGGGACATATTATGAACGAAGAGTTGGCAAAGAAAGCAGGGTCTTATTATGTTTCACCTTACTGTACCCTTGGTCCGAGGGACTTAGGATTTTTAAAACAAGGCCCAAATTTGGTTATAAGGAGTCTGACATGGGCAACATCTGTCTCCGGTGTCTTCAGTACATTTTTCCTGTGTTCCAAATTCTCCTTCAGTCCTGGCTGCCACGAGGGACTCCACCCCCACCTCCCTACCGCTGCCACCCCCAAATGTCACCAGGAAAAGACTGGCTCTTCCTGTGAATATGACCTTTTAGAAGAGTATTTCCATTTAAAATGTTCCTACTAAGCTTGGAAGGAAAGGCTGGTACATTTGGGTATGTAAGGAATTAACAGTGTTTTGTGGGAGTGTCTCCCATCCCAGGGGCACCTGTCATATCATATTCTCTACGCTCCTGGCGACATACAGTGTGCAGTCCCTGGAGAGGGGGATTGTAGGGTTAGCTTCTCAACTCACGTTAGAACACTAACTAGGAGCCTTCCTCTCTGGCCTGGCTGTGTATGGGAGAGACAGACAGAGAGACGATCCTAGAAGTGAGGCAAAGCTGGTCTGACAAGGAAGTGTAGTATCTGTTGGAAATGCCTTCCCCCGGGCAGGATAGGACCCTGTGCTGGAAAAGAGAGTGTGGTCAACCATGTGACAGATACCTACAGCCCTCCACTGTCAGGGCCGTTTTCAAATGGAGCAGAGCTTGAATGCAGAGGTCTCAGCCTGCAAGGGTGGCACTTCCAGAATACAGTCTGAATTTTCCAGAAGCATGCAGAAGTCCTTCCTTTAGCCTGTGAAGGGCGATGATTCGGTAGATCATAGTCCCCAGGTCAGTCCGGCTGTGAGTCCTTTTCCGGGTTGGGGTACACCATACTATGCCAGGACAACTGTTTGGTCTCTAATTTGGGAGGCGATACGTTTGGCGGTTAAGAAGCAGGATTTGTATCAGATTGAAGACAAATAGACAAATCCCTCCAGAGTGGGGGCAGCATCCATCTTGTTTATTGACAGGTGACACCTAGCTCTGTTCCTGGCACAGCACACACTCGGGAACTCTGTGTTGACTCTTGATGGCATGAATAGATGGATGTAATGAATGAACCAAATAACCTGTTTGAAGTCCCAGAGCTGCTATCCTTCAGTTTTATGGCCTCGGGCAGGCTATCCAAGCTCTTTGAGTCTGTTTCCTTATTTGCAAACTTGGAAAAATAATACTTACTTTAAAGTTGGAAGAAATAAAACAATCTGTCTATAGCCCTTAGCACAATGTTTGAATAAAGATAAGCTGTCATTAGAGTGGGAGCAGCAGTTTTAACATTAATAGCTCCCATACTCACAGGATGGGGTTGTTTTCCAGTCGGGAAGGAAGTAAAATATCGGTGTAGATCTTGTGGCAGCCACTTAGAGGATCGACAGAGGAGAGCTGTGCTGCAGTGGAGAGTCCAGACCGAGGAAGTCTTAAGAGGTTTAGATGAGAGACTGTACATGCTTTGGGCTTGGCAAAGAAGGCCAAAATGGCTGGGGCTGGGTTTCAGAAAACTTTGGTCAGTTTAAACAGGAGATTGGCCTTTGCGAAGTCACAGATGTGTCCCACCTCAAAGCTCAAGCCATTTCTGCCACACGTGCCACACATGCCTACCTATATAGAGCAGGGGGACTAGATCCAAGAATGAGTGTGTGTGTGTGTGTGTGTGTGTGGAAGGCATTGCCTGGTTGGTAACAGAGACAAAGAAAGTGGCGGGGGGGGGGGGGGGGGGGGGGGGGGGGTGGGGGGACGCGGGGGGAGGAAGGGGAGGGCGTGTGTTATTACAGTAAATTCCTGCTCTTTCTCCGTCTGGCTGGGGCCAGCTATCCCTACGGCCTTCCCGGCGGGAAGCACGGCGGATATGCTGACACACTGGCTTCTCTAATCCTTTATGTGTGCTCATTCCTTCCGGTGAAAAACGATGCTGTTTGCCGTCATTGATCTAAAGAGGAGAGAGAACCGCAAGAGACTGTCGAGGCCATGAATGTGTCTTCTTAGGGACTGCAGATAAAAATTCTAATTTTTACAACTCCTCTCTCCATTTTATCGATGGGAAAACTGAGACTTTGGTTAAGTAACTTGGTTAGTGTGTCTTGAAATCTGGATTCAAATTCGGGTCTTCTGACTTCCAAGCCAATGCTCTTCGCAGGACTGTAGTGCCGTGAGGATTCAAAGCTCGACAAGACCCCCGCCTCCGCCTGTCTTCCTCTGCAGTTATCTTTGGCGATGCGCACGAGCTACCTCAGCTCAGCGACGGGCATGGATATGTTGATGGAAAACGATCACTTGCTGCTCCAGGGACGATGGCTGCATCGTAATTCATTAAGAGCAGTGACCTTAAGTCCTTAATATGTGCCAGTCACTGTACTAAGAACGTCACATCCATGATCTCGTTTCACCCACACAACGGGCCTCTGAGCTAGCGCGCGTGCAGTGGGCTGGGATGAGCGCAAGCGCCTGCCCAACTCGCAGCCACGCCTCCCCTCACCTCCCTCGATGGGCCGTCCAGGCCAGAGGTGGCAGGAAAACGGCCCGCGGCCTCTGCTGACTTCCCCGGTTCCAGCTGCTGCACCGGCCCACGCACGGCCGGCGCGGGCCCCTTCTTCCCGCAGGAACCAGGGAGCTCCCCGCAGGCAGCGCGCTCCGCCGGCAGGCCCGCGCCCCCAGCCCCCGACCCCCGCAGCGGTCCCCACCCCCGCAGCGGTCCCCGCCCCCGCCCGGAGCCACCCCCGGCCCCCCTCATCCCCTCCTGCAGCGGTCCCCGCCCGCCTCGCCCCCCCCATGCCCCGGCAGCCGCCCCGGTCCCCCTCCCCTGTTGCAGGAGCAGCCCCTGCCTCGACTCCGCGGGCCGTGGCAGCAGGCGGGGAGCGCTGGGCGGGGAACGCTGGGAGGGGGCTGGCCCTCGCCTCCACGACGCAGAGCCCACTCGGCAGGGCCTCCGGACTCCTGGGTGCTCAGCAGCGCACGGAGAGGGGTCGCTCGGTGGGCCGGAGGTGGGCACGTGCTGGCCGCGAGGCCGGGGCTGCTGCCCAGTCGGAGTGGCCCGTGGCGCCGCCAGGCCGGTGGGCTCCCGCCAGGAGGGCGGCCCGTGGGCGGCCCACTGCTCGCTCGGGCGCTGCCCTGGCCGCGTGGCCGAGGCCTGGCTTCCACAAGGGACTTCCCAGGCCGCGCCGCGCTCGCGCCTGTCCACCCGGGGCCCCAGCCGAGCCGGCACGTGGGCTCCGGGGAACGGGCCGGCCGCGCCGCAGCCGCCGGGCGTCGGTGGAGGCGTTGGGCTCAGGGCCGGGCTGGGCCGCCGAAGCCCCCGGGACGCCGAGCGTCAGAGAAAGCGCGCCGCGGCGGTGCCCGGGCTAGCTGGGGGCGTCGGGGCTTAATGAGCGGCCACGAAACCCATCCTCGCGCCTCCCACCAACGCTGGGAGGCTCAGCGCATTTCCTCTGGTGCAGACGGTTTGAGAGCCTTCTTCCCGGTTGATCTCGGCAAGAGCGCCGTGCCCCGCGCCTTTAGATAAAGATCCACTGGACGTGTCTGTCCAACGATGAAATAAGTGAATGAGCTGCACTTTTCTGAATAGGAATTATTTAGTAATGAAACGGTTGCAATTACTATTAGCAGGAGTTTAATTGTGAGACTAATTTGTGAAAAAATTTAGTGCAGGCTTTGTACAAATGTGGCACCTTCTATCTGAGGATCACAATACATTGTATGCAAACTAACGAACGCTCCTGTGCTCCGTCTGCGCTCAGTCACTGTTGGACACGTTCCTTGGGCATCCAGCGCTCTGGGGCTGGGGTGGGAAGCCAAAGTTTATTTATAAATTGCAGTAAGATGGATGTAGATTAGATCTAAAGAAGGACTTCCTGGTTGTGATGTTATTAAATGCTGGCCTGAATTACTGTGGTGGTTTTTAAAGACTTGAATGATGAGGACTTCCTGCCACTTTGATGGTGCCTTTTTCACCACTAATGAAACCGTCTTCTTCCTCTAGTAGAAGAGGCTGAGTTTCTGGCTTAAACACAAATAGCAAAGTATCAAAGGAAAGAAAGAGAGAGTTGGAGTGGGTGACCTAGGAAAACCCAAATTCTGGGAGGCTGTCCTTTAGGACCCTGGAGTCTGTGTGAAGACCGGGGCAGGAGGAGGTGTGGATGCCTCAATGAACATCAGAAAGAACACATTTTGCTTGGAGTGGACTTTGTTCCTGTCCCTGTTTGCAAATTCAGACTTCCGCTCCCTTTCCCTCCACCCTCACCTACACATTCCAATAAAGGTTATAGACCCCGAGTCTTTAAAAAATAGGACAGACAGACGTCTGGATACATGTGTTTACAGTGGAATTTCATTTCAGGTTCCTGTCTAGTGCTGCCAGATAAACCAGCCCTGATGTCCTACTGTTGCTTCCGCACTTGGTTTATACTGGCCTCACGTTTCTTCTGTCTACCCCTCCTTGGGCAGGGAGAGAAAAGATTTCAGAACACAGCAGGTTCTTTGCAAACGGTCCACGACTATTTTGATGGTGGAAACCCACTCACCTCTCACTCTGTTCCTCCATCCCCTTCCTCTCCCAGCTTCTTGTGGCTTATCAGAACCATCAAAAGTGTCTGTAGCTTTAGTGCTAAACTTTGCGATTAGTTTTCTTCTACCCTTAGGAACCAGTGTCCTTGGACTCACATCCAGCTGCAGCAGAGTGAGTGGAAGGCTGGAGGAGTTGAAAACAAGGGTTTCTAGAATGGGGCGGCTTAGTTCAAAATCTGGCTCTACCATGTACTAGCCATGGGAACTTGAGCAGGTTAGAGCTTAATCTCTCTGCCTCAGTTTCTTCATCTGTCAAATAATTCCTACCTTGTTGAAAAGTCGTGAGGGTTTACATGTAAGACACTTACAAGCACAAAGTAAGCGCTCAAGAATACTGTGATGATGATAATCATTGCTGCTAATGAATCAGACACTGAGAACAGGGCTTAGGCCTTTAGGGGAGGCTCATGTTTCTCTCTCTTCCTAGATCTGGATCCTTGCCAATTATTGGAGTGTTTCTCCAACCGTGGGGTGGATCTTACTAACGGTTCATGAAATCAATTTAATTGGCTCTCAACTAGCCTAAGAAAAAAGGAAAAAAAGTAGTACACAAGGCAGGTATTAAGGGTAGTATTGTTTCATAAAACTTTTATTTCTATGATACATGTATACTTATATGTTATATATTGTATATGTTTACTTACATACTTAGGTGTGTATATTTACATATACACTCACAGAAGGTGAACTGAATCACAGCGTAGAATATCTTATTTCAACTGCAGTGATAGAAATGAAAAACATGAGACAAACATACAAATTGAAAAGAACTGCATGTCGCGGGCCTGTGGCTCCTCCGCGTCACGAGTGAGGTACTGAGCTCTTTCAGAGCCGTGTGGTCTCTTAGAAAGATGATGAGGAAAGTCATCAATGCAGCCAACGAAGGAAGAAAGGACCATTTAAATAACAAGGCAAGGAGGACAACAATGATTCGGCATCCATAGCATGTGACTTGTAAAAGCTCAGTCTCTGCAAAGTAGATACAGGCAAAGGCTTAAAATTCCTGCTGTATAAAGAACATTTACAAAGCATGTGGATAGCTAATTCATGAAATAAGTGATAGCAAACAAGCATATAAAAATATTTTCAGCCTCATTAGTAATAAAAGAATACAAAGGAAAACAGTGAACTTATTTTTTCACATATCAAACTAACATTTTGTTTTATGGTAATACCCGAAGTAGAGAAAGTAACAAGGAAGTAAACCTGTCCATGTGAGACAAGAGAACGAAGATTGGTGCAGTTTCTCCGAGGGAGCAATTTGGTGGTATGAGTGTAAAAGTCATAAAAATGTTTATACCCTTCGAGTTGACAATTCTACTTGAAAGAATTTATCCTATGGCCATAGTAAAGCAAGTGAACAAAGATTTAGCAACCAGATGTTTGCAGGAATGTTATAGTAAAAAGATTGGAAGATAAAACTTTATTTAAAAGAAATTGATAAACTTTGGTGCACTGGTACAGTGGAATAAGAGAGAGTCGCTAAAGACGGTGCTGTGATTGGTTCCTGGGATCGTTCCCTTTTGTGTGGGCCTGGTGCCCATGAGCAAATCCCACCCTGAAAGGAGCCTTTCTTTGGGCACCAGACTTTTCTTAAATTATTTAAAGACTTGGACCTTCAGTTTTGCAAATTTGCCGAAGTACAACAGATTGAATTTAGGCATGAGTGCGAAATTGAGTAATAAGAATGTGACTGGCTTTTAGTCATATATTATGTGGGAGAAATTGCAGGTTACTTTAGCAAGGGCCAAATGGCCCGGGCCTGTCCTGCTGTTCTCTGTCAGAGGCCTGACCGCGCCCTGCTTAGCTCTGGCCTCCCTCCTGGGTAAACCTGATGCAGAGGTCAAGCATGCCGGACTGTGTGTTGTTGTTACACCCACTGGGGGACCTGCTGCCCCGCCTCTGCCTGGGCCGGTGCACCCAGGCTGTGAACCAGGGCCTGTAGGTACTTGCAGCTGTCGGGATGCTGCACCTGCCTCCCTGCATCACTGGCAGCTGTGGGAGTTGTGGCCCTTACTCTTTCCTGGCTGGCGAGTGTGTGTGCGGGGGCAATGGCTCGAGATCCAGTTACTCTTCCTTTTTGTTTTCCTCATATCTATTAGGTCTAATCCACTGGTTAGAATAAAAAACAAATGCTCCTACTCCTACTTTTGAGATGAAGAAATTAACCTTTAATCAGACTGCAACATATGGAAGTATGGCTAACAACATGGCAAGTGGAAAAAGCAGCCATGACACAATATTACGTTCATTATAGTGTTATTTGGGGAAAAATAGTATGGCCACATGGATTCATACACATTGAAAATAGATTGAAAAGCAGAATATAGCCTGTGGGAGGACGCAGGTGATTTCTCCTTTCAGTTTATGTCCGTTTTATGATTTCTCTTTAATTGGCACGTATTGCTTTAATAGGGAAGACAGACGAGCCTGTTCGTCGTCATTGTCATCTTGTTCCGTGCTGTCAGGCCCAGAAATGATATCTCATGCATAGCAGCCTCTTCATAAATATCTGTGGGATGAATGAATGTTGAAGGTTGTTGCTTCCACTGGGAATGGAGGGCCGTAAAGAAGGCTTTTAATTCACTGTTCCTATCAAATTCTTCCAATATCCTCGGCTTGTTAGGCTCACAGATTAGAGTTTTGTTAGCATGTGTTGAAAAGCATAGTTGATTTCTTTTTCAAAAGCCCCTAGGCTTTGGGCTTCCTGGGTATGCTCTTTCCTCCAGTACAGATGGTTCCTGTCTGCTGACCCAAGAGGGCTGGCCGCTACACCCCAGCCAGCCCAGTTGGCTTTCCTCTGGGGGGTGGGGCCTTTGTTGTGACCAAGAGGTTGGTCCTTGGTGTTCAACCCAAGTCTGGCCAGAGGCTGGAGACAGAAAAAACAAGCTCTCCTTGGGGAGTGGGGGGCATTCACCGTTCATCCTGCAAGATTGCTGAGTAACCCTTCGCACGTGCAGTTCACTTGGGTGAATTTCTGTCCTTGCTACTGAGCCTGCAATGGGAGTCAAGTGCAGAGGAAGAATTAAATCTAGTTTTATTCTAGTTGTATAATTAATTCTGTTATTAGTTTTCCAAGTTTTAGGCATGGCCTGGGTTTGTCAGTTGATCAGAGGTGAGGGTGGAGGTTTGCTGACACAGTGGCTCCAGGCTTCTTGTTCCCGGTTCTTCTTCAGGGGGTTGTTGTGAAGGACAAATTAGCTGAAGTGCCAGGTGCAGGGTTAGGAATGTGGTTAGCCATCAGCAAATGGAGGTTGCCTGTCCCCTGCCCTCTGGCCCTTCCGGCCTCCTACACAGAGGGTTTCCCGTGGAGGCTGGGGCGGCTGATTATCTCAAGCTGGTGTGGGGATTTGGTTCCGGATATTGACTGGTAGATCAACACTCAGATTGTTTTGACCCAAAGAAGCGTGCCTCCATCCCTCATTAAGTGTCTTTGTGGCACTCTGTCCTTCTTTCTCCTCTGGCGCTCTTCTGCTCACACCCCGCTTGGAAACTGCCACTGATGAAGCTGAAGTTTTCACAGTACCACAGGGTGTATGGGAACTGAATAAATTTCTTCAAGATCTAACATAAAAATAAGTCCTGGCCCCAAGCCTAAAAGAAGTCACTGGGAACCCAATCAGAGCCGGGCAACAAGCCCAGGCCCAGGCTAATGAGACATTTCCATTCTAGGCCTTTCCTTTGAGGTTGGGCTTCATGGGACTCATTTGGGAGGAAGTCCAGAGTGTGGACTGCAGGCGGAGGCTGGTGCTTCCTAGCTTGGTGCCAGGGGTCCTGCGGCAGAGCAAAAGCATTATTAGAACACCAAAAACTCCAGCACATTCAGCAAATGACAACTCCCCAGCCCAAAGCAATTACTTGTGTTTTGCAATTACTTATTTTTCATTTAAATTCTCTTCTGAGTCTTCGCATCTTTCACCTGTGCTCACCCTGTTTGCTACTAGAGTCTAATCTTTTACTCTGAGAGGAGGTGGAAATGGGCAAAGGAAATCTAACCTTATGTCTTTCAATAGTTGTGGGAGCACCTGGTCCTCAGCACAATGTTTGTCAGAGTTTTAGGAGAGCATTTTAATTGATCAGATTCAGGAAAATTTAAAGGGACTCCAAAGGGAATTTAGAATTGGAAAATAAGACCTAGGAGGGAGTTAAAGGCACAGTGGTCATTTCGTTTGGAGGAGAGCGTTGGCTGTCCAGTAAAACGAGAGTGGTTACTAAGAAAGGCAGTCGACTGGTCTTCAATGCGTGGAAAGGGCAGTGGGTAAGGACTTCTGCTCGCTTGAAAGAAGCATTTTCTGCCAAGTGAAAGTTATTGGATGTTACTGTGGCGGAGTGTGGGATTTCTTCTGAAAATAGGAAAGCAATTTGTGTCATTTGTGCCAGTGCAGAGAGGGGAGAACCGAAGGCTTCGCCAGTGAGCTTTGAGAGCTCCACGGGAGGGAGAGGCAGAAGGCAGGCCAGCTCCACAGGCTGTGGGCTGGAGATTCGCTGTTCCCACTCAGCAGTGAGAAGAACTGAAGTCAAAGTTCACTTCCAGAAAGATCGCCCTCCCAGATTTGGGAATTACTCTTCAGTCATGGCTATTCTGACCTGCAGTACCAGAATCTCATTTTCACTTGTTTTAAGCATAACTTTAGAGATGTCAGAAAAAGAATCCCAAACTCAGAAATAAGGGAAAAAGAGGACAGTGCGTCCCATCAATGTCACATTGGGGACATGTTTAAAAGGCCACCAAAGATTGTATGATTATCCAAGGAAAAGCCCTGTGGTTTGCCACGCTGCTTACTCCTGACAGGCCGAGGCTCCGTGAGGCTGCCTGCTGGTCTGCAGCTTTACGTCCAGTAGAAAAGACAGCCCCGAAGATTACGGTTTCGTCACCCTGTAGCACATTAACCAGTTCTGTATTTAACCCAGCAATTTTATTGACACTTCTCTTTTACAAAATCTATAAATACCCAGATCCCCAAATGCCCCTGGAAGCAGCTTTGCCCTTTTCTGGCTGTGCCATCAATGACTGAATACGATTTAAGCTGTGTTTGTTCTGTATTTGTATGAGTCATGTTTTAACTATTTAAAAATTACTCCTTGACAGTGGAATTCGCTCTCATTGTTTGCTGAGTAACGTTTCTCACAACACCTTCTTTTCTGCTCTTTGATTAACGCTGGATGGAGTCATGGTTTTAGCAGCACGTATTTGTGGAGGCCTCATGTGTGATTCCACCTATATCCCTCAAAAGCATTTGTCAACCACCAACAAAGCTATTTCCTGAGGTAAATCAGTGCACAAAATCTGTCTGTGTTCTTAAAGGAAATTACAGTGGATGAGATTTCTTCCAGGAATTCCAGCAATCTAGGAATTTTATCTAAATGGAGAAATCAGTGTTTAATGTAATTCAGCAGTGGTTGTCAAGGAAGAGATCTTGGACATAGACAATTTTGCTGGCTTTTGTGTTAAAAGTTATGTCTACCCATATAAGTGGCTTCGGGAGAAGAGGCTAAATTGGCTTGAGAGAAAATCAGCTTTTTACAGAGAAAATAACCCGAACCATAAACAGTTAAATTCAGTCAGAATTGTTTGTTTGTTGTCTGAATAAATTTGACCCCTTGTCCTTGAATAATGAACCACTTGAATTCAACTACTTTTGGGGTGATACAGTCGGATGTTTGAAATTTTGGAGATGCAGAATGATCTCAAATAGTCTTAATTGCTTATAAAGAGAAAGAGGCATGATGAACTGTGCCCCTTTAGGGGAGAACAGGTACACAGAGCTGGGACTGTAGCAACTCTGTCTGTCTCTTCCATTCAGACAGGTCAGATCCCTGTCTGGAATCAAGTGTCTGATACCCAGGAAGGAAGTATGTTGGCTCCTGTTACGTGAGCCTATCTGGAAGCTGGAAATCAACCCACGGCAAATGGGCTCCAAATGTTTATCTTAATGTTTCAATATTTAAAATCAGAAGAAAAGTACTACTAATCTTTAGAGACATAGAAATATTTACTTCTTTAGAATACCCATTCTATAGTTAGGTACTTAGATTCTTGCTTAGAGGTGTGCATTAATGGACTGCCAGGATGTCTTTCTTATTGACAGCAGTGGGTAATGATAGAAAATAACAAATGGGTTGTGTCTGGCTGAGACAGCGGTATTCCTCCCTTTTGCTCTCCACTTTATTTCACAAACGTGGCCGGGCCTATATGGAACAATTCGGTGAGCAGAGGCTCCTCTTTGTGCCAGTTCCTTTAGCTGCTGGTTTCCAAGATGGGGCATCAACCAATAGCTGACAGAAGGGAATGTTTTTTAAGTCAGTATATTAAAAATCTAGGAGTAAGAGAGATATTCTGTATTCCTATGAGTGACAAATTAGAATTGTTAAAAAATGAAAAGAGAGAGAATTTTTGTAACATGATCTTACTAACCAACATGGAAGTTGTTGATATTTTTAAGGCTCACATTCCTAGTATTGTATGTTTGTATGCATCGAAATCACAATAATTTAAAATAATCAAACATACAAACTTCTCTGATTTACAAAACTTTATTTTATTTATTTATTTTTTGAGGAAGATTGGCCCTGAGCTAGCATCTCTGCCCATCTTCCTCTATTCTATGTGTGGGATGCCTGCCACAGGATGGCTTGAGAGTGGTGCGTAGGTGTACGCCTGGATCCAAACAAGTGAACCTCGGGCCACCGAAGCGGAGCCCGCGAACTGAACCACTGCGCCACCAGGCCGGCCCCCCAAAACTTTTAAACTGTTGTTAAAAGCCCCCTGAAGATAAAGATGGTTATTACTTTTTTCCCCTTTTAACTCGTAAGTAATTATAAATAAGTGTAATAAAAACCTTTGATCCTAATAAAATACCTTCCAATTAAAAAAAAGTGGGGTTTGAAACTGTTGAAACCGGTTTCTAGAACCACCTCTCCCCCAGGCTGTGAGTGTTTTCTTGGTCTATCAATTATCAAACCAATTGATAACGGGCGGGGGATTGCTGGCTTCTCTGCTAGCCTGAAGATTGCTTATCTCTACCTGAAGGTTCTACTGGTTCCGCAGGGGTGATGTGATGTTAGCAGAGAGGCTAGATTATCCTGACAATGTTTACATAGTTCTGTACTGAGACTTCTCATCCAGCTTTGATCTATTTGGGAAAAATAGAAATGATGATCTGAGAGCTATTGACTCCTAGGCACAAGAAAGTTGGTCAGGCTTTGGTTTTTTTGACAACTGCTATTTGAAAAAAACATTATAGCAGCAGTCTATACTCCCAGCTGAATATAGAGAAAAGAATCAAGACTCCTGCGGGCTCGAAGCTGTTCTGCGCAGCAGCAGGTGCGCCCTCAGCCAGAGAAGCCTCCGTTCTCACCCCTTCAGAAACTTCGAGGAGGGGGTGTCCTTTTCTTGCAGCCAGGAGCAAACTGATAATATTTTTAAGAACTTTCCCCCCAGATTCTTTTTTCTAATTAACAAGATGATACTAAATTTTAAATAGAACAATGATAGAGAGAAACTATAGTTCTCATTCCTTTAGACATTTCAGTATCTTGTTCATGTAGGAGCATATGGCCTGTAGCTGGTACCGTGGAAAAAATCAACTAGCTCTATTTTCCTGTGGGAAGGCAGGTAAATCTTCAACTTAGAACACTTTTTACTAAAGGAAAAATATATATATACTTTTTAAAATTTGTCCGTGAAGTTATTCTTTTGAGTAGTACAGAAATTATTTAAAGATGACTTTCCCACAGTACAACCACCAGCTTAATTCCTCCAAGACTTGGGGATGACTTCTTTTTAGTTAGATTGTTTCTAGTTTTCCTCAGAAAGCAACTTTAGTGAGCTCAGCGTCAGGAACCTGATGAATCTCACGCAATCATGGTCATCCTGAAACAGCAGTCCCCGGGACCAGAAATTGCTCTTCTCCCTGAAAGAATACAAGGGCCTCCAAAGGAACTCACATGGCTCTGAGCCTTTGGAGAGGGGTCCGGACATTTCAGGCGTTTTCGGCATCCAGGATTTAACAGGTGGAACAGAGAATAGTTTGTGTGGCTTGGTGAACCATTAGAAAGGTTTGCGGTTCACCTCTAGCCCACACAGAACTAACTAGAGGCCAAACTGTGAGGTAAAGTTTGTTCCCCTGTTGGCCCAAATTGGCTAGCATTGCAGATAAGCTCATGGACTCTGGAGTCAGATGGCCTGAGTTCAAATCCTGACTTTACACTTGCTAGCTGTGTGACCTTGGGCAAGTTGCTTAAACTCTCTGTGCCTCAGTTAACCCACCGGTAAAACAGAGATATCAGTAGAAGCCAGGATTATGTGAGCTAATGACTTAACATGAATGAAGAACTCAGAAAAAGTGCCTGGTGCGGAGTCAGCATTTAATAAATGTTAGCCATTGTTATTTTCATAATTCTGCCTCTGGGATCCCAGGACTCTCAATTTTGTTTCAGTTTTTCCTGTGTTTTTGCTTTTAAATTTATTTTGTGTGTAAATATCACCTATCTGGTCTTAACAGTACATTCAAAAACATTAATGAGTAAGTCAGGAAGAATTTCAGGGGTGGAGAGGGCTTCCCGGTGCTCTGAAATCTAGCCCCTAAGTGCTGTCTGCTTCTGGTTCACAGGTTTCCTGAGAAGCACAGCGAGGGAGCACTCCTGCTTAGAGAGCAGAGGCTGGAGTTTCCCTGATAGGGCACGACGAGGGTTAATCGATAAAACACTAAAAGAGAAAGATGCCCCGCTCTTAAGCGACATGAGTTTCCTTCTTTCGTGAGGCAGATCTAAGGCTTTCAAGTGCCCCGTAGACCCAGGCACAGCCACTCCTTTCTCCTGCAAAGTCCCTTCCGTGGAGCCCTTTCTTTACTCCCCCTCGTCCTACAGGTCTCCGCTTGGACACCATGTCCTCTGAGAAGGCACCTTCCCCTCCTCGAGCTCCTGTAGGAACCCGTCCTGCCTCCCATCCCCCAATTATCGCATGGGTGTGCTGCAGTGGAACCCACCGTCTCCCCGTCCATCTCTCCCCTGGACCACAGACCCAGCAGAACAGAGAAATGATCTATTTTGCTTATCCTTCTAACCTTGGCACCTAGTGATGTGGATTAAGGCTGCCCCAGGTAGAGAAGCCCAAGGTGACCTGGTCTACATGCCAAACTATATGACCCGGTGGATTTTTATGGTATGAATTAGGGCTGCCCCAGGGAGAGAAGCCCAGGGCATCCTCACCTACATGCCGATCTATATGACCAGATTCGTATCTAAAGTTGTGGGACCACCCAATAACCAGACCCCAGCTGCACTGATCCCATTTTAACTTTTTCACATGGTCTTTCCTTTGTCTTGTAAAGAGATGGCTCACATACCTATGCCTTAAATTTAGCCTTACTCTCCACCCATGTTTGCAGCAGAAGCAGCAGCAGTAGCGGGGGCAGCAGCTCCCCATGCCAGCAGCATCTCTGACTGCCCGTGAGTCCTCTCCCCATGCCGACAGCAGCAGCTCTGCCTGCCCATGGGCCCTGTCCCCATGCTATTCCACACTATTCTCTAAATAAAGGAGCACGACTGCCAGATCTTGAGAGTGCAAGAAATCTTTCTTTCGACTCCTCGGCTCACCAACCCCGCATCACTAGCACAGTGCTTAGCACATGGTAGTTGTTCAGTGAAATACTGTCCTATTACGTAGGGTGTCCCCAGACCTTTACACTTTGCGCTCCTGGTTCTTGTTAGCTCTCAGCATTGGAAACGGGGACCCTGGAGGGATTGGGTGAATCTATGGCTCATGGGACATATTTTCATGTGCAGGGCGTATAGGAAGGATGAATTAGGTCTCTGGAGTTCCCAGGGCAATGGGAAGGTGCTTCAGTTTCTACTTACTTGCTTTTTTCTTCCCTGCTTCCCTCTTCAAATAGAATCTTTAACTCCTGAAAAATGAACCATCCCGGACAAATCCCCCGCAGGAGCTGGACACGCCCGACAGCACTGAGATGGGGAAGAGGCCGGCCACTTTCCTGCTTGGTTTCTGTACCATCCCATCCCATGTTTGTTTTTCAGTTGACAGTTCCAGTTCCTGTGCAGAGCCCTCGTCTGTGGACGGGCAGGTGGCTTGTTTCCTCCTCTGTTTTTTGGCCTTCGGCTACCCTGAGACTTCCTCCAAAGGTTTCTGTGTTTCTTTGCTCTCATGGATAACATGGGGTTAAACTTCCTTTTGGAGGAGATAAACCTTACCTGAGTCATTCAAGGGCTTCTTGTTCTTGAGCTTTCTTTGTAGGTATCAGGTTCACCCGGCTGGGCCTGGGGCCTCCCTCTGTCATCTCATCTGCCTGCTTATCTCACTGGTTCATTTCTCTCTTCTGAATGCAGGTATTAACCGGTCGAACTGTGCGTCCAGGATATGCAAGATGATGTTGCTGTTTTGTCAAAGGAGGAGCCCTTTACCTTCTTGCTATTTGAATGAGGAGAAAGGTCTATTAAGGTTTGTGTGGGTAATGATTATGCGCCTCTCTCTTTTAATTCATGCTTTAAAAAAGGAAGTGACTCATACTGCAGATAAACTGGACTTGAAAGAATGTCTGGCTTATGCAAAGCTCTTATTTACATACTAGTCTCTTTCATTGACAAGGAAACAGGGACTCAAGGACGTTGGGCCTGGAGTTCCTCTCTTTTATTCCTGTCCTTTGATAGGCAGGAGCCTAAGTGATCTCTGGGAGGCTCTTCTCTGCCCTTAACACGGCCCCCACTCAGCCTTTCCTTCCTCTGTCAAGAATAGGAGCGGCGTGAATGTAAGAGCGGAGAGCAGGGACACAGTCTAAAAGTTCTATCTTACATCGCTAACTCCTCAAAGTCCCAGGCTCTCCACCATCAGTATCTCATGTCTTCTCGTCTGTCTCCATGGGGCTCCGTTTACACCCTAATCTGTCCTCCCCAGGGTTTAATGAAGCAGGTCAGAGTCCGTGTGGTTTAGCGTCAGCTAGACCTGGCTTGGCTCCATACTAGCTGTGTAGTCTTGGGTAAATCTGTTCATCTCTTAGCCTGTTTCCTTCCCTGTGAATAGGAATTCTAATAACCCCTGGGTCACTGGACTACTACAACGGAGACCTGACAATTTATGTAAAGCACATGGCCCGCTATCTGGCCAGTGGTAAACTCGCCCAATATCTGAGATTATCATTAAAAGAATTTTATTTGTAACCTGACTTAGTCTCTGATTCTTTTTAAATTTTCCGTATATTTTTTATGCCTTTTATAAATCACTTCTTCAATTTAAACTACCTTATTTCTCAGTATTTATTGAATAAATGAACCAGCGGTCACTGAGTGGTAGTGGTTTATGTTCCCAGTTGTAAGAGCCCACTATACTCTCAAAGATTCTGCTTAGTTCCTGAGGCTCCTGGGCAGGCCGACTGGTTACAGGGGGAGGAGTTGATTCGATTCAGTTACAGAGTTAGTGGGGTTCCTAGAGGATTCCTTGCCCTGCCCACTGGCTTCTGAACCGGAGATGACCTCAGGCCGGTGTGATCCAGAATGACTCCCACGTGCGCCTGGCCCAGTCTTCCGGCAGGGCACTTGGCAGACAGCGCTCTCGCTTTCCCCTCCCTTACAATATGCCTTCACACACTTACAGACGGCTGTTAACTCAGGCACAGCTCAGACGTGAGTTCAGCTATAAATGACTCATAAAAGAGTGAGGTCCTTTGAGTTTTTCTCTTCGATTCTACTCTTTTCCCTTTAATACTCCTTCTGCTCTGTGGGTCTCACTTTGTTGCGTATTCATCCACTTGTTCTCTCCACTCCTATTTCTCACTCCCAACTCACCAGCTAAGCAGTGGTGACTGGAAGCTTGAAGGCTGGATGTTAAAGCCTTAGTGACATAGTCCTCCCATGCATGCATTCAGCAACCGTCTGGAAGCATCTTTTCTGTGCCAGGCACTGTACTAGACGTTGGGTGTATATTAACTAAAAAAAGAGAGAGAG
Source organism: Equus asinus (assembly GCF_041296235.1). Lineage (NCBI taxonomy): Eukaryota > Metazoa > Chordata > Mammalia > Perissodactyla > Equidae > Equus > Equus asinus. The sequence continues at coordinate 54,284,059 of NC_091793.1, forward strand.
GGAGAGAGACATAATCCTTGTATTTATGGAACTTAAAATGTAGCCTTCTCATTATGGCCGATTTTAGGTTCCTTGAGAACCCATGCAGCACCCAACCTCACAATTTCATAACCATCTTAATTCAGTTTGATTTTCGCCTCCATTCCACTTCCGCTATCCTTTTACATAGGCACTTCATAGGCATTTACAGTTACACTTGACCTTGTCATCACCCAGAACTGAAATCTTAAACTCCATAGACTGGCTTGCTTACCACAGCCTCTTATCCTTCCAGCTTTGTCACCCCCCTTTTCTGGCTATGCAATTTCTTTGAGACCTCCGTTTCCTTTTTCCTCCTAGTCCATCAGCCTCTTCTGTATATTCACATCCCTTCCTATCCAGCCTAGACGGGATGATGGCTTGAAGGTTCCGTGTTTCTCTAGTCAATAACATTGCATCCCTTGCACCTTTTTCTGCCATCAGATCCTTCAAGATCCTTACCCTGTACTAACGCAGCTTCTTCATGCTCACATCAAGACTTCTGAATGCCACTAGGAAAAGAGTCACCCAACTTTGTCACAACAAATTTATTGTCTTCAGCTTTAGGCAGTCTTACAATGCTGCATAGTCACCTTCCTACATGTCTTTGGTCATCTTTTTTCCCGTGATTGCTTTATTTTTTCTTCTGGCTTTTAAAAAAATATGTTTTTGGTTTTAAAATTTTTTATTATGGAAAATTTCAAACATTTACAAAAGTAGAGAGAATAGTATTATAAACCTCCATATATCCATTACTTAATTCATGACCAATCCTCTTTCATCTATGGCTTCCATCCTATCCCCAGATTATTTTAAAGCAAATCCTTGATGTTATATTATTTCATCTGTGAATACTGTGTGCACTCTAAAAGATAAGGATACTTAAAAAAACTAAGCCTAATAGCATTATCTCAGCAAAAAGGTTAATGGTAATTCTCTAATACCACTAGATATACAGGCAGTTTTCACATTTCTCTGTTGCTTTTTTTTTTTTAATATTGGCACCTGAGCTAACATCTGTTGCCAATCTTCTTCCTTTTCCTTCTTCTTCTCCCCAAAGCCCCCCAGCACGTAGTTGTGTATTCTAGTTGTGAGTGCCTCTGACTGTGTTATGTGGGACGCCACCTCAGCGTGGCCTGATGAGCGGTGCTCTGTCCACACCCGGGATCCAAACCTGTGAAACCCTGGGCTGCTGAAGCCACTCGGCCACGGGGCAGGCCCCTCCCTGTTGTTTTTTGACTTTTTCCAAAAAGTTTGTTTGAATCAGGATGCAAATAAGCTCAATGCTTTGTAACGGTTAACATGTCTGATAAGTCTCTTCTAATGTAACTTTTTTCCTCCTTTTCTCTTTTTTCTTTAAGATGTATATATATATATATTTTTATTATATATATATTTTTTTCTTTGGTTGAAGAAAACAGGTCCTATGATTGCTTTCAAAACTGTTACCACATTACCATGACTAACTCTGTCATTCCTGACAGCTGATCAGGATTTATAGGAAAAGTTTCTTAACTACCTGTCCTATTAGTTAAGAGTCCCTTAACTATCTGCCTGAACTACCTATAACCCTATCAGTATCTGCATCCATCATTCCCTCCTCTGTAGTCTCTAAGGAATGTTGTCCCTCCTCCCTCCCGTCTGAGGCTGTCTTCCATCTCCAGATGGCTCCCTCTCTACTTACCTCCTTAGGGAATGGCCTCCCTTTTTTATCTTTCTTCCCCTGGATCTTTACTTCTGCCTAACTCTTTTCCTCTCAGGATGTAAACAAGGCTCTCTCAACTGTACAGGCTAACCAACCAAACAACACACACACACACTCCCCCCCCAAACTTCTCTCAGCTTTACGTCTCATTCTAATTTTGGTTCCATCTCTCACTTTTCTTTCAAAACCAAGCTTCTAAAAATTCTCTGCATTCATTTTTTCCACATTTTCAACTTCCGTTTACTCCCTAACCCACTGCCTGGCTTCAGTTTCTATCACTCCTCAGAAATAACGGTTTGCCTTCCAAGGTCACTAAAATCAACATTGCTAAAAAAAGTGGCCGCCATCTGAGTCTCTATCTCAGTTGATATCTCTGCAGCATTTTACAGTGTTGGCCACTTGTTGCTTCTTGCAACATCCTTTCGCTTCCAAGAACTGGTCTCTCTTGGTTTTCCTCCTACCTCTCTGATTGCGACTTCTCTATTCCTCTGAAGCTTCTTCCTCTATCTGCCCTTAGATTTAAGAATTTCACGAGTTCCACATACTCTCCCTGGATGCTCTCATCAGTTCCTATGGATTCAATGATCACTATTATGAGGACTCTCAAATGTGTATCTCTGGCTCTGAAATCTCTCTCCTGAGATCTGGATCTATGTGACAACTGCCTACTGAACAGACGCTTTGATGTCTGTCAGACAACTCAGACTCAACATAGCTTAGTCTTCACCCATCATCTTCCCACTCAAACTTCCTCTATTCTCTGCATTGTCTATCTTTATGAATGACATCACCACCTACCTAGGTGTCCAAGTCAGAAATTTGGTAATTATCCTTGATGCCTCCTCTCCCTTCCTGCTCTCTTTCCTCCCATTTCTAATAAATCACCAACTGAAGTTAATCTCAATCTTACTTATTTTTCATGTTCTCTTCTCCAAAGCTCCTCACATTTTTCATAGATTACTGCAATAGTCATAATGGGCCATTCCACTTCCTGTCTAGGACCCTCCAATCCACTTCCCATGCTGCTGCCTGAGTGATCATATTACTACGCTGCGTGAAATCCTTCAACAGCTTTCCTTTCCTCCAGGGAGAGAAAGAAGCTTGGTAACACAATATAAAGCCCTGTATGACTTGGTTACGTCTTACCTCTTCAGCCTCCTCTTCTGTCATTCCCCATCTCATGCCTACACTCTAACTTCTTGCATTTCTAAAGAGGGCCCATTTTCTCACCTCTAGCCTGTGCCCATGCTGCCCATTCTGATTAGAACGCCCTTCCTTCTCTTTGATTAACTCAACTTTCAAGCCTCAAGTCAGGGGTCACCTCTTCTGGAAAGTCTTCTCTGACCTCTAGCCCAAGTTAGGCACCCTTCTTATCTAACTGCCTTGACAAATCCCTCTTGATAGGCTCCGTGCTCCACCCTGTTCTCCTCCACCTGCTGATCTATCTGAGAGAACCATGGTCCTGGCCAGCTCTCACACCTAGGGCTCCCCGAGTCGTGGAATGTCCCAGCTGGAAAGGATCTCCTCCTCATTTTGCAGAGAAAGATTTGTCTGTTTGCAGCTTGCTGTCTGTAAGAAGGAAATCTAAACTTCGTGTTTTAGCAATTCAAAAACTGTTTACCAAGGACCTGCAATGGGCAAGTCTTTCTGTTAGACATCTGCAGGGTATAAAGATAGGAGCCCCTCCCTCAGGTTGCTGAGTGAGGTGGAGGAGATAAGCTGTCCATTTAAATGTGCAGAATACAATCAATAACGAGGTCGGCACAGGAGAGGTCCAGATAAAATGCTCTGAGACTTCAGAAGAGAGCGTGATAAAGGAGCCTGAGGTCACCAAGGGGGTAAAGTAAAACCCTGTAGAGGCTCAGCGTTTGAGCTGAGCTTTGAACATGGATGGGCGTGGGGCGAATACGGAGGGAAGAGTATTTGGGTGAAGAGTATTCGGGTTGGAGAGGCCAGAGAGAGGAAAGGCAGGGAGTAATCTGAATTTTAAACCATGGGCATAATTTGCTGTTTATCTGTCTGAGAGTTATGTCTTTTCATGATCTTTTTTCTTGTTAAAAATTTTTTTAACTACAGAAATTGCACAGTACTGAATCATACAGCTTTTGCAATTTGAAAAATACTTATATAGCATAGATACCTTATCCTGTATCATCGTGTTACTTTGGCTATCTGTTTTTTTCTGTTCAGGGAGGCAAAAATTTGGTAACATTTATTTATTTATTCAATAAACAGTTATTGATCTTTGCTAAAGGCTGGATGTAATGGCATCTACAAAGATAAGACAGAAATCCCTGCTTCCAAGAAATCACAGTGCTGTGGACATGCAAGAGATAGGTTATCAGATGGTTTAAAAACAGCGCCGTAATAAATCCTCTGACTCAGCTATGGATAGGTTGCTAGAGAAGCTGAGTGAAGGGAGCCCCTAACTCTGGCTTAGGGGTAGGAGAGCCGTCACAGAGCATGTGAGACCTGTGAAGGACGCGGGGTGGGGGAGTGCCCCCAAGAAGGCTGCGCGTGTGAGAAGAGAACGGGAGGCAAGACGTGGAACCAGGGGGTAGTTTTTGAACTTTTGCAACGAGGCCTCAGCAATATTTCCTCCATGATCTATATCGTTTTTAAAAGAAGAGGAGAAATAGAACCAGGAAGAGGGGAAAGGAGGAGACGTGGGTCCTGCAGATCTGACTCTGCAATTCATGAGCTGTGTTACTGGAGAAAGTTACTTAACGTTTCTGACGAGGGCCTTTTCCCACTCAAATCATCCATAGCTTTTCTTCTGATGACGAAGCTGGCTGGATGTATGTGGATGGATGCTGGATCAAGACCTCTGGCTCGGTATTTGCTGAGAAACAATGAAACCTGTTTTCAGACATTTATTTCCCACGACTGAGCAGTGTTAGGTTTTTATCTGTCAGCAGTGGCTATTCATCAGCTATTTTCCTTGGAGGAAGGGAGGCACCCTTTTTCAAAATCTTTAAAAAAAATTTTTTTTAACATTCTGACACCTTTCCTTGGTACAACATCAGTAGGGCTCATGAAATACAGAATATGGTGATAAGAACTGAACTTACTCGCTGACATTATCATGGGGCTATTTTGAAAATATTATCTCATGTTCGTTTCCTAGAATATCAATCAGCAAGTCTCTACAATATCGTTCCTTGAAAGAGCGTGCTGTTTTGTTCCAGTTGAAGCCACGACGTTTTTGTGAATTCTGTCTTCAGTACTGCTAGCTTCCTTCGCTGATACTGTGGCCCCAAGCATAGCTTTCAGCAAACTCTTCGCCCCTGCAGGACCTGTTACAGCTTGCTGAATTTGTAGTTAGCTGTTTTCAGTAATTTGTCTGTCTTTACTCTTCATGTAAATTATCTGCATTGTAGGTTACTTATGGCGTATTTCAAATCCTGGACTGAATTTCTCCCATCATTGCCTGTGGTTTTGCCGTCTCTTCCCTCATCTCCACCCTCCAGCCAGTCACCATGTGCTTAGGCAAAGAGGGTTAATTAATCCTAATGTGGATAATTTCACTGCTCAGTCTGCCAAGAATTAGTGTTTTATCCGTTCCCTAAGGTAGGAAAAGGGCTTTCATATTATCTGAGAGTTCAGTTTGACTTATTTCCATTAATGCGGAATAGTGGTTGCCTAATAATCAGACACTTCTCTTGTCTGACCTTGAATTCTTATTCATGAGACCAGATGAAGTGAGCATTCATTAGTGTTTCTATGGAAGGATTCTTTTAAACACTTCTGAAGAGTTCCAGTTTTCTTGCCTTCTCTGATTTATTGATAGATTTGTGTATTCACTTATCTAAAACATTTAATCCATTTTTTATATTGCTGTCTACACTGTTATATACAATGGTAATTTTAGGCAGCGTCCTTAAATAAGTTTAAAGTGATAATAGTTAAGGGGGAAGAGAGTCGGCAGCGTTTTATGACACCCAAAGGCAGAGGCACACATAATCAGAAAATCTGGAGCTTCTGGCAGGCCCAGGGGCTTGATGGCTTAGATTTCAGTCACTGGAACTTGTTTCAGCCATGGTCTTGCCTCCACTACATGAGTCAGAAACATTAGAATAGGCAATACTTTCATCAAATGCAATGGAAAAGAGTTTGTTAACATGGAAACCATGGGACGGCTCTGTCACATACAGCAGTATGACTCCCAGGACTGAGTCTTTTAGGCCTGTAATTATTTTTTGAGTAAATTAATGTATATGAGTAAACATACATAAGGATGTTGCTAGGGCATTATTAGCTAATAAGCAGAATTCCTTGCAAGGCAGATTGAGACTGAGACCAGCTAGCTTATGAATGTATAAAAAGGATCATTTATGAGGTGGCTACACAGAATTTAGCAATAAACAATTCTGCCAACTATTGACCTTTTCAGCTATAGCCTTTCTTTTTGTATTTCTTTGGAATCACACTTAATATACAGTGATCAAGATTTTGCTTGTTAGTTAACATAACACATTCTTTTTCTTTTTAAAGTATCTTTGCATCTCAAGCAGTGCTTTTAAAGCTGGTGTCAGGAGAGTGCCTAGGACACTGCCTTCCTCTGTTATTTTTCAGATCATCCTTCCGGATAGAAGAATAGTATAAAGAAAGTGGAAATAAATGCAGAGATTTTTATTGAACAATTGCCTTGTTTTAGATAGTTTTTAATATTGAATATATCATGTCTGCTAATTTAGGAGGAAAAAGGATTCTTTGAATTCTTTTGCATAAGTTATTTTGCTATTTTATGGGTATGGAGGGTAGAAAATGCCTGATAAAATAGGTAAACAGCAATGAATCGTGGAAAAATAATTAGCGGTGCCATGAAAGGGTTAAATGCCTGTCATCAGTCAAGATACATGCTTTTAGTTTCACAGGAATTTCCCAGCCTCCTCGCCTTTAGCCAGCCCCTCAGGAGACCTGCTCTTTCCTTGAACAATGACATTACGGCTGGAAGATGAGTGAGGCATCCACTCAATGTGTTAACAATATGGAAAGGACCACGGTGGAAAGTCACTTAGAAGCTGACAGTGCCTGTTAAAGAAAAGAGGACTTTCAAAGACTGAGAATGGGTGAAAACGGCTGAGTCCGGATATGAGGTTGGTGGATGATGAGTGAAAAAAAAGGGTAGCCACTCTGAGATTAAGGTAGAGGATATGCAAAGAACAAAGGTGTATTCTGTGGCCCGGGGCCAGGCTGTTTGCACAGTGAGTGAAGCCATTCCACTTACTGTGTGTGCACTCAGGGAGTGTAGGGTGTGTGTGTGAGTGTGTGTGTGTGTGTGTAGGGGCTGGAGGGTGAGGCAGACTGAAGAGAAGATATTCCCCATCTCATCAAGTCAGCTGCACTGTTCTTAGCTCCAGCTAATTGTAGCCAAGTTGACCTAACGTGACCAGGTCTTCTTAGTTTTCAAAAGAAATGGGAAATCTGATATCTTGAAGATATGTGTCAGATTTTAAATATAGCACCACACTAAAAAAAATTGTGTGAGCCAAACTGAGCATACCTACGGGCTGACAGGGCCCTCTGGTCACCAGCTGGCCACCTTTATCTAAGCTGATTTCAGAATCACATGCTACATGCTGAGATTTGTGCTGCTTCTTAACGGGGCAAGCTCAATATCTCCATCTGAATAATGGCTCTAAGAAGACAGCCCACAGGATGGTTTTGAGAGTTTAACAAGATAAGTTATATAAAAGCTTCATATACAGTGCAAGGCAGGTAACATGACTCAGTAAATGTTGGTTGAATCTGAGTCAGCAGCCTCACGTAGTACTGAGCACTGAGTGGGTTTTTCCATGTCCACATTCACGGCAAGCTTAGGAGGAACGAGTGGTTGTCTGTTGTGTGATTTAATTATGGATTTTCTCCCCAAGTCTCTCTTCACTTCTGCCCGTTAAGATACACATTTGAGATAACCCTTGCAGCTGTATTCAATATAAATATGAATGTTAAAACTCAGGGGTGGGTGGACATGGGGATGTGTGATGGTAGAGACTGTGCAGTAAACACAGCTACTATATTTTTGTGGCCTTCTGCCTTGTGGTCCCACAGTCTGCCCCTTAGGCACCATGGACCCATGGAGCTCACTTTCAGCTTGAGACAACTAATTCTCTAGGTATAATCAGACATAAACCCAGTTACCTCCAAGAATCGGGATGGCAAATCAAGAAGAGGCTCACTCCTTCTGTATTTGGGAGCATCCAGCTTTCCTTTCAGAAAGGTGCGGGCAAAGTCTGTCTTTGTCTTCCTCACTCTACATTTCTCGTAGTTTCCCCCAAATGTTTCCTCCCACCAAGTCCCTGCTGTGACACACATCAGAGAGCTGTTTCTTACTGTTCAAAAGGTGTCAAGAGGCTCTTAGGGTTGGGTAGATCTTCATCTTGCCAGCCAGCTCCAGGGATCGCGTTGCCCAGCACGTTCTTCTCACCCGAGAGGAATCTGAAGGCTTCCCAGGCTCAGTGGAGAATGGCTCCCGATCCATTAGCAATGTCTTCCAAAGGCCCGTGAGGATGGAGTAGAGACACATGCTAATCCTGGGCCTAGTCAATATAAATACTCATTTGAAATTGATTTGAAAACAAGGAAAGGGAAATAAATTTGCCTCTATCTGACCCTGGATTTGTTTTTGATTATGTCAAAAACTAAGGAGTAGAGGCCATGGTTTTAGTGGGCTGCACTACATATTTCCATGTCATTTTTGGCAAGTATAATGAATCTTCATTTTTGAACTCATTAATAAGGGGATTACCCTTTGTCCTCTATAAATGTTGTCTCTTCCCCTTCCATCTTCCTTCTTTTTGTGGCATTACCCTTCCCTAACTTCTATGAATAGAAAAGGAGAGATGTCTCTTTTAGCTCCAAAAGCCCGTAATGTAGATAAAGAGCAGGTTTCATCTGTGAAAGTTATTGAACTATTAAAAGATCTGGAAACTTTGGGTCCCAAGTTCCTCATGGTCTTTCTGGTGATACTCTCCCAGAAAGCCAGTTTTGCTTTGCTTAGATCACGTATAGTTTTCTGAGGTAAATTCAAAATCCTCCCATCATGAAGACCCAGAGTGGCAACTTGGAATGCCCCTGGGGACCAGGCAGAGTGTAGGGGGCTGGCTATGGGAAAGCAGCCACCCACATGAGATAAGAAATGGCCCCCGCCCCTGGACCGGGCCTTGTGGTGAGTTAAGGGCACATGCCCATTTACACTCAGTTCCTGTTGATAGCGGCAACTTGGGACTCAGAGCCTCAAGAGCAGACATCTGGATATGTCTGTGGATGCTAAAGCATGGTGGGGCAGATATAACATGTCTATGGACTGCACTGAGCCTCAGGGCTTCCAATTCCTGATACCTGAGCTAAACTAGGAAGTGATCAATGCTATTCAGGGCTGATGGTCTGAGTCTTATAGAATAGGAGGACCCAAGGTGTAGGGGGGTGTGTGTGTGTGGAGCGGGGGGAGTGGGTAGGCAACGCAGAGAGGTAAAGTCTTAGGGACAGTCAGTGCAATGTCTTGAGCCTGAGTCCACTGCATGAAAGCCTCCTGGAAGAGAATATATGTGGGGACAGCAGCGGCAGCAAGCTTAATGCGATGCACGGGATGCACGAATGCAGCGGAAACATACCAAAGAGAAAAAGAAAGCAGATAGGAAAAGAAGAGCATGGAAAAAGGGAAAACCTTTACAAAATTTTGCAATTAGCATAGTAGAGTCCTTTTAGGAAGATATTGAAGAATACAGAGTCACTGAATGCCCTTTAAGATACACAAGAGCATGACTGACAGTGAACTGGAAAACAGAGAGGACGGGATTGAGAAACTTATTACCCCAAATTGACCAGAGAGCCTTTATTTGCTCCTAAGGTGGGTCTTGTGGTCAGAGCCAGAACTGTAGGTAGAATATGGCCATACTTCAATATTTGTTACTCTAAGTCATTCTCTAGAAGATTCCTTAGTATTGGAAGCTCCAGGTTGGCGTACCAGTTGGATTGGTTACACCAAACCCCCAGATTATGGGGTTATAAGGCTGGAAGGAGCCTTAGAGACCACACAGTACAGCACTTCCTTTTTACAGATGAGGATCCTGCACCCAGAGAAGAAAAGACTTAACCTTTGTCACAAAGCTCGCAATCCGCCTGGGACTAGAACCTACTCTCCTGCCTTGGACCCAGCCCTGACCTCTGAGCTCAGGTCCTGACAGCAGCTACTGGCCCCGGTAGGTCTCTCTGTACCCCCATGCCGTGTACCCCGTGTACCCAGGGGAGGGCAAAGTCAGGCAGAGCAGAGAGGTGAGGTCTGGAATTACAAACTAGCATTCTAAAGAAGACCGGGTATATTTGTTGCGTTTTTCTTTTCCTCTTAGTTTGGTAGTGTCCACAAATAGGATTCCTTGCTGGAATTACCCCTGAGGAATAAAGCAAAGTTCTTACACGTTGGTGGAGTCTAGCAAAATGGTCTTTTTATTCATCATACAAATTCATGTTAAGTTTCTAGGCTCCATGAATACGAGCTAATTTCCCCTATATTTAAGGATTGAAACAGGGCATTTTCGTCATATCAGAACATCATTATTGATTATGGGTTTTTTTTTGGGTGGTTTTAACTTAATATCTAGATTATCTTTAATCAAAGTATTTTGGTTAGCGTGGGTGGCGTGATAAATGGAGAGATATTACTAACTTATTTTCGTTATCTAGCTTTGTAGTGTGGCTAGTGATCTTCTAGTAGAGGGGTTCTGAACCTGTCATTCCACCTCAGCACACGCCACTGAACTTCTAGGCTTCACCAGGGAAGTGATTCTCAAGGAAAGCAGGTGGTGCCACCCCAGAGGCACATCCAAATCTGAGTCTTGGGGGCCGTCCTCGGTAGAGCGGACATCCCCCTCTGCACGTGGAAGTCCTCTGTAGTTTGGAAAGCGCCCCTGGAAGAGTTTATAACATCTTTTAGTGCGCGATGTGTTATCTTCTAGCTCTGAGAGTCCCTACACTATTCACAGTCCCTACTGATGGGAACGTCTTGGGGTCATGTCCTAAATTCAGATTATCAGGGGTCTAAGAATATCCTTAGAAAATGGTCCCCAACTTCCTGGCCGAAGGAAGACCTTATGGAAGCTTTATGAGCTAGAATGCTACTGTGGGTGTGGGGGCCGTTAGGGCCGGAGGAGCCGGAGGGAGGAACACGGGAAAGCGGCCTTGGACTCCAAGAGCGTCCTCACTGTTGAGGTCACTGCAGCGGCTGAAGGGAGTTCTCCTCGTCAGAGTGTGAGCCTCTGTGGTTCACAGGCCGATCACCAGGCTTCCAGAAGCAGTTTGGGTCTTCTTTCCTCTGGTTCCTTCAGGATTGAGGGGATGAGTTAGAAAGAAAGAAACAGATTAGTCAAACATCCTAAAGATTAAGCGGTGGTTTTGTATTTTATCCGTGTTATATTTCATCTGTTGAAAAAATAAATACAATGATGGGTCAAAGTAGGTTCGCTGATTGTAGCATATGTCCTACTCGGGTGGGGATGTTGATAATGGGGGAGGCTGTGCATGTGTTGGGGCGGGAGAAACGTGGGAAATCTCTGTGCTTTCCACTCAACTTTACTGTGAACTTAAAACTGCTCTAAAAAATAAAGTCTATTTAAAAAAAATAAGTACACTTCCTCTAGTTCCCTTTCAGCACTCAGTCACCTATGGCTACACAGGTATTTATGGTGAAAAAAGTTGAGAGCCCTGTGCCAGAAGGAGTATGCGGACACATTCCTTTTTCCTTTCTCCTGCTCTTCCCACCATCCCCACCTGTTTGTAGAGCTGCTGACTTTGAAATCTGCTGCCCTCTCTGAGGTTCGCTTCTGCTCCAGAGAGGGCCTGCTATGTAGCAGATGTTCAATGCATTTGATTGACTGTCTGAAGAAAGGAAGGAAGGAAGGAAGGACTCTGGCTTGGAAGTCGTGAGCCTCGATATGACATTAACCTTCATGCCAAACTCAAGGGGAACTCTGGAACTTTGCAGATTTTTAACCCATACATATTTGTTAGGGGTTAAAATGATTCCTAGTTTTCGAACAGGATGTTATAAATGGAAAACAATTTTAGAGATCATCTAATCAAGTACTGGCACTTTTTAGATGAGATTTTTCTGTCTGTGCTCCAATGTGTTTGAGGAAACAGAGGCCAAGAGAGGTTTACTGACGTGTTCAAAGTCACAAAGCCAGCAGAGGACAACGCCAGGGTTTGGCAGTGCCATTCTCCTGACTCCTAGCAGCCGGCTCATGCCACGGCTAATGTCAGAGAAAACCTAACCTAGGAAGGTGCTCTGGATGTGACCAAGGCCACACTGGTGGTGCCCTTCTTCTGTGGGGACATGGATGTAAGCTGTAACTTTTCCTCCTCATCCAGCTGATTTCCACCACGAAGCACGCTTCTAGGGAGGGCTACTGTGGCTTCACTTTGCCCCTGAGCTAAAGTTTTTAATGAGCTTCTCACATATGTGCGCTTATGTATTTTCACTTAGCTTGCTGACGTCAAGGAATTCTCACTGTGATCTTATGTAAATTCAGATTACTGCCAAGAGAAGAAAATTCAATAAAGTGCACCCTGCGGATAACCTATAAAACATTAGGTTGTATCTGCATGATCAAAACGGGGCGTGAGCCACGCGGATCTTAGGCTCATCTCAAGGGCAGCACTCTCCTCTTGGCTTGAAACCATCGCCCGCCTGGTGGGGCGTCTGCCGACAGGCAAGCTGGCAGCAGAAACAGAGCAGCCATCAGCTGAGGTGAGGTCGTCAAGAGCGTTCTGGTGTCGTTGAGGGAGAGCTCGAAGCCTCGGGGAGTGAACGGAGAGGGTGACTCCGCTTTATGTTTAGTTCTCCAGAAAATCTCTGTGGTCTTTGCTTGCCATCCCTGCTACACTACGGTTTTCCTGGCTGCCCCCTGGCCCTCCCACCCCTCCCCAAAAATTGTAGAGTCGTTTTGGAAAGAAATGATTAACTCTAGTGTTGGCTATGGGCTCTTGGACATTTGGATTGCTTGAAAGAAGAGGCAGAGACTGAGCCAACGGGGTGGGTGACCCACGAAAATGATTTAAGAAGTAGGAAATCCATGAGGCCTGTGTTAGACAAAATGGTAATGGTTGGGTGGTCCTCACCCCTTTTACTGATTACTCCTTATCACTTCTAGAAAGACGCTGAGGATGCATCTTACACTTTGGTATAAATTACATTAGTTTCACTCTATTTTTTGTGTTTTAAAAAAGAACTAGCTAAAACTCCAAATATTGTTGGTCCCATGTGGCCTTGAAAGATATACTGTAAAGGTACAAGGAAAAATGTTCTGGGATTAATTGAATTGAGATCTGATTAGATCCTAGCTTTACTATTTTTCTCTCCTTCCTTGCTTCCTTTTCTCCTCCTCCCCCTTCTTTCTCTTTCTCTCTCTACTCCCTCCATCCCATCCTTTTTTCATATCAAGAGGGAGCTGGAAGGGAAAGGCGGGGCTGAGAAATGGGCTTTATGACCTCTTTATCCCTGCCAGGATGTAAAATACATTACAATTTATCAATAACAAAATTTAGACTCTTGAATATAAACTGTTGCCCTTCCTGCTTTTTGTCAGATGAGTAACCAGGATTTGGCCAGAGAAATTTCGTGGTGCTCCAGGCTGGCCCTCCATTCTACGGGTCCCTCTCCCCTCCCTATGAAAAGGCAAGGGGAGGGGAGCTCAGGCCGTCTGACGGTTTGGCACTTGGGCGTCCCTCTCCTGGGCAGACAGCGGAGAGGCAGCCTGGGCCCACTGCTCCTTCAGCCTCTGGCTGTGTAGAGGGTCTGTCCCGGGAGGTGAATACGCCGGCGCCACCTGGTTCCGTCCCACCCCACCGTCTGCACCCTGTGCCCGCCACGGCGCCTGGCCCACGGGAGGAAATCAGCAAGGGCTGTCAGAGTCTGCTGGTTGAATGAGGCGTTATGAGGCAACTTTTGGGGAGTTTGGGAGCCATTTCCTCAATCTTTCTAAAAGTTTTCATCTGATACTTTCTGGTTTGTACTATTTTTTAATCCTCCCCACTCCTTACCAATTCTCTCACCCCTGAAACATAACTTTATGATAATATGTGGATGTTTATTCTTTTAGTGAGAGCATTAGATATTAGAGAAATGGAAAGGGATGTTTCAGTAGCTTTTTTCTGGATGTACTTTAAAGCATGATTAAAAAAAAATTGCTAGTCTCAACCCATTAGTGGGTTATCAACTTAATATAATGGGTTTCAACTTGCAGCAGTTTTTTTTGGTAAGGAAGACTGGCCCTGAGTTAACATCTCTGCCAATCTCCCTCTTTTTGTTTGAGGAATATTGGCCCTGAGCTAACATCCGTGCCAATCTTCCTCTATTTTGCATGTGGGATGCTGCTACAGTGTGGCTTGATGAGCAGCGTGTAGGTCCATGCCTGGGATCCAAACCCACAAACCCTGGGCTGTCAAAGTGGAGCGTGTGAACCCAACCAATGGGCCACAGGGCTGGCCCCCAGTAGCATTTTTTTTAAAGGAAAAAGTCGAATAGAAATGGCAAGGGTGAGCACTGCTCTGTGAAACTTCCGTTTCAGTCGTACATCAGTGTGAGAGCGTGCTCTGGGGTGTGATGCGAAGTGCATTTCTTACAGTAGGTCCAAAGGGTTAGAAGCTAACGATTTAAGGCATTCATGCTTCTCTGTTCAGTCTGAAGTAGGACAGGCTGTCTTCACAGGATCTTCAATCACTCAGTATCGCTGGGCTTGCATTTCCTAAGAAACGACTTCACCTTACCGGAAGTAATAGAAACAGCTAAAGTAAGTAGCTGAAATATCTATTCGTACCAATACCAACCGTACTGACACTGAGCCAGTGGCTTATACAGCTGGCTCTCTGCTGCTCCAAATGAACCGTTGGCTGACTGTGTTTTGTAAAGAGGCTATCTGCTTATTTAAGAAATCCTTTGTGTTGTATCGGGAAGGTGTGAGAACACACTAAAATGGCTGTCAGTGGAGATGGAAGGGCCATTTACCTACCGGAGAGAGCTCTGGAACTAACAGGTTTTGTGTGGCTCAGGGTATTATCCAGGTGCCTCAGACACGTGGTTAAGGCAGAATAAAATTTGACAGTGGGAGAGGAAGGCTCCTGGTGACATGCTGTTTTTCAGCAGCCACTCAGCTGGCTTGTTTGCAGGGCGCAGCACAGCTGACCCCCTGAGGCGCTTATCTGGTCAGCTGGTGTCTGAATGGGTCTCTCCGGAGTCGCTGGAGCTCCTGCCCTGGCCGTGTCCAGGGGGCGCCCGTGGTGGGGCGCATGCTGGCTCCGGGCAGCCGTCGAGGCCTCCGAGGCGGCCGGGCCCCCAGGGGCTCTGGGGCCAGCTGCTGCGGCTGACTAGGGTGCAGCTTCCTCCCCTGGGCGACCTGCCCTGTGTGTACAGAGGAAGGCACAAAGAAGCCAATTGATTTATTGACTCCTTTCAGGGAAGACAAAACAAAGCGAAACAGAAAACCCCAAGGAAACTCATGCCCTCTTTCTCATCCGACCCTGGGTGTTACCTTTCCTGGAAATGTGCTTCTTGAATCGATTCACAGCTTTCGAAATTCCTCCTGTCCTCGAAGAGCCCATCTTTAGACAAGTCAGTGGGTAAAGCCCGTCGAAGCTGTTTTAATTTTTATTCTATCCAAGAACCCGCTCACTTCTCCTCTCAGACAGTATAATGGTCCCCCAGACTCCGGACTAGGCAGATGGCTTATGAAAATATACTAATGTCCCATTTGGAAACCGGCCTTTTAATTTCGTCCTTCTTCTGCCCTGTCCCGCCCCCTCCCCTGAGTCTGTTACCTGAGACGGCAGGACAAAGAAATCAAGAGGAAGGCCGCGGCCTGCGGTGGTGGCCCCACTCCAGCAAGCGACAGGGCGAACGTGTGCGCCCAGCCCGGACGGCTTGACTGTGTTGTCTGCCAGTGGAACTCGTTTTTCATGTGCAGATCTAGAAAGAAAGATAAACTGACATCTCACGATAGAGGAATTGACCTCTATATGGCCATCAGAGACAAGGCTTTGATGGGAAAACGCCTCCTGTCTTCTCTCCCCAGAATCCCAGCCTTTATTCCAGGACCTTTGAACTCTCATTGTTGCTGATGGGGTTAGTGACAAAGTGGGAAAAGAGGAGGCACAGGGAAAGCTATGGATGGGCCCCGGGACTTTTCATTCAATGGAAGAACCTGGACGCTCGTGAGGGAGGGGGCTGGGTCAGTTATGTCTTGATTGTTAAGTTGCTGGACTCTCTGGGCCTCTTGTTTCCTTGTCATCCTGTTATTTGCTCATTAACCCCGCTGCCCAGGAATTAAGTGCTGGGAGGGTGAGGAGAGAAAATGGAAACTCCGTTAGGGTGTAGACAAATCTGATTCTACTTAGTAAAAGGGAATTTAGCTCAATCTTTGTGCCTTATGTGGTGAAAGGAGGGCGTCTCTTCAGTCTGTTCTCTTCTTTCCAGCCACTGCCTTCTAGTAATCTGATTTCTCAGGCATTTGACTAGTCAAGCATATCCTGACCCCAGTCACTGAGGCTAATTGAGGGTTAATTATATATCTGCTCGTTATTTCGCTTACTTCCTAGTCTAAAAGCAGGGCCCTTGCTCACATTCCAAACTTGGGCCGGGAAGTAGCGACACGTGGTGCCATTCAAGGTGTGAGCAAGTCTCCCTGCCCCGGTCGTTCCCGCCACTCGCTCACACCACCGAAATTGTCCCATGACACAGCTACTCCTTTGGGCTAAAACATAACTTTATTTTTCCCAGGGGGAGGGAATACTATATATATATATTTTAAAGTTTTTCACTTTTCTACATTTTTGAGATTGGTTTGCATTACAAGTGATAAGTATAATGTTTTCCCCCCAAAGTTTTATTAAATTTATAATGCATTGTCAGTGGATGATATCTTAGAATATTATATATATGGTATATTAAGCCTTTATTATTTCGTCATGTTTAAGTGAATTATTTCAGAATTTTTGTTTCTGGAAAATCACCCGAGAATAGCACTCTGTGCAATTAGGAATGCTAATGTATTTTTTAAATTAATATTTTTTGAGCACCTTACAATGTGCCAGCCTCTGCTGTTACTGACACGATTTCCCTTGATCTTTAAAACAATCCTCCAAGGCAGGTATTATCTTTTATTAACACTATCATTGTTATTACAGAACCTTGGCTCAGATGATTTGAATGACTTTCATTACTTCCTTAAATATTTATTGATCACCTACTGGGCACCAGGCATCCTTTTAAGTACCAAGGATTCAGACATGAGTAAGGCAGGTACAACCTCTGTGAAGCCACCTGTGATAAACAAGTAAACCAATAAATGAGACAATATCAAATATTGTTGTGTGCTGTGAGGAAAATACAACATGCTGCGTCTGGGCATTGCCGGATGTTGTGGGGCCGTTACCCCAGCGGAAGGCATAGCAGGTGCAAACACCGCCCAGCTTGCTGAGGCTTTGGGAACTGGTCTGCTTCACCCAGCTAGCGAGCAGCTCTGGGTTTTCGTCCATTTCTGCGGAATAGCAACGGCAGCAGCGTGCACAGAAGGTTTCCAGTTTAAGGTGAAGCCATGAGAGTTATGGGAGCCTGCTGAAACGATGTTTGCAGAGCTGGCGTGGTGCCGGGACACCTGGGCTGTGCGCTCCACCCCCTGCCCTCGGAGCGCCAAGGACTCCCGGGAAGCATGTGTTTGAATTGTTTCTGGAAATGGGATTGTTCTTTGATGTTTTCTCATTCTGTTTGCCTGACGACCACAGTAGAATCAGACTTTTTAAAGGTCTCTCTTGCCTAACAAACTAGATGCTTTGGAAAAATCTGCCAAATAATAGAAATATTTCTCTTTCAGCTTAATTGCTGACCCAGACTAGTCAGAGAAATGGCCTTTCAAAGGATAAATCTATGACATTCCATTTCTGGGGACAAGTGCCCTGATTTGCATGGAGCATTGTTGTAAATGTCAGCCGTCCAGCTCCCACTGTCAGCTTGAATGGCTGTCAGTGTTTATCCTCCCAAGAAAATGGCGCTGACTTATTCAGCCCATGGGTGGAGGCTGGGAGGCTGTGCTGTTTCCTGCTGATCTCAATCATGCCCTTCTTATCTGTCCTCCATCCTTTTTCTCCTGTGAGCCACTTCCAAGTTTTCCGAAGTTATGATGAAACATTGACTTCTTCGCTCAGCTGGGGTGTTAGTTTTCTTGGGCTGCTCTGCTGAGCTGGCATTCCCACGACTGACCCTATGGAAGGGCTGGGAGGTTAGGAAAATGGGAGCCGGTGGGAGCATGTGAACCAGCTGAGGAGAGTGAACAAAGGGACAGGCTGTAGCAGTTTCCTTCTCTTAGAACTGGAAGCAGATGTGAAAAGCTCAGGGCACTCAATTATTCCGAATCAAAAATACCAGAATGTTCGTGCTGTCTTGTTACCACTGTATCCCCAAGACCTAGCACAGAGCAGATGTGGAATCAATACTCAGTGTCTGGCTACCTTGGTGAGCTGTCTCTGCAGGCTTGCATGCCCCCGTGGCCTCCTCGTTCCCACTGAACACTGCTGGCCTTCGGCCGGTTGTTTGCTCTTGAGGAAAGGGTGAGACCAGAAAGGGAGGGAAGGCTATCCTGTGGCTGAGCTTGACTGGCTGCAGCTATCATGAATTTTCCCAGCTGCAGAGCACTCTGTGTGAGAAATGACACATGAATATGCCCCTGGCAGCCAACCGGGCCTCACCAGTTCTCTGTAAATGCCAGCCCAAGGCAGCTCTGGTCTCGTGCCAGGCTAGAGACAGCAGAAGCACATCACCAGGTTTTCAGTCCTCACACAGGGCTCCTCGTACCTCTACAGCTGTTGTCTCAGTTCCAGATGTGGGCTGGTGAATTCTCTGTAATTTTCCTTCGGGGACTCTGCGAAGGAAATGTCCTCCTCCCACGTCCCCCTGCCTGTGTGTGCTTGCTTTGGCAGGAAACTGCTTTCTCTTTCTCTCTTCTCTGCTCTCCTCTTTGATTCAGAATGTTCTCTCCTGCTGGTTACTTCTTGTTCTTAGAGGTACAAAACACAAAGTTGGTTTGATGGAAACATCAGGAGGATGTGTTAGATTGCTGGAGGAGTCGAGAGGAACAGTTCTGTGTATCTTAAAATCTATTTTACCTGTCCTTCTATCAAGCTGCATTACACTGTGCCAGTCTAGGAAAGAGAATTTATATAAATGAAATGTTTAGTCTAGTGACTGAGGGGTTATATCACTGGGTTTTGTAGATTTTGAAACTCAGATATTTTCACACTGTCACACCTTAGAATTCAGGAGGTATCTTTCTTATAATGTATGCCACACGTTAATTGGCAGTGTTTTTTTTTTTCTTTTTTGGTGATAAATAAAATAATGGTGTCTCTTACTATGGGAGGAATCTGAGATTTGAGGAAATAATGCAGTTAATTTTGGCCAAAAAGTCTCAATTTTTTTCTTAAGACAATTTTTTTAGAGCAGTTTTAGGTTCACAACAAAATTGAAAGGGAAGTACAGAGATTTCTCGTAACCTTCCTGCCCCCACACATTCATAGCCTCCCCCATTATCATCACCCACCAGAATGGCACATGTTTTACCAAAAGTCAACCCACACTGACACGTCACAATCACCCAAGTCCACAGTTTACCTTAGGGTTCACTCTTGGTATCGCGTATTCTATGAGTTTGGGCAAATGTATAAGGACATGTATCCATCACTATAATATCCTACAGAGTAATTTTCACTGCTTTATTCATCCTCTCCACTCCCCTGGGGCAACCACTGATCTTTTTACTGCCTCTGTAGTTTCGCCTTTTGCAGAATGTCATATCTTTGGAATCATACGGTATGTAGCCTTTTTCCGACTGTCTTCTTTCACTTAGTAATATGCATTTGAGGTTCCTCCATGTGTTTTCATGGCTTGATGGCTCATTTCTTTTTAGCGCTGAGTAAAATTCTATTGTCTGGATGTACTGTAGTTTATAAATCCGTTCTTCCACTGAAGAACATCTGGTTGCTTCCAGATCTGCTTTGGCAATTATGCATAAAGCTGCTATAAACATCTATGTGCAGGTTTTTGTGTGAACAGAAGTTTTCAACTCCTTTGGGTAAGTACCGAGGAGCGTGATTGCTGTATTGTACGGTAGGAGAGTGTTTAGTTTTATAAGAAACCACCAAACTGTCTCCAAAGTGGTGGTACCATTTTGCATGCCCACAAGCAGTGTGCGAGAGTTCCTGCCGTTCCACATACTCCTCAGCGTTTCGTGGTGTCAGTGTTGGGAATTTTGGTCTTTCCAATAGGTGGGTTGTATCTCAGGGTTGTTTTAACTTGCATTTGCCTGATGACAAATGATGCGGAGCATCTTTGCATGTGCTTATTTGCCATCTGTATACCTTCTTTGATGAAGTGTCTGTTAAGGTCTTTGGCCCATTTTTAAATTTTGTTGTTTGTTTTCTTATTGTTGAGTCTTAAGAGTTCTCTGTATATTTTGGAAAACACTCCTTTATCAGATGTCTCTTCTACAAACATTTTCTCCCAGTCTGTGGCTTCTAATTCTCTAACAAATAATTCTCTTCTAATTCTCCAGATACTGTCTTTTGCAGAGCAGTTTGTAATTTTAATGAAGCCCAGCTGACCAGTTATTTCTTTCATGGTTCTCATCTTTGGTGTTCTAGCTAAAAAGGCACTGCCAGACTCAAGGTCGTCTGGGTTTTCCCGTATGTTGTCTTCTAGAGCTTTTATAGCTTTGCATTTTACACTTAGGAACATGATCTGTTTCGTGTTAATTTTCGTGAAGGGTGTGAGGTCTGTGTCTATATTCAGTTTTCAAATGTTTTGCATCCGGCTGTTCCAGTACCGTTGGTTGAAGAGACTATGTTTTCCTCATTGTATTGCTTTTGCTTCTTTGTCAAAGATCACTTGACGTATATTTGTGGATCAATTTGTTTTTCTAGACAAATTTTTTCTATTTGGTATTAACCGTTCAGACTAATCTATGAGGAAAATGTTCTATAATCAACCTATTTTTAAATGTTTCCATAACTGTAATTATTACATTAATATCTGAAGATAGATTTATATAAAGGAGAAAAGTGCCAGGTGTGAGAAAGCCTGGGTTCTGGTTCTGCTTTTGCTTTAGCTAATTGTAAGAGCTCACACAGGTCATTGCCTTTTAGCCTCTCCTTTCTTGGCTGTAAAATAATGGGTTTGCAATGATGGCACAGGCTTTGATTTCATAGCTGCCCCTCCTTCCCATGGGTCATTACTCAGAGTCAAAGGCATGGGGTGGGGCAGCAAGTCTGGTTAACGTCTCCTCAGAGTGAGGTTATGTCATCGTGACTTGTGAGAACCTGTCATGCTAGACCAAATTTTTCTCTACAAGATAATGATCCCATAATGTGAACATATTATAAGAGGTAATGGTTATTGAGTGCCAACGGAGTGCTGAGTGCTGTGCTGTTTGTTATGGGTTGAATTGTGTCTCCTCCCAAAATGTTGAAGTCCTAACCCCCATATTTACCGATGTGACCTTATTTGGAAACAGGATTTTGCAGATGATCAAGTTAAGATGAGATCATCAGAGTGGGCCCTAATCCAAAATGATTGTGTCCTGATAAAGTGGGGAAATGTGGACCCGAGGCTGATGTGCACGCAGGGAGAACACCGTGTGAAGAAGAAGGCAGAGACTGGGGTGATCCATTTACAAGCCAAGGAATCCCAGTGATTGCCAGAAAACCATGAGGAGCCAGGAGAGAGGCATTCAACAGAGTCTCCCTCAAGCCCTCAGGACGAACCCACCCTGCCGACACCGTGTACTCCTGGGCCCTAGAACTGTGAGACAAGAAAGTCCTGTTATTTAAGCCACCCAGTTAGTAGACCTGTGTTATGACAGCCCCAGGAAAGGAATACATTGCTGTAGATGCACTGAATCATGCATGCCTCACAATGACCCTATTCGTTTCTTCCCCAAGGTGCCATACTAGGGCAGAGAACAAAATGAAAAAGTCCCATCCTCATGGGATTTACATGCTAGTGAGAGAGGCCGGATGAAAAACAAGCAACTAAATACGTCACATGTAGATGAAGAGACGTGTACTGGAAAAGTTCTGCATGAAATGGAGACAGCGTGTGTGGAGCACAGCAGCTGAGGCGACTGTTTTCCAGAGGGAGGTCTGCAAATACTGTGTAGAAAGAAGCCTGCAGCTGCCCACCAACCACAGGCGGGCAAACGCCCGGGCACTCACCATGTCAGTGCCTTTATAAGTCTGGTTAAGGCGTGGTGAAGCTGAGCCAGAGGCAGGGGCCGCTCAAGGTTACACTGGCAGCAAGTGGGAGCCGGGATTCAAACCCAGCTCTCTCACTGCAGGACCTCACGGTCTAATCACCATCAGGGCCCTTGGTCACTCTTACCTCTATCGATTTCAGTGGGATTTATGTTCTGGTCACCCAGAGTCTAGTTCCAGAGTCACTGCAATTAGACAGGTGGAAAACTTACTTCACAATCCTGGAAGTGGTTTCCAATGATGTGGCGTCAGTGAGAGGGGCCTATAGCAAGTGACCTTGGAGTCACTGACGTCTCAACGAAAGACACTGAGGATGTGCTTATTTAGCCTGTAGGTGACGCTACATCACGCAGACCAATGTGACATCATTCAACAGGAAGCACAATCCCAGACAAACAGGATAAAGGAGGGGGAGAGTGGGCACTTAGGCAACCAAAACCATAAAAATCATTACAAGATTGGTGAGCCACACTATTTTAGAAGACCAGAGCTGATCATTATGAGTCAGCAACATCATGTCGCTGTGGGAATAGAGCTAAGACCAGCCAGGAAGGACGCAATTCTTCCTCTATGCTCTGCAAACAGTTGACCCTCCGCATCTGCCGGAGTCCACATCCGCGGATTCAACCAACCTCAGATGGAAAGTGCTGCGATGGTTGCATCTGTACTGAAGATGTACGGACTTCTTTTCTTATCATTATTCCCTCAACAATGCGGTATAACAACTATTAACAGAGCATTTACATTGTATTAGGTATTATTCGTGACCTGGAGAAGATTTAAAGTATAGGAGACGATGTGCGTGGGTTATATGCAGATACTGCACCATTTCATATGAGGGGCTTGAACGGCTGTGCGCTTTGGTACCCGTGCCGGTCTAGAACCAACCCCCCCCAGATTCCAAGGGATGACCGTGCTTCAGTCACTTGCTAGTGTGTTACAAGTAATACGGCTTCCTGAATTAAAAAAAAAAAAAAGATTCAAACATTAGTATTTTAATTAAACCAATAAAATTGCAAAAGTTAAAAAATAAGACTCAGTGTTAATGCTTGTTTGAAAAAAGGGACATGTTTACACTCCGTATGGGATTCTGAAAGATGCCACCTTTTTACAGGGCAATTTGATGACAAGTATTAAAAGTCTTCAGCTGTAACTGTTCTTGGAGCAATTCTAATTTCAGGATTTTTTCCCCCTGAACAAATTGTTTGAGCTGAATGGAAAGATGTGGTTACACAAGTGTTTCTTGCGGTATAATTTATAACAGCAAGATTGGTTAATATGGTGGACTATCATGGGGCTGTTAAAAATCCTGTTGCTAAACGAGAATTTTTGACTGTTTTCATTCAGGTCATATACTCTTTTGGGAATATGATGAAAGCAGTCAACTCTCTTCTTGGAAGCACATCTGTACCCATATAACATTTTTAGATAATTTCACAGAATTCACGGACTATATGAAGCCCACGCACAGACTTGGGTTGATGACTGCTACTCTGTATAAAGAGCCATAATTAGTGACATGGGAAAATAGTCACAAAAGCACATATGTACAGTGGCATATGAGACTGGAAAGAGACATACCAAAATAGTTGTTAGCTCTGAGAAATGAGTTGATGGGTTTTTAAAAATTTCTTCTTCAGGCTTTTCAGTATTTCTCTAATTTTCCACCATGAACGTGTATTACTTCAATATGGTTTTTAAAAATTATTTTAATATGGACTAAAAAACACACAGGAGCCTTAGAGAAGTTCCCCCGAAGTGTAGCAAAAAGAAAAAATGATCAAAAGTGCAGAGGAACAGTATCACGTTGCCTGCGGTAATAGGCACGCTTAGGAGGAGGGCAGTGACCGGGCCTCTGTGCTCAGGGCACATTCAAGGGAAATGCATTTCATGTAAACTAAAGGTTATGCTTGCGCAGAAAATAGACTTTCTTTTTGTCAGTGCTGTAAAACGCTCAGATGAGGCCCCAAGGACAAGGTGGAACCTCTGTCCATGGAAATGCAAAAGACGTAACAAAAAATGGTCCATCTTGTTGGTTTAAGCCTCCATCTCTCTGAAGGCTTGAGACGGAATCAGGAGCTTTATCTAGAGCCCTTCTGCTCGGTTTGCTCCTGTTTCCTGTTCCTCTTGGGTACCAGTGTACCCAAGAGAGAGAGAGGGACTGCCGCACTCAGCAATCTGCTCCATGCCCCCGTGCCTCACCGACACCCCTCTCACACCCGTCAGATGGGGCGTGGGCGCTGCTCCTCTAACAACGGCATTCAGGCCTCCTGTTAACACGTATTGGTGACCAGGGAAAATTGGTGATCTAATTTCAACAAAGCTGAAATTCATTTTTGTGCCTTTAGTCTGATCCACGTTACTAGGTGAAGTATATAGCAGGGAAAGTCTGGTCCAGTAAAATTATCCTCCATGCTCACGGTTATTAATGTTAACGACTTCTCTGGAAGACAGCAATCTATTTACTGGGCAGACCGAATCCTCTGGAGACCTGCTGAATCTGGGGGGTATTCCTCTCATCCACTCTATTGGCTTGGTAATCCTTTAACCTTGTTGTTTTTGTTTCTTATCATGCTGACTATTCTTTTTATGACCTTGAAGTATTTCTGCTCAAAGTATATACCTCAGGACAATTCACTTTCTGTGACAGAAGGCACAGATTGACTATCACTGTACTACACACATACACACATATGCGTACAAACATACTCCCAAGTACATACACACATATGTGCTACGTGTATAGATGTAGCAATATGCAATATAGTGTATGGTTGAGAGCATGGGGTCTGTGGATAGATTTTCTGAGTCGGGCTCCTGGCACCAAAATAGCTTTGTGAAATGGGCAATTTATTTAACCTTGATAAACTTTAGTTTGTCAAAATGAGGATAATAATGGTTACCTTTTTTGATAGTGTAGTGGTGGTGGTTAAATGCATTCATACAAGTACATTGATTATAAGCTTGCCTGTACTATAGTGCACGTTTGCTAGGAGTATCAATACTTCCTGAGTGTCAGAAGGTTTGTGAGAGGCTCTGATTTATTGTCCCTCCCAGCCCCAGGATACGAAACTGTTCCTTGTTCCTAAGGCCACAGGCACTGGGCTCTCCATTGGATACTGTACCCTTTCCAGCGCCAGCTTCTCTAGGGCAGATGTGCCCCAACTGCGTCTACAAGTGCTGGGTCGTTATGTGCACAGGATTACCCAAGGGAGGTTCGTGAAGCAGATAGAGCTTTCCCAGCCTTGAGTGCCCATGGGAGTGGAGTCCTACTCGTTATCCCTAAGTTAACCTACTTGCCAAAGCTACCTGAGAAGAGGTTACGTAGTCCCTCGTATTTTTACTGGTCTCCTGGGCGGAGTACCACAGACTGTCTTGGGAGTGTGGAGTCCACACTTCAAAGTCCCTAACTTCACAGCCAAGTTGATTCTCTCTTTACCAATGCTCTGCCTTCCAATAGGAGGCCTGAGCTCCTCTTAGGATTCTCTTTCCCTGCGATCCTAGACTTTCTGACTTTCCTAGATGAGGCGGAGGAGCTGATTATGTTGTGATGTTGATAAGGACAGCCCACAGAATCATGGATGGGTATATCTCTCTTCACACAGAAGTAAAATTTTTCAAGTTGTTTATAAATAACATTTTTGTAACTCAAATATAAATTTGTTGGAACAGTTTGTTCTTTTTTTTGGTAAAGATTCTGCCATATTCTCAAATAACGCATCAAATAAACACAGGTAACCATGTTCTCTACTGTAGAAGGCACTGTAAGAAATATTGTTAAAGAAGTTATCAAACAAGTAGAAATCATATTTGTCTCCATAGAGTCTACATTTTAACGGAGAGTCAGGGAAAAGCATAAATTAGGATTTTTTTCAGTGTACATGATCCTGTTTGGATTGCTCTCCAGCTGTGGGGAGTAGAAATACTAGTCTCCCCAGACTTCACAGTGAGGACTGCACCGGGACAATTCTGAAATGTTACCATTTTAATTTCCTGAAGGTTGCACATCCTGCATTTACCGGGACAGCATCTACTGCATGTTATTTCATTCTATTCAATAGAAGCGACTTGTTAAATTCACAACCAGTACAACTTAATTATTTAGCCTTCCGTAACTTTTTATGCAAATCAAAACAAAACCATAACAAACCTTTGATGGACCTCAGGTTCTAATATTTGGTTCTGAAAATATGGTCTTTTGGACTCACAGCACTTTTGGTTTCATGGGCTTCTCAAGAGCGTTACTTAGAAAAAGAGGCCGGCGTCATTTGGGAGTCTGGCAGCCTCCTCTGAGGTGGGGACAATGCTTTATATTCCCACAGGGCATCTGGGATTGAGCAGCGCCCTTGGCACAGTTCTCTGTGGTGCATTGTGACCTCTGTAGCATGAATGTTGGCCTGTCAGCTTTTCCATCTGTCAGAGGGGACCAAGAACAAGTTTGAGTGATCCTGCCATTGTTCACTGTTGGCTCCGGCTTCCTCTCCTCTCCGTTTCCCACAGCTGCTCCATTGTCCTCCACTGGTTGGCTGCCTCACCTGGGACACTTTGAAAACTGGACCGTCTAGGGATGGAGCAAGTCATTATTGAGTGTCTGCCCCTAGTCAAAGGAAGACTCCGGACAGCCTCTGCTCTTTGTTCTTTTAAAGGAGATTGGAGAGGACATTGCTGTGCGTTGTGTCACAATGTAGGTTTGGCCTGTAGTGCCCTAAATGCCTAACCTGAGAAGCGGGGGGGTTCATTGTTCGTCTTCTTTGTGTCTCTGGGCGTACAGTTCCTTAGCTGGTTTCGTCCTTGGGCTAGAAAAGTAAATGTCACACATGAAGCGCAAAGGAATTTTCCTGCTTAGGATTTAATAGTGCAAATAATAACTGTAGCGCTGTACAGAAAGCATACTTTGATGGCTAAAAGAAAACTTTTGGGGCCAACCTGCTCCCTAAAGTTAGGAAAGGAGAGGAGATGGGGCAGGTCAAGTGTTTTCAATCTCTTCAGATCAGAGTTCTAGTTTTGCAAATTTTTTTATGGTTCATAAGCTGTATGTGCTCTAAACACATTTTAGAGATCTTAGCATAAAACATTCTGTAATAAGCTTCAGAGTCATCTCAAAATAATTTCCCTTAATTAGATAGAATGGATTGTCTGATGAACTGTATGACTCTGTATTCGGACTGGCAGAGCTAATCAGCCGTGAACAATTGTTCTTGGCCATTTTTTATTATGCTAGTGGGAGAATTATGCTTTTATTTCTTACAGCTATAATTTGAAGAAATCTAAAGACTTTACTAAAGTAAATAGCGTATTTAAAAAAAATTTTTAAAACATGTATTTAAAATCAGGACACCTTCATTTGAGGTCTTCTATCTCCTCCCATCTCCACCCCCTGCACTCACTGGCTGTAGGATCCTGACGAATCACTCACACTAAGTGTTGTCTCAGCTATCACATGGGGTTAATAATGATACTCGCAGGATTAAATGAAAGAGTATCGTGATTGCGTTTAATAAATAATGCTATGTCACGTTGTTTATAAAAAATAATAATGAGGCTTGAAAGGGGCTTGAGTAAGCAATATTTTTCAACCAGTGGGTTGCAACCTATTACTAGGTGCTGAAACCAATTTACTAGGTTGACATGAATAGTAAAAAAAAAAAACAGTGAAATAGAATGGGATGTTAAACATCAGTGTGCTCACAGCTGGTGAGGGCAAGTGTTGTTCCAGTGAAGGTCGTGAAGTGCATGTGTCTGTCTCGGGTGCCGATGTTTAAGGTATTTTTCACTGTGGATCAAGGGTGGTGATTTTGAGAGCCACTGGGGAAGGTGTACCTTATAAAACGAAAGCAACATCAATTTTTGAGCAATTTCATCCACTTTTCTAGTTTCATATAACTTTTCTAGCTGCCTTCCTCTGAGTTTGTATTGAAGACAAAAATATCCATTTTTTGAAGTCTTAGATCCACAGAATCTTAATCAGATGCATTAAATAACAATATTGAAGGCACAGCATTTTCTTTCTGCAGTAGACACTGATGCCCACCTAATTGCCAGACTCCTCCATGTCTTTCTTCCTTACTGTGACCTCTGGAGCTCTCCTAGGAAACTCAGGGAAGACTGGCCCTATCTTCAGTTCAGGGATAAATGCTAATCATAATGGTTTCATTTCTCTTGATGGTAGTTGGTTTAGGAATGGACATGTGACATAATTCCGGCCCATGAGATGTGAGGGGAGTTCTCCTGGGGTGCTTCTGAGAATGGTTTCCTTGCTGATAAAAACAAGTCACAGGAAGAGTCCCCTTCTTCTTCTTCCACTAGATGTGTCATCAGTAATGCTTGGGTCTGTGACGACGTCTTTTAACTCAGACAGGAAGCATCTGAGGACATCCCAGTGGATGGCACAGCTGAAAGGAGGAGACAACTTGGGTCTTTGATAATGATGTTGGGTCTCTAACTTCACCCACCTTAAAGCTGCCTTACCTGCACCTCTGACTGCCTTCTAACGGAGATAATACATATTCTTTGTGGCTTAAGACATTTTGTGTCAGAGTTTTCTATTGCTTGCAGCTGGAAATGTAATAGCTAGCACATCCCGAATAACATCTTGATTATGTTCCTAAGACATGTAACCCCTGCCACTGCACCTCCTTGGAACATATTGAGCTTTACCACATGACTATTTCTACCTGAGAGCCAGATGTGAGTCAGAAGGTTCGATATCATCTTCTTCCAAATCACTATGCCTCATACTCTTTGGAGTCATCTCTTTACAGAGGTTGTTGGTATAGGTGTGTGAGGGAAAGAGATTCTTAATGCTTTGTGGAGGTATTGTGCTTTGTACTTTTTGAAGTCATTTTACATCTATTTTAATTGAGCATTCATTAATTTAAAAGTGTTTATTGAAAACATACACATGTCAGAGTGTTAGGCATTTGGAGGTACGTGGTATGATCAACATAGCTTGTCTTCTCTGAAAGCTTAAAATTAAGTTATTCTCAGTAACTTTGTAAAGTAGAGCGACTATTATGAAATTTATTAATTTGTGTATTTTTCATTAATTCGCCATGTTTTTGGTGAGATTCTGCTATATACATGGCATTGTGCCAAGGAGTGCAATGGTAAGCAAGACAGACACGACTCTTCCCCCACTTGGAGCTTAAAATCTAGCTCTTCAGGATCGTCTTACAAGTAGTAAATATTAATTCATTCACTCAACAAATATGTATAAAACACCTTCTGTGTGCTAAGCGCAGATGAGAAAACTGAAGGCAGAGAGATGAAATAACTTAACCAACACAGTACTGGTTAGTGAGAAAGCTCAGTCCAGAATGCAGAAGTCTGTGATCTAAGTGACTTTCTCATGGGATCACGTTGTCTTTTAAACAATGCAAAGGGCAGTGAGAATTACTTCCGAAGCACAGTTTGCCAAATGCATAAAGGAATTGGCATCAACATTGTCCTCTCAAACAAGGCATCGGAAGGTAAGCTGGAACATTGCTCTGAACTTTAAATGTAACATTTACTTTTATATCCCAGGGGGCAAAACTAGCCCAAATATTTTTAGCTCAAAAGACTGGGGCTCCATCAAAATGGAAGGTTTGCAAATGAATAAGTAGGACTATTAGGGTGATTAGAGAAAAGTAAAGATTCTAGTATTTATGGAGGAAAGAACATAGGTGAGTACCTTTGTAGCCGCTCATTTCAAGGAGCTATTCATCTCTATGATGCTTTCCCGAAGACTCCATGTATGTCTCCTAGGTGTCTGTGCTGGGGGAGCTCCTGTGACTGTCTTGTCTTTTGTGCCTTTCTTTTCTCCAAAGCTTTCTTTGGATTCCTTACTTTTTCTAAAGTCATTCTTGACTTCACTCTGTCCAACATCTTTGACTAAGATTCTGATTCAGAAGGAGAAGAAACAGTACTTTAAGACCATCAAATATAGAATATTTAATGCTTAAGGGGCTGTAAGTTTCTAAATAGCATAAATTCTCATAATTTGGAGACAGGGCTGGAAAATACCACTTTCTGAAACGGTAACTAACAAGCATTAACATAATTTGACATGAGTCCTCTTGTGGAAATATTCCTAGTAAATAGCATCCCTTAAGAGAAAAAGGACAATGATGAAAGGAGAGGACAAAAATTGCTGAATAAATCAAACAAAGAAGGAAGCTGGGGGATAGTGAGGGGAGATCAGCAGCGAACATGGAATGTCAACTTTTGGCCTGAGATAAGCTGGCCCCAGGGAGTAGAGGCGGGCCCAGGAGCCCTGGGTTGTAGGTGGATTGCTAGAGTCCTTGGGAGAGAGTCGAGGCATAGGCTTCCTGTTGGATGTCTGGTTCTTTTGGAGGCGTGTCTCGCCATGCGGAACATGTATAGAGTTTTGTCCTCTGCAGGTGCGGAGGATGTTTTGCCTTGCCATGTGATTGTGAGCTCAGTAAGTGGCCTGCCTGGGGTCCTCTAGACCGTACTCTAAAAGGAGTGGGGCGTTATTAGTTCCATTCACACATTTATAGCTCCAAACATAATTCCCAGTACGTGGCAGAGAGTCAATGAATGTTCTCAAATAGTTTGATCAACTAAATGGAGCGTGGGTGTGAGTGTGACTATAGGTCAAGTGTAGAAGTGGAAGCTGAAAGGCATCATTCTATTTTTATTGCATTTAACTTCGTCAGTAGTTCTTACTTCTGTTTTTTTTAATTGATGCTACCTTTCAATTTAGCCAATAGTCAGTGCAATATCGGAAAGCTAGTTTCCTAATGGAGACAGAAAAGTGAAAACAAAAAGATGGTGACAAAATGAACATCAGAGGAAATACCATCACTGGAAACCCAGACCAGTCCGTGTGACCACCTTGGACAGGAGCATATGTGGGCAGACCAGGCAGCATGAGGTATTTTTATTATTATTATTTTTTGTTTGAATTCATTTATTGTTCTCTTCGTAAAAACAGTTACCACAGATTTGTTGTTTGTGTCTCTGGTTGAATATGAGCCAGAGTATACACATGTATTTCAATTTGTACCCAGTTCGAAATATGCCCTTTTTTGTAGAAAATGAAATCATGGTCAAGTCACAAACAATTTTCTGATGGAAAGCAGTGACACCAATGTGTTATTGCATAGCTGAGTTCTCAACCAACTGAGTGTGAAAATGAAGGGCCTGGACTCTGGGACCAGCATGCCCGCGCTTGACTCGCAGCTCTGTCACTTACTGGCTCTGTGACATTTTATGTAACCTCTCTGGGCCTCAGTCCCCTTATATGTAAATTGGAACTGACAAGGACTCTACCTCACAGGGTCATTGTAGGATTTTGTGAGTTACCATATGTTAAATCGTTAGAACAGTACCTGACACATAAGTGTGGCTATTGTTATTAACCATTAGATATTAACCAGTAAACAGTACTAATAATATCAATGTTGAGATCTAATAAAATTTATTAAAGAAAATTTAATAAAGTATAATATTACTATTAAATAATTTAGAACCACTACATCTTGTAATATTAGCAAATGTTGACTGAGAGAACACACAATGATAAAAGCTTTTATAAATTAAGTAATGGTTTTAAATAAACATATATTTCGCTAATCAATAGCATTTACACATATATTTGAAACATAGCAATACTCATATATATGAATATATGTGGATATCCTTGTGTGTGTGTACATATATATGCACGTAGAGACATCCGTAGCATTGTTCATTTGGTCTTTACGTGAAACAGAGTGAGTATATGAATTTGTGGCCCTTGAGGCCTCGACGGTATTTGCAGTCCTCAGTTTGGGAACCACCAGCTTTCTAAACCTTTATGCTCACTCTATATATCACTCCTATAAATTAGTCCAGATCCTTTTCCTGAAAGAAATTCCATTGAATCTGAAAGAAATCAGGCTGCACTTAAGAATTGAATACATTTAAATCCAGTTAAAAATACCCAACAGAACTGGGATAATATCTGCCTCAGGCTCATGGAGTTCACTCCGTGGCCCCAGGGCCTCATGGACTGAGGGAGGTGAGCGAAGGAAGACCCAAAGGCAGTTCTGCCATGGGAGGTCGAGTGGAGAGCAGAGTGGTTCCACAGCAACTCTCTGAGGAAGGTGATGTTATTGTCCCTTTTTACAGATAAGAAAACTGAGACTCAGAGCGATTCAGCAACTTGCTCCAAGTCTGACAATACAGCTGAGATTAAATTCTGCCCGGCTGACACCAGAGCACTATACTTTTATGCTATGGTCCTTCCAGTAATGGCCCTCTTTTTAAGATAGCCTCAGGATCGTGCAGGTTTTTTTGGTTCTATTTTTATTTTGCCTGACTCTCAGAACATAGCACATCAATATAATGCAGATGGAGACACCAGAAGAAGAAATGTAGCTATTCATCATGGCAGTCAGCAACAAGGAAGGGTCTGAGATCTGCCACAAAATTCCTTGTAGGCCAGAGACTAAAATCTAGGTTATCTGAATCAGTTGCTGGGGCATCAGCGGTCAGTAAAAATTAGGCCTAAAGATTAGGCCTGCTTAAATGCTAGTGGGCGTGAGGTGAAACAAGAGGGTGGGCCTCAGACTCCACTGCAAAGTGCTGGTGGAGCTGATGAAGAGAGTGGTAAGAAAGAGCCATTTCGCGTGGTTGGGTGTCTTTCAAAGGAAGGAATGGGGGTGGATATGGAAAGACCTTATCACGATCCAGGAATGCATGTCCAGGGGCTGTAAAGGAGGGGACGGGAAACAGACTCACTCAGACACAGGGAAAGGAAGGAGGCTGAGGCTGACATCCACCCATCCCCGGGGAGGCCTGTGATGTGGGTAGAGTGGGGCAGTGTGGGGAGGAAGGGTGACCTTACTGATAAAGTCTGTTGTTTATCTTCTTTTAGCTGGTCTGCGCTCTAGGATGGCATTTGAGTATCTGGTCTGGTCTTAGGTCAATACTTTCTAAGATATTTATCTCTTATTGCTGGTACCTGGCCTGTGGTTCGCCTCTCTTCTACTATTCCTTTCTCTCCCCAGCCTGTTTCAAGGTTTTCTTCCTCTGAGGGTTCCAGAGGACACTCTCCTATCGCCTTATTTTATCAAATACTATTCCTGTGAGGGAGATTTGTGAAGCTCCTTCCCTTTGTCTCAAGTCCCCTGGCTGAGTTCCTGATGACCCTGTAAAGAAGTAACAGTAGGTGAAGAGTAGCAGTTGTTTATTGAGCATCTACTATGTGTAAGGCACTGGGAAAACCATGCTCAACGAAACGTAGTCCTTCCCTTAAGCAGGTGACATACCCTTATGGAGGTGATCTTTTAAGAGGGGAAAACAAAATTACAAGCAAATGTATATAATACAGTGTAAAAATCTACTAAGAATATGTGCAATGCTGAATGTGAACCGGCGTTTCTCAAGGGCTCTTCCGTGCCAGTGGAGTCCAGTACATCAAAGAGGAGTTCCACCTGCCTAAGAGGGGAGTGTAGGTGGCAGCAGGGCAGTGGCAAGAACAGAGGAGTGGAAAGTGAGGGGATGAGTCAGGGAGTGTGAAGGAGGACTGTGTAGGCCACAGGTGGCCTCTGAGTCTCCCTGAGCAGCCCCTCAGCTTTACGGAAGGGCAGAAGAAACGAAATTTACAACGTGTAAGATAATTATGCTCTCCCATCGTGATGAGAAAATTTCATGATACTATCTCCTCTTTTTCCTCTCTTTATTTAGATTAAAATTGAGTAGGTTAGTCTCAAAATTTTTTTGATGATGATTTAAGAAGAAACTGGAAGCTAGTTAGGAGATTATTTTGAAGAGATGATGGTTCCTGGAGCCTGGGTCCTACGTGCTCAAGGAAGCATCTGAGAATAATGAACAATATGAGGACAGAAGAGACGCTTACCACAGGGGACATCGACATGGAAGCGTTGCTCAGAGCGCCTGGATCTCTCCACCCCAGGAACACTTGACTTGGGAAGAAGATGATTTCGCAAACAGAAGGAACCAAAACTTGGCACCGACCTTTGGAAACACAAGTTAACTGATGCCAATAGATAAAAATGAGGATGTTTCAGAATAAAAATTTGCCAAATAACAGAAAGAATTAGCCTATCTTTGGGAAGTTCATCTAAATATGATCTATTAAAATATCTTCATGTGTTACAAAGTTAAGGAATAACACAAAAGAGGGATATTAAATATTGTGTAAATGTCCTCCTGTTAGAGAAGGATTTCAATGAAAAGTAACCAAAACATCGACAGAAAAGAGATAGTTCTTGAGAAGACTGAGGATCTTATTTTCCTCTAGCTATTCTTTTTCATCTGTTTTCTTTTTTCTGAGAGAGAGAACTTCAAATGGAAATGGGATTTCCTGAAATGAGAACTTGCAAAAAGTCTCTAAACTCCCCAAGGAAGAGAACTGATTCAAGATCCAGAAATAGCAGGAAAGGGAAAGTGACCTCAGGAAGCCCTTGGTCCACTTGTGCATGGTTGGGAGAGCTGCTTCTGGGCTGTCTGAGAGGAACTATACAAAATATGAATCGGCAAAGATACAACCGGCTAGGGGCTAAAACTGTTTCTTTGCTTGCTGTTCACCTAAAAGGAACTAGAAGAAACTGTGACTCAAAATTTTTGGGTGGTGGAGTTCCCAGAGTTGTGAATGGTGTTATTTCAATTCAATAAACACTTATTGAATATCTGTGCCCATCAGCATTGTGGTGGTTGCTATTGTTACTGACTCCTGGCCACCCTATGGATGAGTGATGTCTACAGTGTCCTGTCCTCAG
Source organism: Equus asinus (assembly GCF_041296235.1). NCBI lineage: Eukaryota > Metazoa > Chordata > Mammalia > Perissodactyla > Equidae > Equus > Equus asinus. The sequence continues at coordinate 54,318,805 of NC_091793.1, forward strand.
CAGCCCTATGCAGCTTCTGTAAACTTATGCCTATGGCCTCCTTAATGGAGTCAATCCATCTCATATTCGCTCTTCCTCTTTTCCTGCTGTCTCTACTTTTCCCAGCATCGTTGTCTTTTCTGAAGAATCCTGTCTTCTCATGATATGCCCCAAGTAGCACAGCCTCAGTTTTATCATCTTTGCCTCTAGGCATAGATCAGGCTTAATTTGCTCTAGGACCCACTTGTTGGTCTTTCTGACAGTCCAGGGTATCTGTGAAGCTCTCCTCCAATGCTGTATTTCAAGTGAATCAATTTTCTTCCTGTCAGCCTTCCTCATTTTCCAGTTTTCGCACCCGTACACAGTAATTGGGGATGCGAGGGTGTGGATGATCTTGGCCTTGGTCTGTAATGACGCTTCCTTACACTCGATGATCTTTCCTCATTCTTTCGTTGCTGTCCTTCTGAATCTCAGTCTTCTCTTGATTTCTTGGCTGCAGTCTCCATTTAAATTGATGACTGAACCAAGGTCAACAAAACGTGCAGGTATACCAAAATCACTAAGATGTGATTCTTACTCATATTCTTTAGCCAAAGCTGTGACATGATTTGTGAGTGGAAGGGAAATTCATTGGGATTTTTGGATAAATAAAAAAAGATACCCTACAAGATAGTGTGATTGTAAAATTATTCACAGATAATTGATAATTGATCTGATTTTTGAGAATCCAGCCTTGCTTGGTAGCAAAAGGAACGTATCTAAGGCCCCCAAACCCCATCCCTGACACGTTGTGTATTTTTCTCCTTGCTGTTTCTCAAATAGCGTCTGGAATTTGGGGTGGGGTGGGGGACGGAGTCAGCTTGAAGACGTGTATTAGGGAGAGGAGCATTTCCAAAGTGAGATCTTTGTTCACAGAATATCTGGCTTCTAACAAGACAGTATTTAATCGAAAGTGAAATTGGTGGATTTCACAGATGTATTTATCCCTCTATAATTAAAAGATCAGTCCCATACAGTTCTTTTCTTTAAAGATTATTCTATAATGTGAATAAACCATTCTCAGAAATGACAGCTTCTCTCTTCTGAAACCTTTCATCTCTTCCGCAGCTGATTAAAAGGGCTGCTCATGGTCTTTTTCAGCTGCTTATAAGGCATATAAAGCAAACCAGTGCAGCAGAAAGAGATGAATAAAGATTCCTTTGTTCGTGATCACGTGCCTGAAGAGAGAACACCACTGCCCTTGAGGCGCTCTCTTGAGTGGGTTCAGGATCTTCCCCCTTCCTGTAGCGGTCGGTGCGATTCTCTCACAGCACCGCCCGATAAAGGGCCTCTGTTCCTTCTGGGCTGCACCCCCGCCATTGAAGCTGCCACTGCCACCTCCGTTCCCTTTACCCAGACAGCAGGGAGAGACTGCTAACAGCACAGTGTGCTTATTTATTCCCTCTGCCTAGTGGAAACTTGTTTCAAAGAAAATAACAGGGATTACACGGTGGGAGAAGTTTCAAAAAATTGAAATACATTTTGTAAAATAATTGGGCTCCATTATATGAAAGTAAGTGGTGTCTGTTTGGAGGAGTGGCAGAGGAATGGAGCAGCGGGTTCATCAGGGAGGGAAGGAGGCAGAGAAAAAGAGACGCATGCATCTTCTCTCTTGGTACGGCGTCCAATGACTTTAGCTTGCACATCACATCTGAACATCTGCCTAACTGATGTGATATGTTTATTTTGATTTCCTTGAGCTTATAAATTTCCTGGAAAAATACAGCATCTGGTCTTTGGAATCTTTTTCTCTCACAACCTTAAAAATCTGATTTCTGTAATTTCTCACTCGTTCCCTTTCTTAGAAACCCTCAGGACCCAGCTTCCTGGTGGACTCCCTGGGGTTTTTTGATACGTTGATGAGTGGTTTTCATTTGTAGCCCGGGCCCCCATGCAAAGTCTTGCACACACTGGGTGATCAATAAATGTTCCCTAAAGAAGCGAATGAATAGAAGAACAAAGAGGTCAAAATATTAAACTGTTCAGTGAAAATCTGACGTGTAAGCCTTTCTCCCTAGGAATATTCTGATTCTGATCCCAGGCTCAAATATCAGGCTCCTCTGAAAAAGGGCCTTGTTTTCTCTAGGCTGTCACTGAGCTGAACCCTGGGAACAAAAGCTTTGGGAAAACATCCAGTGCAGTGGCCATTGGGGGTAAGATTAGGCGAAAGGTGGCCAAAGTAAATCTGGCTCCATTTTTCCTCAGGACAATCTTGGGCTGTATAGCTGCGTACGTGAGATTTGCTAGGTTGTTAGTGATTCTTTGAGTTTGAAGAAGAAATACAGGGAAACGTTAGAAATCTAGCTTGATTTACTGAATGCTGTGCTTCTCTTCTTGTGAAAGCCCTTCTCTGTCCTCCTGTATCAGTGGGACTGGGCCTCATGGTGAAGAAAGTGGATTACCACTCGGGCCACCGACAATGTCTGTGCTGCTGGAATGAGGCAGCCTCATCTCCCGGTAGCAGTGGGTTTGGAGGGTAGAGTAGCAATGTCCTTCTCTCCTCCAAGGTCATGGCCACGAGGGGAGCCTGTATCAGTTTGCTAGGGCTGCCATAACGAAGTACCACAGACTGGGCGGCTTAAACAACAAAACCTTGATTTCTCATGGTGCCGGAGGCTGGAAGTCTGAGATCAAGGTGTCGGTAGGTTGGTTTCTTCTGAGGCCTCTCCCCTTGGCTTGTAGGTGGCTCTCCTCTCCCTGTGTCTCATAAGGTCTTCCATCTGTATGTGTCCGTGTCCAAATTTCTTCTTCTTATAAAGACACTGGTCATGTTGGATAGGGCCCACCCTAATGACCTCGTTGAACCTTGATTACCCCGTTAAAGGCCCTATCTCTAAACATAGTCACATTCTGTGGTCCTGGGGGGTAGGGCTTCAGTATATGAATTTTGAGGGAGATGAGTCAGTTCATAACAGGGCAATAACAGCCAGATCCTTCTTCCAGCATTGGATGTAAGTTATTTTACCTTGGAGAGAAAAGAAGCTGTAAAAATAGAGAATAGTTAGCTACTGATTGTAGGCAATAGTAACCAGAAAGTGTTGGAGATGTTGAAATAAAGCTAAGAGGCAATAATATAGCTGAATGTGATTAAGTAAAACACAACAAAACAACCACAGTTCCCAACATTGGGCTGAAAAAGAGCCTCCTAGCATGCAGAAGGAGCAAGGGAATTTTCCCTCAAACAGTATGTGTCAGGCTGCCATATTATGGTACCACTCGAGACTTTTAAGAAACGAGTGATTTGAAGGGTGAAGGAAATTACAGAGGTGGAGGAAAACAAACTATGGAAAAAAGACGAGAAGAATCTAAATTGCTCACCTCCACAAGAGCTGAGAGTGGGAGAAGGCTGAGTGGCATGAAGAGCGGGAGGTGTCTCGGCTTGGGCACAAGTTAGTAATGTACCACAGACTGGCTGGCAGGCAAAACAGGCATTAGTTTCTCACATTCTGGAGGCTGAGAGCCCTAAGAGCAAGGCCCCCGCTCTCTGGGGAGGGCTGGCTTCCTTGTTTGCAGAGGGCTATCTTCTTGTTGTGTCTTCACATAGCAGAGGGAGAGAGAGAGAGAGAGAGCAAGCTCTTCAGTCTCCTTCTTAAGGGCACTGATCCCATCATGGGGGCTCCACCCCTAATTAATGACCTAATTACCCCTCAGAGGCCCCACTTTCTAATACCATCACATTGGGGGCTTGGATTTCAACATATGAATATTGGGAGGACACAATCATTCAATCCAGAACAGTAGGGTTAACCCACGGGTTATCTGATAGTGTGGGCAGAGAGGGTGTCCATCTTCACTGATGGCAAAACGTTTCTCTCCAAGAAACTGTAAAAGGAAAAAGCCCTCATGTGAATGGGGTTTTGGTTGATATAAAACTTGAGGGGCTTATCTTCAAGATGCCTTTAGAGAGAACTAATGACGTTGAATCTGAGAGTCTTAAATCGAAACACAATAGAGAGATACAAAGTTTAAGCCTAAAACGAAGAATAAGGAATCATTGACTAGGGCTAGCAGAGATGCTGTGGTCTCTGGACCCCCTTCTCCTCTTATAGGGACCCACAGAGGGTTGAGTCCAAGGTCCTTCAGATGTAGAATTGCTGTTGCAGGTCTCATTTTGGCTCTTTTACTAGCTTCTTAACTGGTCGTAAACAAGTTAGTTAAACATATCATATAAAATATAGATAGAGTGACGTATGAACTGTAGGAGGGTGTAACGGGAATTTAATGATTTAAGAGATTGAGTTCTATGTGATTGAAAATGTACTTGGGCCCCATGTGGCTCAAAAATCCTAGCATCTAAAGAGGTAATTAAAATGAAAACGTGAGCGTGTGGCACTTTATTTAATGTCCTTTTTGTGGAGCCAGAGACTCAAGGGGAAAATCTGTGCTTTGACTTTTCAGGGCACCCCGGGTAACTGTGCTTTGACTGCAGCCGTCTGATTTTCCAGCATGGAAGCAGAACCCGTAGGGTTATTTACTGCGCAAGGAACTGCCACATAAGAGAAACTTTTGTGCTTTCGAACTTTGTCTATTTTAATAATTCATCATTCTATTTTCATTCTCTTCTTCCTCAAATCTTGTTGCTGTTGGACAGCAGGATGTGCTTTGTGACCTACCAGATGTATCTTAAAAATATAGAGACCTCGGGGCCGGCCCCCTGGCCGAGTGGTTGACTTCACGTGCTCCATTTTGGTGGCCCAGGGTTTCGCTGGTTCGGATTCTGGGCATGGACATGGCATTGCTCGTAAGGCCACGCTGAGGTGGCGTCCCATATAGCAGAATTTACCTACAACTAGAATACACGACTATGGACTGGGGGGCTTTGGGGAGAAGAAGAAAAAAAAGAAGATTGGCAACAGATGTTAGCTCAGGGTGAATCTTAAAAAAAAAGATGTACATTACTTAAAAAATATAGAGAACTATTTTATTGATACAGAATTTGAAAATGTATGATAACATGCTTATCTAATTAAACTTTTGAATCATCTTAAAAGTAAGCTTATTAACTTAGATGTAAGAGACATCTTTGAAAGGAATATACTAAATTCGTTCATGATTTGCTGAGGTTTGATAATGGTTCAAACTTTCCTACCTTAGAAATGATGGAATAAATCAAGTTAAATCTTTAAAAGTGGTATCCTGATTTTGTCAAAGCACAGTCTACTTAACACACATATTCATGCACATTTAAAAAAATCCCTCTTTGCATCTGGGAGAGTTTCCTTTTCATTTGTGCTTTTTTTAAGTGGTTGGATTCTGAAGATTTTACCCCTATTTCTTCCAACCACTTAGTCATAACTTCCTGGCATCTTTAATTACTTAATGAGGAAGATGGTGCTTCATTTTTGTAGTGAAGAAGCTGAGTATCTGAAATTCTGACTTCAGTGTTAATCAATGTTGTTGCTTCCTGAATTTGTTGATGAGCAAGCGTGAGGTTGAGTGGAAGAGTTTACTTGTTTACTTTCCGTCTTCTCATTTGCGTCATGATGTTCCCAGGGGAGACCCAAGGCAGGAGATTTGGGCTGATCAGGAGTCTTATTGCCGTGAAGAACTGATGGTGAGCCTGGGAAAGAACAGAAAGAGGATGGTGACAGAAATTTGTGCACCAGAACAGAGGCGTTAAGATTCAAACATTGGGCTCCCTCAGCTTCTTGGGAAGTATCCTTCGAAGGCAAGGAATTCAACTGAAGTAAGAGATCTGAGGAACTCGGACTACCTCCTAGGATGCTGGTTTACTATTGACAGTGGCAATCCAAGGGACATTGTTCCAATTTTTTTTGCGAGAGAGGAAGAAGAACTGAGTTAGGACACCTTTTTGGAAACCTTATAAGAATCATTATTCTGATGGGGAGAGGGACCTCTTCCACCAGAGGGATGTTCGTTCATTCATTCATTCATTCATTCACACCTGAAGCTATGTGGCAAGCATGAGATGCTAGAAGGCTTAGCGGGACAAAACTTCAGCCCTCATGCAGCTTGCGTTCTAATATGGGAGGGAGAAAATAAACGTATATCATGTGGAAGAAGGGTTATCAACAAAAAGAAGGCAGGATGAGGGGCTAGGAAGCGTGGGAGCGGGCAGTGGGCAGGACTTGTATTGCCTCAGAGCTCGGGGCAGGCCCCTCTGATAAGGCGACCTGAAAGAAGTGAGGAATGAGCTCCATAGACACGTGGGGAGGAACATCCCAGAGAGTGAAAGCAGGCGTGTACTTGGAGCAAGGAGCAATATGGAAGGCAGTTTTGCTGAATCGTGATGACTAGGGGTGGTGGTGTAGGAGATGAGAAAAGAAAGATGGAGTTGTGGGGCAGATCGTGAAGGTTCCTTTAGATTCTTGAAGGGAATTCTGCTTTGACTTTGAGATGAGAAGCCATTTGAGGGTTTTGATCTGAAGAGTGACTTAATTTGACTTTTAAATCATGGAGTGAGGAAATAACTAGAGATGTTGGGGTGGAAGCTCAGTGGGGAAGTGATTGTACTAATCCAGCAAGAGGTGATGAGGGCTTGGACCAGGGTGGAAATGGTAGAGGTAGGAGAAGTGGTGGGAGTCTGGATCTATCTGAAGGTAGAGTCAAAAAGATTAGCTAATGAGTTGGATGTCCAGTGTGAGTGAAAGAGAGGAGGCAAGGATGACTATAAGGTTTGGGACTGCCCATCACTGAGATAGGGAAATGGTCTGAAGAGGAGGTTTGGTTTGGTTTTAGAAAACAGAGTCTGACCTGACTATTAGATACCTAAGAGGAGATGCTGACAAGGCCATTAGATAGATGAGTGTGGGGTTCAGAGGAGAAGTCAGTGCTAGAAATCTTAATTTGGAAGTTGTCAGTGTATGTGTGGTATTTAAAGGCAAGCATCAGTGATGGGAAGAGCAACGGGGTGTTTGGTAATGGCAAGGAAGTAGCAGCTTGGCACAGGATCACAGCCCGCCGTGGGTTAAGGCTTTGGCAGCAGGTAGGGGAACAAAGTCAATAGCTGCTGAAGGAAAATGTTGATGACTATCAAGGAGACCCAGTGACCTTGCAAAGGGAAGGCAAGTAGGCCAATTTGGGGCAATAGGAGCGAGGGACACAGCTTGGTGCAGGGTCAGATCCACAGATGCTTTTTGTTGCAGTTGTGATGCTCGCCCCCCACACATGCCTGATTTGCCAGGCGGGTGTGGCTTGGTGACGTAGCAGGCACCCCTTCACAGCCCTTGGGTTACAAACGACACGTGTTTTGGATAATTAGCTTCAAGTCTTCTATTTCCTGATTGATTGCATGTTCCTTAAGAGAAAAATACCATATTCGAATTCATTTTTATATTTTGCATAGAGCTTAGAACAGAAGCTTTTGTATATGGAGGTATTCAACAAAATTGAATGAATTAGTTAGAAAATTACCAAAAGTTTCAGAAATCTCCTAAAGGTTCTTAGACGGAGAGCAGTCATGGAGGCGATTAGCTGTGCTGGGCTTTCCTGGACTAGTGGGCTGCTCTGCTTGGAAAATGCCCTGAGCACGGCCGTGCAGAAGCGTGAGACCACTGAGCCCTGAGCACGGCAGTGCAGAAGCGTGAGACCACTGAGATCACTTACCGTGGGGGTGGCTTCTTAGGTAGGATCTTTCTAAGACTAAAAATTATAGGTTGTTTGGGTAATTGTTTCAAAGTATTTGTCCCAAGTAAAAGTTTTGCTGTGTGTTATGGCAGAATTATCCAAAAAATATATGCTTAAGTTGAGGTTTCTAAGTAGGATCTTGTAAAAACAGGCAATTACTTGCTCAGGGCGGTTAATTGCGTGCACAGATGGGTACTTGTGTTACCAATTACTCATTTGCACTTGTGATTACCATTTGCATTACTTCATGAAATCTAGCGGAATTTTTAGGTACTAAGAAAGGTTTTAGGCGTGTACAAAACATATTACTGCCATAAGAGGAGACTGGAGGGAAAGAAAAATCTAAATATAAACCCTATTCCAACGGCTATATTTAAAGAACATTTTTTGAAGCTCATGGTTATGGAGCGTAAGAGGTTTACCTGATTATCTTACTTAAGTTGTTTCCATTCACTCTGGTGGCTTGAAAAAACAAAAAGGAGAAGAAAAGAAAACAGTATTTCAGCATTTCTCAGTTTTTGTTTCTGTAGCTTTCTATTAATGGCAGTCTCTGTCAGACTATTCCTACTTTGATGCCTTCTAGTTTGATAGAAGGGTTTTTTCTGAAAGAAATGTACTCAAAGTTCTTTGAAATAACTTGAAATCATAGACCTGGGAAAAAGCAGGTGAAAATCCCGAATGCCCCAAGGTTGTGACGGAGCGTCAAAGAGGCCTGCTGTTCGAGGCGGTTCTCTTGACAACCCCGCGCTGTGGTAAATGAACAGCCGCATAAACAGAAAAGGAAAGGCATTCTCCTCCCCTTCAGGATATGAGCACTAGCTTTAAGAAATATTTTTTCAAAATACTTATTGAATATTCTGCCATGAACAGCCTGAAATAAATGCTTTGTGAGGAAAAATATCCTACACTAAGATGTTGTCATATGATATGCCAAGTTTTGTACTGAAAGGGAACTAACCTGTCACTTTCTGGTGGGAGCTACAAAGAACTTTGACTTTAAAGTCCCTTAAGGCACTTTGCAGGATGTGCTGTTTTATTCTGGTAGTTGAATCTATTGTCCAAAACCTTTTGGGGAAAGAAGACAGGGGGTAAACCTATCCCATAGGAGCACTTTAGTGGAGGGGACAATGGGTTGAGATCCTAGAGACCCTTCAATGTCCTGCTGGCTTAAGAGTACTGCTTAGGGATGTGGGTCTGAGGAGTCGGGCAGTCAGCACGGGACCCTCTGAGCGGTCCAGCATAATCCTTAATTTGGAGGATTCCCAGTAATGATTGGGTCAGTTCTGGGAGTCTCTCGTTGTAGTCCATTCTCGTGCATTCGCCTCCTGAACTGAGGCGATCCAAACCCAGGGTGCACTGGATCAGTTAGGATAGGCTAAGTAATGCTGCCGTAACAAACGGTCCTCCAATCTCAGCAGCCTGAAGCGACAAAGCTTCCCTTCTCTCTCGTGCCATGTGTTCATGTGTGCCCACATCTGGGAGGGGCTCTGTTCATCAGAGTCACTCTGGGACCTAGATAGATGGAGTATTCCCCATCGCTAACATTCCAGTCACTGTGCCAGAGGGATAAGAGCCGTCTTAAAGGGCTTGCATTATCACTGAAATGCTCCTTCTTGGAAGTGACTTATTTCCTTCTGCTCATAAGCCATTGGCTATAACTAGTCACATGGCTCCACACACCATAAGGGGGCCAGAAAAGGCAATCCTATCCTGTGTCTGGCAATAGGGTGAACCAGAAATATTTGGCAAACAGCACTAACAACTATCCCAAGTGACTTTAGATTTAAATGGACCCGATATGATGTCCTTTAATTGGTTCCAGGAGCCACATAACTATCTTCTGTAGCGGGACTATACTGCCTGCTTTTTAGGTGACTTTTCCTTTATCACGTGCTCTCCTACTAGGACGACTATACTGTGGTACTGAATGCTACATGCTGCACTTTTTTTTAACCCCCATGATGAACGATTGGTTTTAAATAACTATAGGGCCACTTCTTAGGAATTTCTGAGACATTTGAGAAGAAATCCAATTGTATCATTTGTGGTTGTATATAAGATTATCAGAATTCTAAATACCTTCTCTAAAGCATTCAAAATTATCTGAACTCTGGAGTACCTGGGCTGTTTCTCTTTGGCAGGAGGCGTCTTTTCACCTTCTATCCTAGTTTTGAGACATTTGGGATTTTTGTATTGGGAAATGTCAACAGAACAAGAACTGTGCTAAATCTGAACTCCCAGAGGAGAGTTAAATTGCTCAGTTTGTTAGCCAAACCGGCTCACAAAACAGAAAAATTACAGGGAGAATAGATGAGAGGAAAAGGAGGGATAGGTTAACGTTCATTCTTCATAACTTCTTTTTTAAAAAACTGCATTATAGCCCTGGCAACAATGTTTATTCAACAAGGTAGACGGATAATGGTATAAAAAACATTTGAGCTGATTCCACTATTGATCTCTGGTTCCTTCTCACAAAGGACCTAGTCATACACCAGCTTGGAAGGCTAAGGTAACGTGACCCATTTCTTTCTATTCTTCATGGTCTGGTCTAAGGGATCCTCTTCTTGCTTTATGATTATTGCTAAGCCTCAGCCTTTGCTTAAGTATTTCGTAAAGTATGTTTTGAATATTGGATTTCTGTCAGCTAATTCTGTGAAAGCCTTTGCTCCCTTCCAATGTGAATTGCCAGTTCTGAGGATGGATACGCAATACCATAGACCTCTGTTTTCCCCTTCTGAACTCCATCTTCTCTCCTACCCCAGCAGCTGCTTGCTCTTTGCAATTCACATTCTATGTTCTGAGGGGTCAGGGTTCTTTCCTGTGCCTGTGATAATGGGTGGTAGGTATGTAAACCCCTTTTCCTGTGAAGAGTCGCCTCCCACCATAGATGCTGGATTCTGGTCATTCATGTTCACAGAGCCGTGACACTTTCCTGTTTGGTTCGGCAGGGAATGCTGGCAGACAGTGGTTCCAGATGAGACTCTTTAATTGCTTACTGACCATTACAATTTGTGTTACGATAGCATTTTCAAATTCGTTACCCATTTTTATTTCTGCCTTTGCTACTTAATAGCTATACCACATTGAAAGCATTATCAAGATTTCTCTTTTCGAAAATCTGTAAAATCACTCAGTCTCTCAGATTGAAAACAAAACTTGTCGATTTTGCTGGTGCTAATAAGTAACCCACGTTGCACTGTGCATGAATGAATGCCTAATAAATTCATGTTTTTGATGGTGGAGGTGATTATTTTGAAGAAAACCATCATGCATGAACCAGTTTACCATTTTCTACAGGGGTCTGCTTTAATGAACACAAGCACTGCAGGAGATTGAGGCTATCTGTCATCAGAGAGAGAAGTCACAGAATCGTGGAAGGTGAGAATTGGAAAAGACAGAGATTTTTTTCAAATTTATTAAGCCATGAAACCCTTTCTCTAAGGAAAATCTAATATGGAAATCCAGTGTAGAAACAGATAAGACCTGTTGTGGCTGAAGTGTGGTAGTGAGAATGGGGTCCCAGAGATCCACGGATTCTTCTCCCATCTCTCCACCCCGACTTCCACAGTACGCAATTTGAAAATAACTGATGCCCAGTTTCCTTTCTATGGACAGAAAACCTGAGCTCAGAGAAGGCATGTGACTTCCCCAGGACTGTGGCAGAGCCACATACCCCAGTCTTCTCATTTGCCTATTGTTGCCCTTTTGCATTAACACGTGGTCTCTCAGCAGTCAGAGAGTGTTTTGTGCAGACAAGAACGGAATGTCATGGGAATGTCACTGGGAAATTATCTCAGTCACGAAAGAGAAGACAGTGGGCTTCAGCAAAGTCCCTGGAAAAGCGAAGAGAGGGGAAGCTCTCTGTGCAGTCGCCTCAACCCTCCTGCTCTCCCCACGGTCACGGTCACGTCTTTCTTGTGACTGTGTGTGACCCAGTGTGAAAGGAACGAGAACTGTCACAAGTCAGTGGAGCTTTCCTGCCCAGAAAGGGCTTATCTCAGTTCTTGGGGGAAAAGGAAAAAAGAAAATAAAAAGTATAAAGTAAAACAGCTGTTACCCCGCTGTTGCCGTACCTGAAACACGCAGCCCTGGACTGTGGATGCATTTTAGCAGCTCCCAGGCTAGAGAGAGTTCTGTGTATTCTGACCCACACAAATCAGTAGTCCTCTGCTGTGGTGGAGCCATGCACGGCGAGCTGGGCTGCAACTGTATTCAGGCCAGGCATCAAGGACAGAACCCCTGAGTTTTGAGTAGGTGTGAGACAGGAAAAAATTATCAGCCCAGCCAGAGAAAATTAAAAAAAAAAAATACTCACAAAGCTTGTCTTTCAGAACAGTGGGTTTAATTACATATTCTTCATCTAACAAATAACAGTTCTGCAACCCTTGCTAAAATCATTGCATTTAAAAAATACGTGCCCGGGGAAACAGTGCTGGAGAGCAGTTTTACCCACATCTCTGCGGGTTCTCAGCTGTTTCACCTGTCCGTGTCTGGAGTGGATTTTTTTCTGCTTCTTAAAATTGGTAAAATATGGGTGCTAAGTTTTACTTCCTTTTTCTTTTTCTTTTTCTCCCCAAAGCCCCCCAGTACATAGTCGTATATTCTAGTTGTGAGTGCCTCTGTTGTTGGGTGCTAAGTTTAAAATTTTCATCTTCCCCTTTCCTTCTATTATGACAGTTTAAAGAAGAACAATAAAGTCTGCGATTCTGAAATTGCAAATCCTGCCGTTGATCCTGAAGTGTTAAATTTCACAGTTTCTTGGGGAAGTTTTGAGGCCGGTAATTGATGACTGGATTGGGAATCTTTCCCTTCTTCTGTCATATGACAGAAAACTGACTGCTCCGCTTTCTCCCGACAACCAGTGGAGTGGCTACTACGCGCCAGGCACTGTGGTGGAGTCTAAGGGTACACAGATGGATTACACATAGTCCCAGCTTTTGAGAGGCTCAGTCTACTGAAAGATTTGGGTAATAATTAGGCCCTCACTTCTTAGCTCAGACTGTGTTCCTTACACACAGATAGGCTGCCCCACTCTCTCCTTTGGCAGCCACAGAATTCTCTTTCTCCCTTGGCGTTGGTGAGAACTTCTCTCCCTTTCCCGATGTTCTCCACTCTTACCATTGCAGATGCCAAGGACACTTAGGGCCTGCTAAGGGTGAGCAAACCTCCCCTGGCCCTGCCCAGCAAGTTGCGAGATGGAACATGCTCACTCTGATGCTGAGTTTGAAGATGAGGGAATCTGAGTACATGACGGCCGAGCTTTCTGACCCGTGCATGAAGACTGTTTTCTGGAAGGAAGGAATTTAACAGGAGATTAAGGAAGGCAGAAGTCTGGTTATTTTGGTTTACTCTTCTCAGAATTGGATTTAGTTTTCCCCAGCCTGTAAGGCAGGGGTTGAATCCCAGCTGAGTGTGGTTAGAAGCTGTTTTGTTTGGCTCACAGCGTATGGTCGTGGTTGTTTTAAATTTGAGTTAGAGGCCAACTTTTTGCATTTGAGAGATTTCACATGAAATCTGAAGTCTGGCTTTTCTTGAAAAAATCAGAACATCTGGATCCAGTACAGCAAAAGTCAGGTGGCAGAGCTGCCTGGTGTAAGGACTATGTTCGTTCCATGTTGCCACCAGGGCCTCATTGATTTGCACTCCCCTCGCTATACCTGGAGATTTTTCAGATTCATCTTTTGTGGACTAGGATGGTCCATTCTAGTCAGTAATCAATGGGGAAGTTAAGTTGCTTCTGGAACCAATCTCTTCTGAGAAGTTTTCACTGGCCCATGGCGTGTGTGGCTCTGATTAGGTGCTCATAGGTCTGCATGGAGCTGTGGTCTGTTGTAGCTAGCACCCAGAGCCATCAAGACGGAGCCCGGATAAGCCATGTGCCACTCATCTTCCTCGCCAACTCTCTTGAGCACAGGTGTTCTTCTAGTCTCATGGTCTGAAATGTCCACTGGAAAAAGAATACTATGCCCAACAAAATGGGAGCCGAAAAGCAGAGACATTGTCCCTGGTGCTATGGTAAAGAAAGCTGGAAGTTCTTTTCATATTTTTTTAGACGCTTGATATTTATCTGTGCCAGATCCTGAAGATAGAGTAGTGAATAATAGGGATGGAAATATCTGCCACCACTGTGTTTCACGTCCTAGAGAAGGAGACAGATGGTAAACAACAGTATGTTAGATTACCTTAAAAAGATGGGGGGATCATGTATAGTGTTGAAGGCAGGTAGGAGAATAATGAGGCAGGAAGGGGGCAAGGATGTATTGGGAGTGGGGAGTTGCAAGTTTAGATGAAGTTGTCAGAAAAAGCCACACTCAGAAAATGACGTTTGAGTAAGACTGGAAGACAGTGAGGGAACATGCCAGGCAGAGATCTGGGGAAGAGAATGCAGAGAGCACTCGAGGTACAAAGCCCTGAAGAAGGAACAGGTCTGGTGGCTGGAGGACTAGAAAGTTCATGAAGTTGCGTGTTGTTGTCTGGATTTTGGCTTTTGCTCTCAGTGGCTGGGCAGCCATGGTGGGAGGAGGGCAGTGGTTAAACGGAGGGTGACATCTAACTTAAGTTGTTCAAGGGGATCAGTCTGGCTGCTGTGCTGAAAATAGACTGAAGGGGCAAGTGTCGGGGAGGGAAGCTAGTTCTGAGTCTGCTGCAATGATTTAGGAAGGAGTGGCAGCAAGTGGGACCGGGGGGCATATTTTGGGATATATTTTGAAAGTAGAGCTGACAAGATTTGTTGGTGGGTTGAAGGGGAAGTATGAAAAGAAGAAAGGAGCCAGGGATGACCTCAAGGTTTTGACTGAAGCAATTGAAAGAATGGAGTTGCCAGTAACTGAGCTGGGGAAGACGCAGCAAGAGCAGGGTGGGAGGGGTGAATATTTGTAGTATTTTGGGGATATGTTAAATCTGAGACACGTATTAGACATCCAAGTGGACGTTGCGAAGGCAGGGAATCATGGCTGTTTCAACTAAGGTACAACTTCAAGTCTTTGCCCATACAAATGTGCTATACAAATTCTAAATAACAATTAAGTGTATTCTCATGCAATTAAGGAAAAATATGTTAAAAAAGTAAAAAGATCTTTTCAACATTCAGACAATGTGAAAGGAGGCCGATTTTAATAACCTTCAATTTAACATCAGATTCTTCTATTATTAACGCAAATGTTAAAAATCATCATAAAAACTAAATAGTCATTAGAAATCACCTTGGGCTGAGAGCTGGGAGAATAATATTTTACTTCAATAGACCTAAAATAAATATTTAATGCTGATAATAGAGACACATAGAAAGTCAGTGGGAAACATGCATGACTCACAAAGGAGGCGGCAAGGGCTTTTTAATCAAATTGAAACCTTTTGTAATAAAAGTTCTTTGAATTTTCCTATGACTTTTTTGAAGTCAAAGGGCTTCTAGAAATAATCTCATTAAGCTGTAGTGAGACTAGCCAGGACACATAATATTATTTCTAATTTCTAGATCTGGCGTGGAGGAAGCGAGGATGCACAATAGAGTCCCTGTGTTCTTGGCGACTCAATGGCTACAGAAGTTTTGGAGCCTGCATTTTTTTCATTTCAGATAAGTTATTTTCCAGCTTCACTAAATTGTTTTCTTTCTTTTCTCTTCTATAGTAAACAAACAAAAAGATCCTTGTTTGGCTTCCCTTAATGTCTTCTACCGTTTTAGCTTCAAAGGGTCAACGTGCAAAAAAGATTTTTCACGCTAGAGGAAAGATTTGAGCTCTGGTCAATTATAGCTTAATTTTCAGTCTCTAGGTTTCAAGCTGTAGACAGACTCATACATTCTCTCCTCGAGATACGTGTGAAGGATGGTTCTTTCCTCCGAAGTTTCAAGTAATCAGAGGGAACCTATTCCTGTTGTAAATTAGAGCGAGATGTGACATACTATCTAGTGTGGCCAAAGGTGGGATTTACCTGTATCCAATTTTCAGTATTCCCTTTAGAAATTATGTACATCCGAACGTGAGACAGTCGGTTAACAAACATTGTTGAGCACCTGCCAAACAGATAACTCCAATCAGTGAGTCAATGGGCTTTGAGAGAGGCAAGCCCTATGTGTTCTAAGAATACATCAGGATTCCTTAGTTAGAATTTAATGAGAATGTGATTATAAATAGCCCCTGTGCTACATCTTTCTACTTCCTTGACCCCACATGCAAGAAACCTTCCCTTCTAGCCCCAGTTACAAAAATCCAGAGGCAGGGACTCTTATTGCTAAGTTTGTGTTACATCCCTATACCTTGGACCAACCACTGTCACCAGGGCCATGGGTTACCGTGATTTGTTGCATCTGGGTAATGTAGCTGGAGGGCAGCAAACTGTGCTTGCAGACACTGTAGACTCACACGGAATGAGTAGTGGGAGAGGAGCTGTTTCTCAAAGGAAAGAGAGGTGAGGCTATTACTAAGGGAACAGATGCTGAGAAGGCCATAGCAATAGATGGTAGTTAACAAATGACGGTAGGCAGGACACCAAAGAGGGGAGTCAGGCATCAGGGATGGTTTACCCAACCCGAGTCATTTAAAAAATGTGAGCTAAGTGTTGAAGAAAGAGTAGGCATTCTCCAGGTGTTTCTGTGTGTATTTGTACACACATGAGAGGTTAGGGTGGTCCGGGTGGAGGGAGTAGAGTGGGTAAAGGTACAAAGGTGGGAAAAAAAGAAAATGACCTATTCGGGGAACTAAGGAGTTTGGTGTGGCTGGAACAGAAGGTAAGATGATCCGGCAGCGAGAAATGGAGAGCTTTGTATACTATGGGATGGGAAATCATCTATTGAATTTAAATTGGCTAATATTTACTGAGCACTTCTTAGTGCTAGTGCTGTTCTATGCATTTCACATGTGTCAGCTCATTTAATCCTCACATCAACCTGAGGAAGTGAGCAAGGGTGACCTACAAATATTTAACAACCAACCTGGCGTGGTCATGATTGGTGACCGTCGAGTCAGAATGGACATCAGCTGTAAAGCACTGCTACTCCCCACGGTGTGTATCCGTGGCCACCAGCCCTGGGTGTGGGCACGCTTATAATCCTTGTTTTACAGGTGAGGAAGCTGGAGCACAGTGTTGTTTACTTGCCCAAGCACACATCCTAGCAGCGGAGGAAGTAGGCCTCAGACCAGAGGGGCTGCTCTGTACCACTTGCCTGTAAAGGGGGAATGCGAATTCATTCTTTAGAAAAAGGATGTGAGAGAGTGTAATTCTCATGAAGACAGACACTGGGTCTGTGTTTGTTTCTCATTATATCCCCAGCACTGTTTCTGACACATGGTATGTTCTCAAAAATACTTATTGACTGAATGACTAGAAAGCTCATTGCAGATTTGAGAAAGGCAGATAAGACTGAGGCATTCATCCAGATAAGAAAACAATAAAATCTTGAAGTAAGGAGCCAATTGGAACTGGTAAGGAACTAAGGTGACACCAATTGGAAGATATAAAAGAGGTAAGAGTAAACAGAATTTAGTGACTGTTTAGATGTGGGACATGAGTCCCAGGTTTCTATTTTGAACCACGAAGGAGGTGGTGTTGTCATTCACTGAAATAGGAAGTGTAAAGAGAATAGGTTGTTAGCGGTGGGTAACGTGAAGGGGGATGAGAAAAGATCGTGAGTTCCTTTTGTGGATGTCGAATTGGAGTGCCTGCAGCTGCTTAGGAGAAACTGGATTTGGAATCCAGAGAGAGACCAGTGCTGCTGATGTAGATGGGTGAGTAGTCAGGATACAGATGGAGGTTAAAGGCATGGGGGTAGATGGTCATCCAGGAAGAGTCTATGCAGAGAAGAGGCTGGAGGATGGCCTCCTGGGGCAGGGGAGAGAAGCAGAGGCCCAGTGAGAGAATGAGAGTGAGTGGCCAGGCATAGAGGAGGAGGAACCAGAGAAAGCGTTGTCAATAAAGTCCAAATTTGTAGGGGCATCAGTATTTGTGGTGTTCTAAGTGGCCTGGCTCTAAATGTGGAAAAGGTAGGCAGGCAGTGGGATTGATCTGGAATTTGGCTTTTTCCGAGTGAATATGGTCCACTATAGGCAAAGGAGTTGACAGTGACAAGAAATGCTGGGTGATGGACCTGAAGCCCTGACAGGTAGAGCAGGAAGCAAGTATAGTAAGGGCTGAATTAGAAGTCAGTCAAGGATGGGAGATCTCAGTGAGTCAAAGAGAGGGTGTGGTGGGTGTAAGGACTCAGGGAGCTGAAGGGATAGGAAGTTGTAGTCAGAGTGGCGTGCTGAAATCCAGATCCAGGTGGTAACAAGGTCCAAAGGTGTGGTTGTGGGTCATGGGTGTGAGAGTTGAAATGCAAGGGAAGTGTACTAGTCAGGTTCTCCAGAAAAACAGAACCAATAGGATATATATATATATTATTGTATTTGATATTGTATGTATTCCATACTTAACATCTATCCATCTGTATATTTGTATCTCTATCTATGTAAAAGATTGATTCTAAGGAATTGGCTCATGTGATTATGGAGATGGGCAAGTCCTGAGATCTGCGGGTGAGTCAGCAAGCCGGGCATCTGGAAGAACCAACGGTTTACTTGGAGTCTGAGTCTGAAGGCCCGAGAACCAGGAGAGCTGACGATACAGTTTTAGTCCTAAGGCCAGCAGGCTCGAGGTCCAGGAAGAGTAGATGTTTCAGTTCAAGTCTGAAGGCAGAAGAACTCTCTTTTACTCAGGGGAGGGTTAGCCTTTTTGTTTTATTCAGGCCTTCAACTGATTGGATGAGGCCCAGCCACGTTAGGGAGGGCAGTCTGCTTTACTCAACCTACTAATTTAAATGTGAATCTCATTCACCCTCACAGAAGCACCCAGAATAATGCTTGACCAAGTATCTGGGCACCCCATGGCCAAGTGAAGTTGACACATAAAATTGACCCTCATTGGGAGTGGTCCATTTACTCCAGACCCTCTGTACTTGCTCTGGTCTTCCTGGCCTTGACCTTTGGGCTCCAAATCCCTACTTCATCTCCTGCCTTTGGCCATCCACTACGAAAGCTGAGTCTGCTCATTAGAACTGTGACGGGAAGTTTCTGTGCAGATTGGGGTTGAGACCTGGGAGCTGGGACTGAGTTCTGACCCTGCTATACAAAGAATGCTTGCTCGGAGGGGCCTGCTGTTGAGAGAGACGCCTAGAAGTATTGCTGCAATTGTCTAATGTGTGCCCAGTTCATGATTCCCACAGGGACACTCAGGGCTAAACTGGCTCCTCAGAGCATTTGAGGACCAAAGTAAAGATTGCAGGGACATGGCTTCGTGCCACCCTCAGGTGAGTTTGATGGAGCAGATGACAGACACTGGCTGCATCCAGCTACAAACTGAATTGCACTCGCTGCAGGATGAGGGATGTCAGAACAAAACATGCTTGGGACTACCCAGAGAATAGGTTATGATTAGGTGTCTTGTTTCCTGAGCAGAGCAGTGTTAACGGAAATAATGGCGATTCTCATAAGTTTGTGGCTACCGGGTAGTGGATGAATCATGAGGAAAAGACCCGCCTTTGTTTAGTGATTCTTGTTACTCCCAAATGTAATGAGATTAGCAAGGAAACCATATTTTTTCAGGAGCCGATAAGGTATTAAAAAGGCTGCCTCCTCTGAGCCTCCAAGGACTGGTTTTGTAGAAGAGAAATCAGGCAACTTCTCTGGGGATAGGCTTTGTGGGAGACAGATAACATATCATTTGGGACTCTTTTGTCCCCCTTAATTTTGCGGCAGATTGGTTGTCTTCTCACCTATTCCCACCATGATGCGACAGCCCCCTCCTCTGTTTGAACTGCCTGGAACGAAAGTCCTACCTGTATTCCACACTCCACGAACTCCACAGGAACCTTCAGGGCGCTCACTCATTCCTCTGCTTCTTAACTCAGCTGTTCAATGATTGGCTTCGACTGTCACCTTTTCATCTGTCTGGGACTGAATCCTGGCTCCATCTTTTACATAATGTGTAATCTTGGGAAGTTTATTTAACGTCTGTGGATGTCAGTTTCCTTATCTATAAAAGAGTGATAATAATAGATTCTACCTCCTGGGTTACCATGGAGATTCAAGAAGATGTCCTAGATAGTCATTGCAATGCTTGGAAACAGCAAATGCTCTCTAGTTGTTAGCTCTAATTTTCCTTTCTGATTCTGCACCTCAGATTCTTCCAGGTTGTCTCTATAGGTCCGTAGCTGACCTGTGTGTATTGACTCCCTAACAATAGAATGTTGACCCAACTCTGAATCATGTTTTATTTCCTATAGGTGACCAGTTTATGTTTGAAAGTGGAAACAGGAAAATCTTGCTTTCCATAGTCTGCCTGAGTAACCAAACTTCACCTGGTTGAGTGGATTTGAGGGGAGTGAGGTGAGGGAAGGAGTGTTTCGGCCGTACACCTCAATTCTCAAATCCTACTTCTCAGCTTTCGACTGTGCAGGAAATCAGAGATTACATTTCTGACACTGTTGACCTTTTTGCTCCTGACTCATCTCAGATGATGCCATAAGGAAACGAGGGCTCTGGTAAATGGACAGGGAATTTGTTTCTTCAGTTTAATAGTGTGTGAGTTGGGATTCTCTGAGCACTAATTTCCCTAACAAGGACAATTCCTGATTGCAAATTATTTACTCTATATACAACTTGGAAACTTGGGAATGTTAAGATATTCAGCTGTTTCACAAGCCAGACTATTCATGCTCAGAGAATGTCTGCCGAATCCTCTGATTTGATTCAGATAATATACAAGCTTATGCAGCTCTCGTAGAAGGTTCTGGGCAACAAAGCAATGAATCACATGGCTTGGTTGATTCCACCCTAGGTTATTCAGTCATTCTTCAAACATTTGTACTGAGGGCACACAAATGAGTGTGATACCATCTGTTCTCTGGGGGCTCAATGGCAGGTAGTACTTTTGTCAAAAAAATATGGTGGTTACAGCAGGAAACAATCATTTATCCATCTATCCCTCAATTCCATAAATATTTATGAAGCATTTATATGAGCCAGGCACGAAGCTAGGTATGTGATTCAACAGTGGATAACACAGATGCTCCCTACCCTCCTGGACCTGTCAAAGCTCATGGTGGAGATAAACAATTAAACACAAATTTATAGCACATTGTGATAAATGCAAGATAAGGGAACATTTACAGCACATTGGGACACATACAACACAAGGAAAGGAGCTAGACTTTAGTTACATGCTCCATTCAGAAGTGATTTCTTTTCTCTTTTTTTTTTTCTTTGACACTGGAACGATCTGAAGCCCTGAGCAGACCACAGTTCCATTCAAAGGAACTCATATGAGACAGCTGTATTGTTAGAAGTTTCTTTAGTTACATGAGTTTGTATAAAAGCAATTAGGAGTACAGATAGAAATAGCAATAGTAATATAGTTGATGTCTTAAGTGGAAGCAAACCTGTACAGTAGGCATTGGACCTTGAGTAACTGCGGACACAAAAAGCAAGAGTTCTTTATGACGAGCATATTCGAGCTGACAGCAGGAAACAGTGCAAAAGGACCACCCTGGGTGTAGAGCACATGATGGAAGAAGATGCAGGTTTGGACTCGATGAAGACAGGGCTTCTCTTCTAAGTGGTCCTGGCTAAGGGCTTCACCACTGTCCTACAGAGGAGGGCATTAATACTTGCAATTATCTAAGTTTTACGGTACATAATTCTGCTTAAGAAAACTATAAGTTATATGTATTCAGTTCATTTAGTCCTAGGGAACTGTATTTCCTTAAACATTGTCTCATTTTCTCATCAGGTCCTGAGTCAAAAAAGCCTCTCTCCTATTGGTGGGAAATACCTGCGCTGGATGGGACCAGCGCTGCTGCCCCAGCTCCCCGAGCATCGCTGAGCAAAAACCTCTCACTTCTTTTTGGTCAGTGGCCCCCAAAACTGAGGGTGTCTGCAAAGTCAGAGGTTCCCAGCTCTCCTTGTGCATCAGAAAAACCTGAGGAACTTTAAAAAATGGAGAGAACCTGTCCCGTGCCGGGAGAGTCTGACTTCATAGGTCTAGGAAAATAGCTGGGAATGCGTTGTTTAGAAGGCGTCTCAGGTGGGTCTGATGTGTCTGGCCTGCCGTGGGTTGCTGTTTCAGAACCTCTGTACCAGCTTGCCTGCATGATTTCTCACCTGTTTCCACTTTCAGGTCGGTCCCTCATATTAAAACTTAACAGTAGACTTCCATCGATGGTAATTTAAATTCTCATTCCCTTCCTTTGTCCCACCCTCTCTTCTTTCATCTCTTCCATATTTTTCATAGAACGGTAAAATTTGTAGATACATTGTGATCATCTCATCCAAACATTGCTTTGAGACAAGGGAGGATAAATAACTGAACCATTGAGAGAAATCCCTTACTTATTTAGCCCAGTGAGTTTTCCTGCAAGTCTCTTGATGTCAGATAACAACTCAGAGTAGGACTGCTTTACAATGAACACAACGTGCTCCAAAAGACTTAGGGCAGAGCAGCTGCCAACCTGCTGAGATCGACACTTCCTGCAGCTGGCTTGGTCAGACCCCGCCTTCTGGCCTCTGCTGTCCCCTCCACGTGTCAGGCCCCATCCGCGACTCAAGACTCAGCTTCTAAGACCTGGTGACCTTCTCACTGTGGCCCCTTGGTTTGGCGCTGGGTGGGATTTGGTGACGGCTTTCCTTCTGGGTCTGGGGCTTGTCTGGGCTTACTCTGCCACCTTCCATTTAGCCAGTCAGCTCCCTTAGCCCTCTCCTGGCTTCCTTGAACCTTGGCTCCTTCCCTGGGCAAATGGCCTTCTGGAGCCACAGTACCCAACCAACTTTACTCCAGTGTTTGATCAGCTTGATGGCCGAACAGTTTCTTCCTTCTGTCCAGCTGAGATCTCTTTGTCACACTGTAACCATTATCCCCTTATTGGTCCTCTGAGGACCGATATCTGCAAGGACCCATTTTCCATTCCTTAAATCTTCTCTTTCATTCATCTCTAAACTCACTCTTTTTCCTTAAATGAATTAACAGATATAAAGCACTTTGAACAGTGCCTGATATGGGGTAAGCACACATGGCTGTTAGTATTATTATTTTCTTTATATCCTTTTAATAGTTTTCTGAACAGAGATGGACTTGTGATTTCTCCAATAAGGGTCAGGGTAATCTGAATAGGGTAAGATTACTGCTGTGTTCCTCTTACTACAGCAACACAGATTCCTCTTTACTCCCTCACAGCCCCCTAACCCTCAACCTCTCACACCTCGGCTAACTTGCTGACTTTCAATTTGTTTTCAATGACAGCGACCTCTATGTCCTTTCTGTCACTAGTGCTTTTTCCTCTCGTTAAAATGTGTATGTTTTGGCAGTAATTTAATTGTGATAAAAGGTATACGGATCTATTTTCCATAAAAATTGCTTATTGTACCATAATTTGTTTGTAGTAGGAAGTTATGGTCCAGTAAATTCTTCCATATATTTATTGCCAGAAACACTGTTTGCAGAGCAGCGGACATTTTTAGTTTCATTCTTCCTAGGTCTTTTTTCAGTCAGGGGTAAAATCTCCCCCTAAGATTCATCACCTAAACAAAGTGTGGTCAATGAGTTTACCTTGAGTAATTGTTGGAGTGTGATATGAAATGTCCTGTGTGGGTGCGAGCCCTCTTACTCTAAGACTTGGCTTAAGTCTGTAGACAGAGGACCTGCTGTCATTTTGCCAAGAGTCAAAGAAGGCGTGAGAGGTTGTTGGTTAGTGGGTAAAGTCTGCTAAAGCTGGGAATTAAAGAAAATCTGTATCTGTATCTATATCTCTTAAACCTTTTAGTTTAAACTTAAAATGCATGGATTATCTTTTACTGTAAGGGCCAACTTTTCCTGGCTGTGAGTTCATTGTTTGGAGTTGCATGTCCTCATTCTTCTATAAACCGCTCTCCTCATGCATCATTTACAACATGCAGTTTCAGTTTCTTTAAAGTGGAGCGAGATCTTGAAAACATCTGTGAAGTGAGCCGAGTGGAGTCTCTGTCTAGACTAGAGTTTTGGTACATTTTTCTCCGACCCTTTTACGGTTGCCTTACCCATACTGGTATGGACATCTGTTTGTATAGCAACTCACTTTTGAGTTTTTTGAGATATCCAACTGAAGTTTTACAGAACAGAATTTTCTTTTTACATTAAAATCTCATCAGTTTACATAATATTTAATATAATTACGTAATTATAATAATAAAACATTGGGCATAAACATGTCTGGGAATGAAGACAAGGGTTCTTTATAGCTCAGCCGGTGGGCGCAGAAGCGCGGGGTCTGCCGGAGCGCAGTCTGTGCCGGGCCACGGGTCAGCGGGTTTGAAAGAGGGACACGGCGTTAGGTGTAACCTCATGTCCCAGTTTGTGCGTATTGTCCTGGCTTAATCATTAAGAGCTCCCTTCTCACCCTTCAGGAGGTCCTGGGCAATAAATTCTATGATCACTCCTAGTGTTGGTTAACCTAGTCAGTCTGGTTAAGTGGAGGTAAAAGTTGATTTAGAGAGTTTCTACCAAACTTGATTCAAGTTTAACTGTAGCTGACTTGACAGTGCCTACAAATCCTTGCCAAATGATGGTGGTTAGAATTGGAGTTGTCAAGGAGCTAGAGTTCTTGATTAAGCTTGGGAACGGGCCTGGAGCCTCTGAGCAGCCCGGGAGGCTGCTCAGAGGCTGCGATTGAGGGCTTCCCAGGTAATGCTGCTGCGAGGGGCTTCCCTGCTGCTGCTGGGCGGGGTCGCTCGTTCAGCCAGGTGGGTACTGGAGGCAGGTGATGATCTCGAGCACCAAGGGTGACTTTCATTGACATGGGAATCACCGGCACAGCATCTTCTGGTGGGAGCGGGGGTGCGTGCGTTCTAAGCATTCGTAGCTGTGGTTAACTGGAAATGATGTTGAATAAAAGCCTCTCTACTTCCTGGCAGTGTTTCTGGGGTTGGATCTCCCCAACTTCATCCATCTTCTCCATCTCTGCAGCTGCCTTCCTGCATTCTTTCCTCAGTCTGTCCCTCTCTTGGTTCTTTCCCAGCACTACCACTTCCCTATCTGTTCAGAATCCCCAGAGCATGCTGACCACCAGTGTGTCCTATCCTGTGTGAACCAACCCCGCTCCGCCCAGCCATGCTCATTCAGGAGGAGCGCTGCCCACCACCACACCTCTTCGTTCTCCCCTCCTTTCACACACACTCACCTGTTTTGCTGTGAGACCTCTCTGTTGGTTTCTGGGCCTGGAGGACAACTCTAAAGCTACAGTCCCTGGGATGGATTCAGCCTGGAGTTGGCTTTAGATCCTGGCATCTGGGAGATCAGACCCTCAGCTATGGAGTCCTCTGCGTAGTTTGTAACTGAGTGCTGAGCTTGGGGTGGGGGCAGGAGGGCCAATGTGGAAACATTCACGGGGCTTGAAGACTGCTAGTGCACGGATGCTTTTAACACTTTGACTCAGTTTCAGATTAGCCAGTAATTCAGTGTTTGCTATACGCCTGGGTACAATGCTAGTTACTTTCATGAATACTGTAATATTTAATCTTTTCAACAACCTTTTGAGCTAATATAACACACACACACATACACAAGCATGCACACACATTTTGTTTTTTTTTAAACAAATGAAGATATTAAAGCTCAGAACGTATAAAGAAACTTCATGGGCACACAGACGGCAAATGTAGACCCAGGATTTGAACCTGATGCCTCTTGACTCAGCATCTCCTTCTTCCCAGAAGACTTTAGTGTTCCTCTTCTGGAAAGGATTGTTCGGAGAGCGTTGCTATTTACACACTGTAAGTACAGAGATTAATGCTATGGCTTTCAGACTTTTAGAAACATCATAAAACCTATTATTTAAATGAAGTCTTGTGAGGAAGCTCAAAAGATAAAATGGCTAAGTGCGAAGCTGGTCCAGGCGGGTGGAGGGTGTCTGCGGTCATCTCCATTTCTTCCCTGCCTCCCATCCTCACAGCCCCTCGAAGCAGGCTGGGGGGCACAGTTCAGTGATGCGGGATTAGTGGAGTCATACATGTGCATCCATTTAATTCCACCAGCCCAAGAAGGTGGGGCAGAGAGCTCGCCGCGTCCCTGGCAACCAGCACCAGGAGCCCTCCCTGGATGTGGTGAGATGACTGTTCCACGTTCACCTGCTGATTTCTTACCTCTGTATAAGCAGATGCATATCTATTCTCTTTTTACTTTTTGGTGATCAAATTGAAATAATTTGCATTTATGATCTTATTCACTTTCCCAACCATCCTTTGGAATCCCAAAGACCAAAAACAACACTTTTTAAAGGTACTCTGACAAGTAGGGTGACCAACCAGCCCCAAATGCCTATGACTTAGGGATTTCCCGGGACACTAGACTTTCAGTGCTGAAACTGTGACAGTCACAGGCAAACTGGGACAGTTGGTGGTGAAGCCATGAGGTCACAGGAACTGGCCCTTGAGGACTGCTAACCAGGGCACCGGGACACCTCTACTCCCGTGACCTGGCCGGTTGGCACCTGGTCCCTGGGATCAGGTGAAATGCAGATCATTTAAGGAGTCTGGTTAACACTGCTCCTTTATCCCTTGCCCTCAACTAGATCTGAAAAATGAGTTTACGAGGGTGAAAATCAAGTTCACACAGGTAGCCATTTCAAAGAGATTAAAAAGCAATACCTTTTTGTTTTTAAAGCATAGTTAGAATATAGGCACTCTCTCTTTTTCTGCGATTGTTAAAGTAAATGAGTAGATAAAGCTATTTTTAAGGTTACCTAGCAGATAAGTGCTTTTTATTTTCTATGGATTTTATTTATCCTTTATCACTTTTCTTTATTTGGCATAAATAAATGAGTTGGCTAAAACAAACCCCCAAACACCTCTTGTTATCTGCAAAGTGTAGTAAGCTATAGTATCTGGCAGTGTGATTAAACGGAAAAAAAAAGACTGGAGTTGCTTACCGACTGTAAGACATTGGAAAGGTCCCTTAACCTCTCAGAGCCCGAGCTTCTACACTGTCTCAGTGGAGATAATTGCACCTGCCTAATGGATTAGCACGAGATGTCAAAGTGCTTGGTAAATTGCATTTCCCCGATAAATGTTAGCTTCTTTTCTTCCTGGCATGGTCAAGGTTTTGCTTAATCAAATATTCTCATTAGAAGAAAGTTATCAATATAGAATAAGGTACGGTTAATAAATTCTTTATCAATAAAGAATAAAGTATGTTTACCATTAAAAATGCATCAAACAGGCATGCAGGCATGAGGGAACCTTCTGGGTAATGGAAGTATTCCATATTTTGATCTGGATAGTGATAACATGGGTGTTTACACACATAAATATTCACCATGCTGTATACTTAGGACTTATGTATCTTACTGTATATAAATTAGTCTTCAATTAAAAAAATGACTCCAGATATGTAAATCATTTGTATTGATTTGTATGATTCTACTAAGGCAGGAGAGGGGTCATAATCAGAAATTTATTGAAAATACCATTTATTAGAGAATTTTAGTAATTAAAATGCTAGCTAAGCCTGACATTACAATTCACACTACATTATTTATTTATTGATATTTAACATTGACAGAGTGATGGGCAGTGCTGTCTTGTGTGCGCAATGGGCAGAAATGCTGTTCACTCAAGGTCTGAATCAGCTGCAGTTTATAATCTCTGTGGAAGGCATGGTAAAATACTGCTTTTCTTCCTTTTGTTATTTGGCCTCCCGGGAAGCCTCAGCTAACCAAACTTTTCAGTAGTTCAGTTATCATCCAATACTTGACTTTGACGAAGGCAGCCAAAGGCTGTACTCAATGGAGCAACAGCCTTAGAAATGATTTTGGAAAATGGATTTGGAAAAAGCCTTTGGGCACTGGGCCTATACAGAATGCACTCATAGACCGCTGGTGACAACACTTAGCACAAAGCACTTGGCTTAAAAAAAGAGAAAAACGCTGGCATTTTGAAACTAATTTTTACATTGTACCCTTTATTATACTCTCTCTCTCTCTCTTTGTGGTATCCTGTGTTTAAGGAAATAACATTATCATCTATTTCCAGAACTGGTTTGGATAACTTCTTCTTGGAAACCCTTCCCACGCATTTGTATTTTGGTATCTCTCTGTTATTTCCCACTCAGGCAGACTGACCACAGGCATGCTGAGAGACTCTCCGGCGCTGGAATGCACCAGCCTCCTACTTTCACAAGCCAGGGACACATGTGGGACCATCTAGAAAGGGAAGGGGAGTCATGACACGGAGGGGAAGCTAAACACAGCATTTTGCTCAGTTGAGGGGATATGTGACCATCAGCGCCGCTGCCACTACCACCATCTCTACCACTACCGTCTCCACCACCACCATCTCCATCACCACCAGCACCACCCCCCGCATCTCCACCACCACCTGGTACCATAGAGAGAGGGGAAGACTCAAGGGAGCTCCCTGGGATCATGCCATGAGACACAGTGCTCAATTCTCTGGTTGGTGGTGACAGGTGATCTCAGAGTGCAGGTGGGCAGGAATCCCAGAGAGCAGTTGTTCTCAATTGGAACAGAAGGGTGGAAGCTCTGGGGAGGCGAGTGTATCATTAAGAAAAATAGGAAACTGAGAGATGTGTTTCAAGCTATTAAAAGGAGATTATTCCTTCTGGTAGAGAGTTTGCAGCTGAATTAGCAATTACTGAAAAACTAAGTCAGGGGAAAAAATGATTACTAATTCTAAGAAATATACAGAGTTAACAAGAAAAGAAATATAGAAAACTACATGATGCAGCTCTGAATAAGTATTACATAATCAAGATAATGTAATAATGAATATTGATTTAACCCAAAAAATTATATTGGGAAGATGAGTGGAAAAGCAAGGGCTGTGTGTTTGTGTGTGTGCATGTGTGTTGAATTATATAAAAGCTAATTTCTCATTCTCAATAGTATGGAGTCAATAGATAATATCTAAATGGAAAAATCAACGACTAGCAGTATAAGCATACTATTAAGAAATATGGAGGAAAGAAAGAGCCCTAAGAATTGAAAGTAATTGCTCTCAGGAAATAGGGGATAAGAATATAGCTTTGATAATTGAAATTAAGTGAAAAATTAACCAAAATTTCTCTTAAGTCATTTCAGCTAACTCAGCCATTAATATTAAAGCCTTTCCTGAAGAAATTAAGGTGAGCAGAGAAGTAGGGCAGCTAACAGGTCAGAATTTTCATTGAGAGTGGAAAACAGAGCTCAGAGTCCTATGTCCTTGAAGCTGTTGGTGCCCAGCCCTCTCAAAATGGACTCTGCTGAGCCTACGAAAGACTGGCAAGTGACTTTTGCAACACGTGACATTTCTTCTGGAGGCTGTTCAAAATTTGAATCTGCAAGACAGTACCTTCCCAGGTCCTGAAAACTTGAGAATATAGTCAGAGTGCAAAATAGTGGCCAAAACATTCATTCTGTGGCTTTGATCTCACCAGCTGCTTCCACTGAACTGTTGCCTGTCTACACTCTCCCTCCCCTCATTGTGAGTTCTCTGCAGTGGATTATAGCTACTCTCACATATTTTCCTGGATTCTAGATTGTTGCAGGGCCCATCCTTGACTCTTCTGGAGTTTCTTTAGGCAATGCAGAATTGTTCTGGCTCCCGTCTCGGATCTCCTATCACAGGGCTGGACCCTGGGAACTACATTTCCAGAATCCTGTGCCAATAGGGCTCCCAGTTAGACTCTGTCAATGGGAGGAACCCGGGGGAGATCTGGAGGCAGAAGCGGTACACATTGCTTCTCCAGCAGTGGGAGGCAGACAGAAAGGCTTTACTGGGTATGAGCTTCTGGAGCATCCTCTAGGTCATCCCCTGGAGTCATCTGGTGTGGTGTTGGGCTGGCTGTAATCACGGGTGGTGGTTACCTTGGGATTCAAGCAACTTCTTGATTCTCTGAAAGCAGTGGCCAACTTCAGAGCTAGTGCTGTTGCCACCAAAACCTTGGATTTGGGTAGAAGTGGATTTGAATCCTGACTTTTCCTTTTTTGAAACTAGGTAACCCTGAGCTGGGATTTTTAATCTTGACCTATTTTTTTTAACAGTACGATAAGGATAACAGCATTTATCTCATAGGTTACAAGGCATAAATATAATACATGTGAAAATGCCCAGGAAAAAACCTGGCACCAGAGTAGGTACTCAATAAATGGTAGTTATTGATGTTATTACTTTTATCCTGTGTTTGTTTATTTTTCAAGATTGGCACCTGAGCTAACAACTGTTGCCAATCTTCTTTTCTTCCCCGTCTTCTCCCCAAAGCCCCCATTACACAGCTATATATTCTAGTTGTGAGTGTCTCTGGCTGTGCTATACGGGAAGCCACCTCAGCATGCCTTGACAAGCGGTGCCGTGTCTGCACCCAGGATCGGAACCAGCAAAACCCTGGGCCAGCGAAGGGGAGCATGCAAACTCAACCACCTGGCCACAGGGCCGCCCTGCTTTTATCCTGTGTTTGCCACCTGTCACTGTTCTTATTTATGCTATAGCTGCTGTACAAACACTAGGCGAGACATCCGTGTGCAGGGTGCTGGACTGAGCTGCTGGGACAGCTCAGCCACTCCTCCTTCCACAGGCTTCTCCTTTTACAGACGGGATGCCCACGTCTTCCCTTCTCCCTTCCTCAGAGCGTAGGCCTGAGCCTACCCGATACCCAGCCCGTCTGTGTGCAGGAAGCCAGGACCATCTCGTCGGCTGTGACTTTAGCACGTGTATTTTGCCCGGTTTTCTTCCTTCGCTAACCCAGGGAGTACAGCAGCCCCCACCTTTTTCTCTGCACAGTGAGCTGCCATTTGATTGACATCCTTGGCTCTGCTTATTTTTGGGGGCCAGTCGCTCCCTGTCACTATCCTGAGGTCACCATGCTTGAGAGAGATTCATTCTTACACCTTTGGGATCTTTCACAACAAACCTCATTGCAAGGCAGAACCATTTCTAGGCAAAGTCATAGAATTCCTGATTTGGAGAATTTTTTCCCATCCCCTTTTTTATATGTGAAACACCAGATGTTCCAGCTGATAAGCCCTATCAGTGATTTCTTTTTCCTCATTGATTTAAAAAATTGTACCCTTTCTCTATACAGCACATGATCAAGC
Source organism: Equus asinus (assembly GCF_041296235.1). Classification (NCBI taxonomy): domain Eukaryota; kingdom Metazoa; phylum Chordata; class Mammalia; order Perissodactyla; family Equidae; genus Equus; species Equus asinus. The sequence continues at coordinate 54,349,493 of NC_091793.1, forward strand.
ACTTTAAAATATATAATTAATTAAAGTGTTTACTGAAACTGACAAGCAGGCAAAATAAATGCAAATGAAGTAGGAAATCTATAGAAATAGCCTGGGAAAAGCCATCTCTGCATGGACTGACTTATAGGATACCCTGAAGTCAAAGAAACTGGAGTCCTTGCAGATTGGGAGCCAGTCCAGACACGGGGGTCACCACGCTTAGGGTACAGTTTCTGCTTCTCTCTTGCTTAAATGACAGATTTCCAGCAAAACCTTCTGGCCTCTCTCTGTCTTCAAGAAATATGGGCAAGCAGGGAGAGAGAAAAACAGAAAGAAAATGAATTTATTTATTTATTTAGTAATAATCTGAAAATAATATGTTTTCTTTTTTCAATATTTTAAAAATTTATTTGTTTTTATTGAGGTAACATTGGCTTATAACATTACGTAAATTTCAGGTGTACGTCATTAAATTTCAGTTTCTGTGAGGACTGCGTTGTGTAGACCACCCAAAGTCTAGTTGCCATCTGTCACTGTCTGCATGTGCCCTTTTACCCCTTTCGCCCTCCCCCCTCCCCCTGGGTAACACCAATCTATTCTCTAATCTATATATTTGTTTGTTGTTGTTGTTTTTGTCTCCTCATATGAGTGAGATCAGATGGCATTTGACTTTCTCCCTCTGACTTATTTCGCTTAGCATGGTGCTCTCAAGGTCTACCTATGTTGTCACAAATGGCCATTGTGTATATATACATATACACCAAATCTTCCTTATCCATTCATCCAGTGATGGGTACTTTGGTTATTTCCAAGTCTTGGCTATTCTGAATAATGCTGCAGCGAACATATCTTTTTGAATTAGTGTTTCCGTGTTCTTTAGATAAATAGAAAACGGATTTATAGAGTTAAAGCCATCCTATCACAATCTATCCCATTTCCCTCACTATTTCTGGTTTCTTCTCTCTCCTCCATTTCTGGAAGGTTCGCATGAGACAGGAGCAAGGGAAGGCAGGGTGCTGTAGGGGGGAAGGGCCCAGCCAAGCCTCTTCCCTGTTCCTCACTGGAGACCCTGGAATTAGGCTGGTGGCCTGTTGTGCTCTGCTTTCTCACCTCACAGCCTATAACTAGAAACAAGTCAAAACACTACACCTTTATTAAGGGTTATTTTTTTTTCTTGAGTGAAAAATTTAAAATATCCCTTACTTTAAAAGGCAGGATTTGAGCATAAAACTTAAAACCAAAAATAATCAAACACACTCCTCTTTTCCTAATGTGATAGGAGTCACAGAAAGGGAGGGCTGGGGCAGGAGAGGAGAGTGTGGGGCTTCCTGCTCAGCGGTTGGCGTGGCGGTCAGGTTAGTCTCTTCCGCAGTTCACTTACGGCGTTCCTTTTGGATGTGGTCATACACACTGGATGTGCAAGGAGGGGGGATGTCATTTTTTTGTTGGGAGGGAGGCAAATGATAGTCTGTGGGTCAGATCCAGCCACCACCTGTCTTTATAGATAGAGTTTTATTGACACCCAGCCATGTCCATTTGTTTACACATTGCCTAGGGCTGCTTTTGTGCAACAATGGCAAATTTGAGAAGTTGTGACAGAGACCATCTGGCCCACGAAGCCGAATGTGTTTACTATCTGACCCTTCACAGAAAAAGTTTTCCAACCTCTGGCCCAGATGAAGTATTATTCTGGTCGCTAGAGTCACTTTAGCTGGTGGATGTGTGTGGCAGACTGGGTGAAATTAAACCAGGGGCCAAATCTGACTCTTAAAGTGCTTTACAAAAGTTTGTAGTAACTGAGAACCATGAATTGCTTACAACTGTCATGTTGGTTTCATTAGTCAGTCATTCACGGTCTAAGCAAATATTTGCACTTGCATCACCTCTGTGGGCGTGGTGCAGGGTGGGCTTCCAGTGTTTGTCGAAGTGAATGAATTGCCCTTGTTAGCACCTAAATGCCAAGCAAATGAATCTGAAAACTGAACTCCTTTTTTCTTCCAGAATGAGGTGGAAATATTTTAAGAAGGCCGGACGGATGAAGAACCTTTATGATTTGTGAGAAAGATGGAGACTAGGATATAAGACTACTCATAATTAGGGAAATTTATATTATCAAATAAAAATATTGTTTTTAAAAAGCATCTTTATGCCCATGTCTCTCCTATTCTTTCTCTAAGGACAGTCCATATAGAGTAGCAAATAAGATAAGTAAGGGATATGGTGCCAGCACACCTGGGTTTCAATTCTGGCTCTGCCATTACTAGCTGTGTAGTCTTGGGCAAGGTACATAACCTCTCTGTGTCTCAGTTTCCTCACTTTTAAGACAGGAGGAACCCCCTTTCACAACCCTCAATGGGTTGTTATGAGGATTCATTGAGATGAGGCAGGCAAAGACCTAGAGTACTGTGATGGTGGCAAGTTGGCCATAATATTATATTCCCCTCTCAGAAAATCCTGCCAGCTCTCCCAGAACAATGACTTCCTGTACTTGCTTCTCAAAATCCGCCGTTAATTTGCCTGAGATGTCAGACATGGGCCGTTTGGCTGGAACCTGTGATCTCTGCGGAAATGAGAACCCGGTGGCAGAGAGCGTCCTGAGATTATCTGAGCTAACCACTCATATCCTGGCAACACAATCTTCTGAAAGAGAACCTGGTGAGTCACAGAGGGAACAGGACCATTTCTGTGTTACTGAACCATGACCAATGGCTTGCCAATCACCAGAATGGGTCTCTGTCTTTGTTGAATACACATTTTTACCTGCTTTATTGTTCTTTCAACTCGGGCCTGTCTTTAGTCTTTCATCTGGAAAAATCTCTGACAAAAGGAGTAATTAAGTTGCTCCCTTACAGGCATGAGGCTGATTCCAGCAGACTTGGGATATTTTGCTGTAATTGTTCGTGTGAGGCACTGCCCACTGGTACTTTTGCATCTGAGCTTCAATCATTTTTAAATCTTCCTCGGGTTACCTTTCATCACCTCCTTTTATTAACGGACAGATGTTAGGTGTCAAAAGAGCTCACCCAGGTGCTGGGGAATCGGAATCAATGCTTCTTGAGGAGAAAACCGCCCCAGGAGGCTGGTGGTGGGTAGTGGGTTCGCCATCCATCCACCCTTCAGTCTATCCATCTGCTGGGGTATTGCGAAATAATGTTGAATTCGACTTTCGGTTCTACCTAGAATTCCCCAGTTAGCTGTTCTCTCCTCTTTCAAATTCCTTTTTATTATATGTTAAGTGGGAACAATAAACATTTGTCTAACTATTGTAGGGGAGGAAGACATTTCCTCTACCCTCTCTGGGTTTGTCTGGCCGGAGAACAAATTAAATTCACATGAGACAGAATAGCAGGAGAAAATTAAGCAAAGCTTTATAACACATATACATGGGAGAGACTCAGGTAAACTGAGCAACTCTCCAAAATGGCTGAAGCCCCCACCTTAAATATCATATCCAGCTAAAGACAAAGGAGGATGTTGGGAGTGTGGGGGGAGTCAGTTACAGGAGGTTACCAGACAAGCACAATAAACAAATGCAGATTTAAGTACTTGCATTCTGTATTGATAGGAGTTTCTAGAGAAGGTCATCCCCGTTCTTCCTGGTACAGAGAGGGAGGCATCTTTACAGATGGAAATTTCCTTTACAATGTAAATGTCTCCTAACAAAGGGTAAGTAAGTTCTACTTTTCAGTTGCTTTCCTGTCTGCAAAGTAACCAGCGCCAAATAATCATCATGCCAAAGAGACATATCTTGGGCTTGCCAATTCCAGGCCCCCACACTATCTTGGCCTCTCTGGACTCATTTCTTACCACCACGCTTCCCCCAGTCCCTCACACCATACGCACACACTTGGAGACACGGAAGTACTTTGCAGTCCTGCAATCATTGCAGGTTTGCTGCAAGTTAATAGCAGGTCGCAGATGTGAAAACACTCATTACCAGGTCTGGAGCAGCACAGGTGTTTCTTGGGTTTCTGTATTTGAATTCCAAGGCCTGCTATGCGTCATAAACACAGAAATGTGTTTTAGAAGACTTGTGGTAGGGTCCCAGTTCTGTCACTTAATAGCTGTGACACTTTGTGCCCTGTCCCAAACCTTAGTTTTTCATACATAGTGTGAGGAAAAACTATGCTATGCTATCAGGCAGATCAAATGAAAATATATGAAAAGAACTTTTTAAACCAAAAGATGATACAAATGTATAATGCTATACAGACAATTGTGACAATTGCAGCAGCCTTCAATTGGAATTGATAATAAAAAGTCAAGTTTAATGATATTTCTTTGCTTTAATTCAGCTTTGCTTAATGGCCCCAGGACACTCACCTAAATGTTAATAAAGCAGGAGAGCTCTTGACCTTGCTTTCCAACCAAAGCAAATGCACACGTAGCTTATCACATCCATCAATACACTAGGTGCTTTCAGACTTAAGCTGGAGAGAAGTGCGTGTGGAGCCACAGCAGGTGAAAGTACAGGCTGGTTGGCCCCATTAGTGCCCTGGGGCCAAGTGCTGACTGAAAAGCCGGGGGGAGACAGAGGATGGCATCAGTTTCACCCAGAGGAGAGAGGCTGATCAAGCGCCTGTCCTGGCCAGTCCTTCCCTGTTGCCTCAATTAAAAGGGGTTAATTACTCACATTATCCAGCTGTTTGCTGAGTCTCTGATTCACTTTGCTGCGGGAGGGAGGGGTGAGGAGGTGGCTGCTACTCCTTGTCCTTTTCCTCCTCCAGTCCAGGGGAGCGGGAGGGAGAGATGGGAGCCAGCATGAGTCATCTGTAAGAGACACTTGCTTTCCCTGTGCGGAGAGGGGGAAACTCCTGTGTCGTGAACACTGGAGAAAACAAATGAGTCACCATCATGCATTAAACTCATTTGGCCTCATTTTCTAGCCTATGGTGTGGGGGCCTGAGGTCAGCACAGAACTTGACAGAGAGGAGGAGAGGGGAGAAGGAAGAGAATACATGACAGTGACTGTAGCATGCTCAGAAGGTACATGTCCAGGCAGGCTAGGTGTCTTAGAAGGAAGAAGACTCTGGAAGGGAGGGCCTGGAGGTTTAGGCAAGGCTAAGGTTTGTGTGGAGCCAGGTGAGACAGCTGAGTGTCATGGATCAATACCAGAAATTGGGTAAAAAAAGTCACACTGGATATCAGTTTCAAAGATGCAGTAGATGCAGGGGAAAAGCATCTATTAGGTTTTAGATACTGTGGAGGATGCTTTACAAATACAATATTACTGAATCCCCATAGAAATATTATGAGAAAAGCTATAGATGAATAAACATCAATTTAGGTGAGCCTAAAGCTGTTAGCTTAAATGGAGGGGATTGGTTCGATTCCAAAGTCCATGTTCTTTCTTTAGTTTCATGTATAGAAAGTCAAGCTAAGGTATGTCACCTGTGGGCAGGATTTTTGTCCCTCTAAATCCATAGGATTTCTCCATTACTGCTGCTTCAGTTGTGGTAAGAATTTTGTTGTCCTTACCCAAAGGTTTTGTGACCTTACCTTACCCTTATGTAGCAGGGAATGGTCCTGCTCACTGATATTCCGCTTCTTCTCCTGCCTCACAGGTTTGTACTGCCTCACTCCTTGAATACTGCCTTGGCCGTGTGACTTATTTTGACCAATGAAGGATGAGTGCAAGTGACTTGTGTTGCTCATGTTACAGGTAGCAGACTGTAAGAGCCAACAAGAGACTCACCATGTTTTCTTCTACTTGCCGAAGCAGCTGTTAACCCTCCAGTTGGTAAAATGTCTGAAACTGATGAGAAAATATGGAGCAGAACCCCTGTTTATTTAGTGTAAGAAATAAAACTTAACTGTTAAAAACTCCTAAGATTTTGGGATTATTTGTTACTGCAGCATAATCTAACCTGTCCTGACTGATCCAAGGAGGAAATGATGAATTGCCTGTTGTTCATGATTTCAAAAGATGTGTTCTTACAAAAGAGAAAAAACAGAGAAATAGGCTGATTGGAATAAGAAGAAATTGGAGTAAAAACTCAAGTCATCTCTTGTTTGTTTGTGTTTAAACTCAGTGAAAAAGTCTGTAAAGTTTTCAGCAGTGTACAGGTTTTAGGTGGTGCGTGGTTTCTGAAGAATGGGAGATGAGAAGTGTAACTTTGCTCGGGCTGCCGTAACAAATAGCACCGTCTGTGGCCTAAACAACACAAGTGTGTTTTCTTCCCATCCTGGAAGTCCGAGATTGAGGCATCTGCAGGGTTGGTTTCTTGTGCAGCCCCTTTCCTTGGTCTGTAGATGGCCGCCTTCATATTGTCTTCCCTCTCTATGTGTCTGGGTCTTAATCTCCTTTTCTTATAAGGGCACCAGTCATTTCAGACCAGGGCCCATCAAATCACCTCATTTAACCTCAATTACTTCTCTAAAGACCCTGTCTCCACATACAGTCACATTCCGAGGTACTGGGGGTTAGGAATTCAGCATATGAATTTGGGGGGAACTGCTATGGAGTAGTATCTGCTACATAATGCAGACCCAAGAAAGGATTTCTGAATATCTTTTGCCCCATCAAGCTGTTTCCTATATATTCTGCTCTGTCAGGAAGGAATCTAAGGCTCTGGCCATCTGGCCTGAACAGACTCTGCCACAGGGTAACTCTGCCACAGGATAACTGTAGTGTCTCATTGATCTCTTCATCCCACACCAAAATGAACCTGGATGGGAAAGACCTCTGCAGGAATTTTGTGGAGAGCACTCCTAATCCCATTTTAATAGTTAAGGAACTGGAGATCAGAGATGTTAAGTGACATGTCCTACGCCTGTCACTTAACCAACGCATTTCAGAATTGAGAATTATGTCTATGAATTCTGAGTACCAGGAACTGTCTTTCCATAAGGTCAAAGCTAATGCAGTTTACAATAATAAAGTCTGGGCTTGAAACGAATGAGAGTGTACAAATTCAAGAGAAGATTTGCAGAATGGGATGAGAAAAGAGATCATTCCAGATGAGTGGAGCGACATGAGCAAAGGTGGAATCAGGAGGAGTAAAGTAACTGGGCCCCTCATTTTTCACCACTGTCCGTCCACTTCCTGCTCTGTACAATGGTGTATACCACTACTCATGTTGAGTGCGCATGTTGAGATTGGGCCAACAGTGCCTCTCTGGATAATCCAGGAAATAATGAGGCATCCTGGATGTGTCATCAGTTTATTTACTGGCTCTTTGGGAAAGCCATTATGGTTATTCATCAGCCACTTTATATTTGCAAAATGGTTTGCCATAATTTTCATTTGATTTCTCTCTAGCAAACTAGCTCAGGGTGGTCACCGCAAGTTACCCAACTCACCAAGGAAACATTTAAAGATATAAAGGCATTAAGTGAATTAGCCCAGAGCAACAAAGAGCAAAAGCTAGGATTAAGAATTGGAAACCTCAGAGATCTCCTCTGTTTTGCCTTCGGGGCTGGCTTTTTCCACAAACAGGCTTCTGGGAAACAGAACGATGAGGGGATTTCATGAAGAGCATGACATTTTCTATCACCATTTGTTGAAACTGCAAGTCATCACATTAGAACAAAGGCATCCCAGGGAGGGGGAAGGCCCCACGCTGGCTGGGCTCTGGAGCAGGAGTCCTGGACTAGGTCCTGGGTAGCACACCCCACTGACGACCGTGAAAGGATGCTGCGTCCTAAATGAGACAGCTGCTTGTATAGAGGCGTTTTTATGAGCTGACAAGCTAGCCAGGAGCAAGGCATGTTTGTAGGAAGTAGATGCTTGCCAGTTTTAGTCTGAGCTTTTCATTCAGCTGTAGCTGGAGACAGCTGAGTTTTGAAAGTTCTGCATGAAGTTCCTCGTTTCGGATTTTTGTCAGAACAAGGTCACGGATTTGGTTTGGCTTAGATGCTCCGTTTTCAAAGTGTCACTGAAATCAATGAAAACAAAGGCAGCGCTGGTCGTTTTCCTTTCCTGCTGATCATAACTCTTCCGGGAGACCAGGTCTGGACAGACAAAGCTGCCTCTCGAGGGATGTTTACGTTTCTCATTCCAAGACTGAGCTTAAAGAGGGGAGACAACAGTTGACATGTTGTGATGTGAAAATGATTCCCATCCTGAGATGGGAATTAAACTGAGGTCCCCAGGGAACCCAGTGGGGTCTTGAGGAGTTGGAGGACATGGTTTTGAGCTACACTGATGAGAGTGAAGCATTGCCTTTCATCTAGCTGCTTTGGGAGAGAAGATGTTTCTCCTAAGAAAAATTTCCAGAAAACTGAAGAGAATTTCTTCTAAAAATAAAAAAAGAGGGGCCGGCTCCGTGGCCGAGTGGTTAAGTTCGCACGCTCGGCTGCGGTGGCCCGGGGTTCGGATCCTGGGCGCGGACATGGCACGGCTTGTCAGGCCACGCTGAGGCGGCGTCCCACATGCCACAACTAGAAGGACCTGCAACTAAGATATACAACTATGTACAGGGGGGGGTTTGGGGAGATAAAGCAAAAAAAAAAAAAAAAAAGATTGGCAACAGTTGTTAGCCCAGGTGCCAATCTTTAAAAAATAAATAAATAAAAAATAAAAATGAAATTTAAAAAACATTTCTTTTAAAAAATACACAAAAAAAACAAGCAAAAAACACACTTCTGCTGAAAATTATTTTACAAGGCTTGGTACGCTTCCTTACCTTCTCAAGAGTGTAGCCTGGAACATGCCCTGTTCTCGGTGATCCGGGTAATCACACCTCCTCGGGCTCTCCCCTAGGGAGCCTGCGCGGTCCTGGGCCACGCCTTCCTGCGCCAGGTCAGCAGGGCAGCCTGCCCATTGGCTGCTGACGGTTGGGTGCCCCTGGGGATTTGTATTTTTATTCTAGACTGTGAATGGAATTCTTTCTTTAGAATCTTACAAAGAAGGGCAGAATCTGAGAATACCCAAATCCTGCTATTGGGAAAATGATAACTATATACACTAACCAACTAAGTTAGCATGTCAGCAGGTCGACCAGGTTCATTTGACCAGCAATACTTTCTCATTAGAAAGTTTTTTGTGGACCTCAAAGTTTCCTGTCGCCTGATGCTTTTCACTGTTTGTCTCTTCATATACATGTAGCAGGGGGTTTAAAAACCACCTCTGTGTTTGCATAACATCTAGTTATTGTGATATAACTCAACGTAGGACAACTTAGACTCTGAAAACTAGAATCTCACAGCTTTTCACAATGCTCACTGAATGATCATTTGTCTCTTTTAAAACTGTCTTCAGACTTTACGCAGTCGCCTTCCGGATTCTGCAGGATTTCACCCTAGCTTCCTGAAGACACAGGCAATAACCCCAGTGGTCGAGTCATTCTCTGGTTATGCTGGAATCCAGTCTACACTGAACACAGTCAGCCTGTTTTCCAACTGCCCTTAACTGTCCTACTAATTTAATAAAGGGAATGGATATTTATTTCCACTTGCAGTTTTGGGTGGGAAATGATTGGTTTTGTGGCTGAATCCCACTAGGAAAACTCTCTTCCTCAGGAAAAAAAATTAACCTGAATTCATGATCTTTCCAGCAATCCTACTTTGAAACAATCTTCTTTTGATCCTGTGGGACATAAGAAAAAACAATACCAATACTTTTGACTTATTTCACACTATTGCTTTCCCAATGGTTAATCCTTTTGGCAATTTTTAACCTCATAATATCTTTTCTACTGGCAGACTGTGATATGTATTTGGGCATTATTTTCTGATTCTTGGCTATTTGTTGGATATTTGAATTTCCTGGATAAGGAATGCCTGGATGAGAGAGATAATATTCTTCATGATGTTAATTGATTTTGTTTGTTTGTTTGCTACAGGTTTATTAAATCAAATGGCCTAACTCTCAGGGTGTTGTAGGCTGAATAATGGCCTCCAAAGATACTAGGCCATAATCTCTGGAACTTGTAGAGGTTACCTTGCATGGAAAAAAGGTCTTTCCAGATGTGAGTAAGTTAAGGGTCTTGAGATGGTGACATTACCCTGGATCATCTGGGCGGGTCTTAAATGCAATCACAAGTGTCCTTATAAGAGAGAGACAGAGAGAGATTTGACACAGATAGAAGAGAAGTAATGTGACCATAGTGGCTGAGACTGGATGATGTGGCCACAAGCCAAGGACTGCTGGCAGCCACTGGCAGCTGGAAGAGGCAAGAAACAAATTCCCCAGGAGCCTCCAGAGGCAGCATGGCCCTGTTGCCACCTTGGTTTTGGCCTAGTGCTACTGATTCAGACATCTGGCCTCCACAACTAGAAAAGAATACATTCCTGTTGTTTTCAGTCGCCAAGTCTGTAGTAAGCTGTTACAGAAGCCATAGGAAACTCACACAAAGGGTAAATGAACTCCTCTGGAGTTCACTTTCGAAAGTAATCAGCCATCTGCAATACAGTCTTAAAACGTCCTGAGTTGTGTGTCAGACCACATGGAAAGCAGAGCAGAAACAAAGGACATGGTTCTTCCCCTCAAGAGCTTTATGGCCTCGCTGGGGAGACGCGGTGGCATTCACGAGGTAAGAGCAGGGGATCCGGGGCAGTGTATCGTTCAATGCTGCGTCGTTCTACAGGCTCCTGAGAGCAGATGAGGTTCAGAGAAGAGGTCGATGAGTCAGTCAGTGATGCACAGGCAAGCTTCAGTCGAACAGGGGGGATGGGTAGAATTTGCAGGCAGAGAGCAGGAGGGCGGGTGCTCCTCTAGCGGAGAGGAGGGGCTGGGTAGCAGTAGGAGCGCAGCCGCTGTGCTCTGTGAGGGCAGGGACCAAGTTCCCGTTGTTCACGGCCGGTCCCCACTGCCTAGGACAGCACTGCACGTCGCAGGTCCTCTAACTAGCTGATAAATAAACAGGCGCTGTCTTTGTGGGGTTTCTCCATTCTAGGCAGCTGGCCTGGGAGAGCAAATGACACTCCTGGGGAATAACGAGGAATTAGTTTGGGTTTGTAGGGTGGGGCCAGTCCTGAAGGGCTGGGGAGAAGAAAGTCAATGTATCAGAATACTGACACACTAGAGAAAAACGGTTCCTTCAGAGGGTCTGGAAAGGCGTGGAAGAAATAGACCTTCCTGGCGTGTTTGAAAACAAACCAACCAACAAACAGATCTCGTCTTCCTGTGACACTGGGTTGGAAAATACATAAAATATTTTGGGTGATAATCTGTTCAACCAGTTTGAATTGCCTTCATTTCATTTGGAAAGTGGAGGTATGATGGACTTTTCAGAAGCTGGTACCGGCCATCAGCCTGAGAGTCACGTCCCCCGCGTCTGGCTTCTCAGATGTGCAGACCGTCTGTGGCTCTCTTGTGCGTCCCTTCTCCTTCACTGAGCCGAGCCGGACAACAAAACCTGGCAGTTCTACCAGGACAACTGGACAAATGCTGGCAAGCTTTCTGGTGGTGCACTGAAAACAGTAACCAGCTTCCTAATGACAAGAAACCTAGGAACTTTGCCAAATCAAAGTTCCTCCTCACAGAAGGGGGTTTCCATTCTTTGAAAGGAAGGTGCTAGCTGCTCACTGACGTGTCCTTTATCATGGTAACAGTACCCATCGCCATATCACAAACACAGAACTCTTGTTTCAATAATGAAATGATCCAGGCTGCTAGTGGGGCCGGTCTTACCTGTAGGGTTGTCATCTCCCATAGAAACCGCCTTGTTTCAAAATAAGGTAACAGCGGCATGTACCACAAGCTATCATTTTTACTTAATCAACCCATTCTGAATTGTACTTAACAGAGATCATTCTCTCCCTGATTATTGTTTATCAAAAAAAATGTCTACTACCACCCAACAAAACAAAATTGTTGTCTGAGTGTGTGCTCCCTCTCATGCATTTGAATCTCTTCCTGTTGATCATTAGGCTGTGTCCCTGTCAGCCAATAAAAATGCTCAGTTCTTCAGAATCCTAAAACAAACAAACTCTTCATCAATTCTGCTATCCTGTCAAATAACCATTTACCTTTCTTGGTCTCTCATTGCCAGAATTCATGAAAGCACAGTGGCTTCACGAGGCCTCAGACCAGCAGGCGGTGAGCTAGCTTCTGTCTGCAACCCTGTTTTGTTGGCCTATGCCATGTTTTTTTTTCTTCTAACATTTGAAAATTCAGAGATTTGCATAAACATCTGTATTTCCCTTAACACGCTGGGGAACTGGCAACACTGGGGCCACGTTTGCATGTGACAAGTCTCTTAGAATTGAATATCTGTTTCTGCCTTTAGACAGAGTATGCATTCTCCAGTTAACTACAGACCCCACCACTCCCTATTGTCTCCAACACCAAGATGAAGTGTCAGCAAGCCTTTGTCATTGCCTTGCAGTCCTGTTTTCCTTGGGCACAGAAATATTTCCCTGTACCAAGGCCTCTGTCAAAAGTGGAGGTGAAAGGCAGGCCCAGAGGGCTGCATGGCCTTCTTGTCTGCAGCCGGTTTTACTCCGGCATGTTATCTGCCTGGCCTCTTTTGCATATGGGTTTGCAAACTCTGACCTGTATTACACTTTGTCAGCCTCTACAATTCTTCAATTCCTTGTTAGACGCCTCTTTCCTTGTCATCCATTGTCACCTGTCTCAACAGTCACTTCTCACTTGATAGATCAAATGACCTTTTGTTAATTCTCTTTCTCAAAGCCCTGTCTGCTTGCCCTTCTTCCTCACTTTCCCTCCATCTTAAACCACCTTTCTTCTTGACTTCGTTAACACAGCCTGGAATTCTCTGCTTCCTCTTCTTCTCACTCCTGCACTGTGTTTCTCAACGTTATGTCTAAGATCCTTTTATTTTTCTATACTCGGTCTTGGCAGTTTTCTTCTTGTCATGGTATTGACGATTTCCTCTATGCGGAAGATTCCCAATTCCACCCTTTCCTCTGCCGTCTCTCCTGAGTCCTCATCCTGCAGAGCAGCTTCACCGGGGGTCCTTCCTCTCCTGAATCCCTTCAAGCCCACACATCTGCCACACTTATTTCATCGCGTCTTTCTCTGAATGAGTGACTGTCCTTCCAGTTGCTCTGGTGCATGATGTTGTCTGGTCAGTCTCCATGTTTGTTCTTTCTTCTCTCTCCCTTGGTCACTGTCCTAGGCAAGCCTCTGTTACCTCCTTTTTCTGATCTATTGGTTTCATTCTCTCAAAATCTCCTTCAATCTATTATATATGTTGCCTCTTGACTACTCTAAAATAGTCGTTTATTGATTCATTTATTAATTTATATAATAAGTACTTAATGCCTGTAAAATGTGCCTTTTTTTTTTTTCTCCTCTTCTGCCTCCATTGACTCTCAGCCTTGCCACTTGCTGGCTGTGTGACCTTGAGCAAGTCACTTAACTTCTAAGCCTCAGTTTCTTCATCTGCTTAACCTAGGGTTATTTGAAGATTAAAAAAAAACAATAATAAGCCGTGTAACACAATGCCTGGTGCAGAGTAAGAGCACCATAAATGTTGGACATCATTATCCAACCACATCCGCTTCTCTACGTCCTCCTGTCATTTCTTTGTCCGGGAATGCCTGCCTCGTCCCGCTCTCTACACGTCTAGATCCTGTTCATTGTTCAGGCCCAGGTCAGATGGTCCCGCCTCTGTGAAAGCTTTTCTGATCCCTACTAGGTAGACCTACTTTCTCTGCTTGCATCCTAAGTATAGACATTAGTGCTTCATGATTTGCAAGATCGTGTTTATATACAGGTCTCTTCTAACCTCCAGTACAGGAAGCTCTTTGATTCCCAGGATCTTAACGATGTCTTGGCTGCCCATGTCACCCAGGGTACCCTGTACCAAGTAGATGCTCTATAACTGTTTGTTGAATGAGTAAACATTCGTCTGAGTGGGTATTTTCTTATGGTTCTCTGTTTTTATCCATTTAAGAAAACACAAACTACGAGGGCTGGCCCAATGGCCCACTGGTTAAATTCGGCATGCTCCACGGCAGTGGCCCAGGTTTGGTTCCCAGGCGCAGACCTACACCATTTGTTGGTGACCATGCTGTGGCAGCGCCCCACATACAAAATAGAGGAAGATAGGCACAGATGTAAGCTCAGGGTAAATCTTCTTCAGCAGAAAAAAAAAAGGAAACACGAAGTATCAGTCATTTGATTTAAGAAATGTAGCGTATTTTTCAGTAGTTTTTTTCCCCTTACTCCTATGCTATAGGCGTAACACAGGTGACTTATGAGGAACTTATATATCTATTGCTTTATCCAGAACTTATGCCCCACCTTCTTTCAAAAGGATTTGAAACAGCATGCACATTAAACCTAACGTAAAATAGGACAATTATGGCTAAAAAGAGAACAGAGACCATCTCAAAGAAATAGGGAGCAGAGGTTCCCAGGCACCTGGGATGAGCTAATTCCTATACTTGGTAACTGAGTTTGGCTGAGTTTCTTGGTAGCTAAAGCTGAAAGGAAATACATTGGGTTATTCATTCGGCAAACATTTGTGGATATCTTTGATAAACGGGGCACTGTGCTGACCCTAGAGATTCTAAAATGCACAAGTCTGGGTCGCGGGCTGCAGCACGTCACTTAGCCAGGAGTCAAGTGGCTGGAGGTGGATAGAGGGGCAACAGGAACTCACGGAGAGGGTGCAACTATGTTTATAAGGGCGAGAGGCAGGGACAGCTCGGGAAAGGGAGGTGCCTTCACCAGACCCGTCATTGGGGAAGTGCCCTCATAGGGTGCAGCACACAGAGAGACTGGGAGGCCTCAGAGCACACGTTTGCTGAATGAAAAATGGGCTGAGGGAGTGGTAGGAATTGAGATGGGAGAAGCCGGTGGAAGCCAGAATGTGCTGGACTTCACCTGAGATGTGAAGGAGTTGGATGTTATTCTCTTGGCCAGTGTTTTCCAACCTGGCTGCGTACAGGACTCACCAGGGAGCTTTGGCAATGTGTGCACCCAGACTTCTGGACGGGAGGCCGAGGATCTGCGTTTATAGTGTAGCTCAGCTGATTGTCATGCAGCCAGACTTGACGCCTGCCCGGGCCGGTCTGTGGACGCCGAGGCACGGGCGAGAGAGCCCCCTGAAAGAGTGGAAGCAGAGGAGTGTGTGAGAGATGGATGGAAAGCCTGCCTATGTTGCGGAGAAGGGAGGTGGTCGCGGTGACGTGAGAGTGGAGGGAAGGACGGGAGCTGGGTTTACTTTGCTCACTATTCTGAGCACTTAGCACAACGCCCAGCAGACAGAGGCACCCAAAAGTCGTTGTTTCATGCTTGCATGAAAGCTGCTTTTCCTTATGGTGGCTGTGAGATTTCTGAGGTATAACGGGGGCTGGATCTGGACGCTTGATCAGAAGTGAGACATGGTAGAAAGATCTATGGTGTCAGATAGTCCCAGGTGCAGATTTCAGCTTCATCCCTCGCTGAGATGTTTTAAACCCCTCAGAGCCTCAGTTTTCTCACCTAGGAGGCAGGAAAAAGGACCCCCAGCCTCTAGGACTTCTGTGAGGAGCACACGAGATCCCCCAGGAAGCGGGGGCAGCAGGGGAGCGGGTCTCTCTCCTCGTCACTGCAGTGTAAGTCGCCAGGGCTGCCTCGCCCTCTCACTCATCCCGTCCTGGTCATCAGCTGCTCTGCGACACATCGTGCCAAACTCAGAAGTACGAACCACAGCCGTCTCCCGGGGCCAGTGGCTTCCGTGGGCTGAGAGCCCAAGCAGGGCAGCGTGATCATGGCCTGTCTCTGCCCTCCAGGGAGGCCTCAGCTGGCTGGGACTGAGATGGCCAGGAGCTGGAACCATCTAGAGGCTCTTCACACAGCGTCTGGTGCCCGGGCGGAGATGATTTGCAGACTGGGTTCAGAGGGGACTACCAGGGGAGCGCCTGCCTGGGGCCTCCACATGTGGCCTGGGCTTCCTCACAGCACGGAGCCGTCGGGAGGGCCAGACCTCCTGCATGGTGGGACACGGCTCAGAGAGGGAGTGTCCCTATGGAGAAGGTGGGCGCTGTATGGTCTTTTTTTTTCTCTTTTGACCCCTTGATCACCTTGTTTGTAGTGTTGAGATAATTGTCCATGTTTGCAGAAACCAAATAAGGAGAGCACGATTCTTTCTTGACTATGTTCTCTGTTGTTCCAATACCACCTGCCCGAAACAGCTCCTCGCTCACCCTCGCGTGTCTACTTTTCTCAGGTATTAGGCACCATCTATAAGCCTACGCTCCTGAGAGTCTTCATGAAGAGAATGTTTTAAACATGTTTTAAAGACAACTTCAACTCACCAAAGGGAGAGTAAATGAATGGAACCCTTTCTGGGATTTGCCAGGGGCCATGGAAGGAAGACTCCTGATTTATTGGGCCTCAGTTTCTTCAGGTGCTGGAAGTTAGAGGAATTGAAATAAAATGGGAGGGTCATTCCACCTGCTCAGAGCTCATCTCCGAAAAGTGATCATAGTTAACGACCTTTTGTGACAACCTTATTCTTACCATTTCGTGGAGCCATGTGTACCCTGCCGTGACAGACGGTCCCAATCTGCTGTTGCCAGATAATGGCTTCTTTAGGGGCTCAGGGTGACTGTGTGACAAGTCCAGGCTGGATCAGGTGTTTCCACTGCAACCGAAGAATGGTCTGGCTGAGCAAACGTAGGCAACAGACTTTCAAGCCACGCTTCCACTCCATGGAAGTATCCACAGTTTCCCTGGCAGGAGAACCAACTAAGGTATTTCTTCCAAAACATTTACACCTTATTTTTTTTTCCCCAAGACCGCTGATCTAGGGGTCAGGGGACCTGGATTTTAATGTCATCCTGTTGCTAACTAGCTCTAACTGTCGATGCATCATGTAAATTCTCTGAGCTCTTATTTCCTAAAATAAGTCTGAATTAGACCATCCTTGAGGTCTCCTAGACTTTTGCTCTTTTCAGTCTTTGAATCCAAATTGTAGGCCATAATCAAGTGTTAGGCTCTTAGCTAAGCCTGTACTAACATTACTTTACTTCAATCATGGAGGCCTTAGGTGGCCATTGTCATTATTATTCACCATTTTATTTTATTTATTTTATTGCAGTAACATTGGTTTATAACATTATATAAATTTCATGTGTACATCATTATATTTCAATTTGTGTAGATTACAACATGTTCCCCACCCAAAGATCTATGGCCACACACATGAGCTTGTTCACCCCTTTTGTCCTCCCCCCTCCCCCCTTCCCCTCTGGTAACCACCAATCCAATCTCTGTTGCTATGTGTTTGTTGTTGTTTTTATTTCCTACTTCCGAGTGAGATCATACGGTATTTGACTTTTTCCCTCTGACTTATTTTTTTTTTAGATTTTATCTTTTCCTTTTTCTCCCCAAAGCCCCCCAGTACATAGTTGTATATTCTTCGTTGTGGGTCCTTCTAGTTGTGGCATGTGGGACGCCGCCTCAGCGTGGCTTGATGAGCAGTGCCATGTCCACACCCAGGATTCGAACAACGAAACACTGGACCGCCTGCAGCATAGCGCGCGAACTTAACTGCTCGGCCACGGGGCCAGCCCCTCCTTTGACTTATTTTGCTTAGCATAATACCCTCAAGTTCCAACCATGTTGTCTCAAATGGCCAGATTTCATCATTTTAAAGTTGGGGAAACTAAGTAACAGAGGGCCAAGTGACTGGCCAAAGTCAAATGCCTGGTGTAAGGCAAAGCCTGGCTCCATAACCCCACACTGTGCTGTAGACCTGTGTGAGCTGGGAAAGCCGGTAAGGCGAGAAAGAATCACGATATAAACAAATGAACAGACTGATGACGATGTGGCAGCCCTGTGTGCTCTCCTTGCACGTTATTGTTGGTGTTTCTATATTTGTGATAACTTGGGGTACATGCCTCAGTCCGTTTCAGGGACTTGCCTCCCTGAAGGCACCGGCAAGCCCTAAGAACCAGACTGCTGGGGTTCCCGTGTTTCGTGTGTTTGAAAGAGCCCATTGATGGGTAACACTGGGGCACTTTGGTGTGGGGCAGGGCAGGGTGTGGGAGTGTGTCCTTTCCTAGAAAAAAGCAGAGAAGCCACAGCACGCTGTCAATATACCTCTGTGTGCTTAAGTCACATGAACAGATCTATCATCTCTTAAGCCCACTTTATTTTAGTTCACATTTCTGAAACCTCTCATTACATTTGTCTTGTGTTTCCTGGTCATATGAATTTGAGACAGTGATCCCTTTCTGTGAAGAATGACCTCATTCTCCTCATAGAAAAATTACTTTGGCATTTGAGCAAATAGGAATTAAATTGAAACCCAAGCGGGGTTTCTCTGATTGTGGTAAGCTTCTCCACGCAGCAGCTCTTTGGTGTTTTGCTATGAATATTGAGTTATATTTTTTCTCTAGGCTTAGGTTTATTTTAAGACTATAATATAAATATTGTTTAAATAAGCCCTTCCCCACCAAGTCCAGGATAAAAGACTTGGTCACGCTGTGAAACAAAGACAAGATATTTAGTTGACCTTGAGGTTGAGGAAAGGCTCTACTAAATTTAGGCGGCTCGATTTTCAACTGGGATTTGAGTCTCAAGAGGCATTTTTTTGCAGAAAGCTTGTGAGTATTGGCAAATACTGCCACTGTTGGGTCCTGGAAAGAAGGAGGTATTGTGGCTCCCACAGGATGCTGCCAGCCCTTTTGTTATTTGTTGACCATTTTACGTGGTCCCCCATCCTCCCATCTGGCATTCTTAGGTTTAGTCCCTCCTGTGCCTGGCGGGTGAGGGGAGAAGCCTCCTCAGAGGCCTGTGGAGGGGCATGATGGCAGTGGATCGGTGGCAGGATCTTGAGTACTCTGGTCAGTATTACGTGACGCCAGCCCCGGGCACGCAGGTGATAGCGGAAGACCATCTGAATTAGAAAAAGGAAAATTGAGTCCACCAGGCAAGGCGATTTAGAGAGGTTTGAGGGGAGCTAGACTAAAATGATGTATATTAAGTTGACATTATAAATTTAGAAAATGATTTTCTGGGACGTCAGCTAGCACAGGCAGCTGTGTAAATTAGTGAAGTATATCATTGCTGGTGTCTCACACTCACAGTTCACAGCAATCCAGTGATTACATTATAGATCAGTTATATTGACAGATCTGGCCAGGTCAGTAAAGTTGCTGTACCACGTGCACTGTGCTGAGTGGAATATTCAGTTTAGGTTGGTCCTCTCTGCCCTTCCATCATGATATTAGAGTTTCTCACCCTTGACATTCTTGACATTTGGGGTCAAAAAATTCTGTGTTGTAGAGCAGGCTGCCCTGTGCACTGCAGGAGGCTTAGCAGCTGGCCTGACCTCTACAGATGCCAGTAGCCTCCTCCAATATGACAACCAAGTGTCTCCAGATGTTGCCAACATCCCCTGGGGGCAAATTACCCTCCTCCCCAACTGAGAACCACTGCGTCAGTTCATAGTGACCAACAGGATTAAAAGTATCTGTGAGTTTGTGCACGCACGCACATGTAACATGCCCTTCTGTCTTCTAAGATGTAAAACTAGTAGCTCTTACACATGATGAACTTTGCATAAATAGAATTTTAACAATAACTCCTATTTAATACAATTATGCTACCTTCCTTCCACTTGAAAAGCTGACTCATCTCAGAGAATGATGTCACGCCGGGAAGGATCGATGGCAGATTATAACCGGAGCTGAAGAGCAGTTGTTAAACCAGACTTGCAAGGCCTTCTGCTGTTGGGTGAGGTAATTCATGGTGTGAAATCTGAGGGAACAATGAGCACACTTGGTTCTGCTACGGCATCCGTATGGCACTTGGGAGAATTGGTGCTGAATTTTTAGAAAACCTAGGGCTAAATTCAATGGATTGCACGATTTCATTTTGTTTCCTTTTGCTTTGGGTAAAATCCCTGCTTCTTTTGAATTAGCAGAGGAAGTGCGGACAGCAAAAAGAGCACCCAAGGAAGCTTCAGGGATGAGAGGAGGAGGAGATACTCATCGCTTGGGCAGGTCATCAAATCACAGAACCATAAAGTGGGAACAGCCTTTAGAGTCCCAGTTGCCTATGGCCCCTTCCCCCCGCGCCCCCCCCCCCCCCCCCCCGCCATTGTAGCAGTTCCTATCAGGGTCATGGGGACCACATATTGACAAATCAGTGGTCAGTCACCTGCCCTCCTCTTATCCTGGAGCACTTGACACTGTTGATTGTCCCCTCCTTGAAACACAGTCTTGTCTAGGATTCCTTATCATCATACTCAAGAGACCTTTCCATTTGCCTCTTTTGCGGGCCCTTCTCTACGAGCCTGTAAATATTGGAGTTTCCCACAGCTCTGCTTCTTTTCTTTCTTCCCTCCTGAACTGATTTTACCAGGCCCTCTCATGACTCTCATGCATACCTTTAGCCCAGAACTCTTCCTTAGGCCTGACTCATACTTTCATTTTTCTTCTTAATATCTCCTGTTGGATGTCTGACAGACACTCCAACTCAATGTGGCTAAAAGGCAGGTGATTCCAACACTCTTTCTAGTTCATACCCCTCACATCTTCCCCATGGTGGTCAATAGCCCCACTAATTACTCAGGCCCCATGTCTAGGACTCATCCTTCATTTCACTAACACCAAATCTGTCAGAATCTCCCATCACTCCTATCACTTAAACATAACCTGAATCATATCACTTTTTATCAACGCTAAGCTCCAAGCTCTAGTCCGAGCCGCCCACATCTCTCAGTTCATCTTGTCGCTACTCTGCCCACCTGCAGTCAATGCTTTCCACAGCAACAAGAGTGATCACGTGTGCATTGTACTGAGCCATCTCCTGGTTGAACCCTTCAACAGCTTTCCATTACACCAAGAATAAAATTTTCACTTTGCCCACAAGTCTCACAAGATCCACTTCCTGCTCCCTCTCTGGCCTTATCTCCTGGCACTCCCTCTCATTCCTGTGTCTCTAGCCAACCCTGGCCTCTCTCCACTCGTTGAACAGACATCCAGTTCATGCCCATCTCAGAGCCTCTGTGCTGTTTCCTTCTGGCTGGACTGCTCTTCCCCAGATCTTCACATTGCTGCCAACTTTTCATCACGCTGATCTCAACTTAAGGCTCCTCTTTCTCACAATATCCTGTTTCTGTTCTTCATAGTGCTTATCAATATCATAAAATATCTTGTTTGCTTACATGCTTACTGTCTATCTCTTTCTCACAAAAAGGGGAGCTCCTGAAGAGGCTCTGTTTTCTCAGTGCCTGGCAAATAGTAGGTGTTTAATAAACACGTATGTGTTGCCTGACCAACATTTCCACAACACAGTGAAATACAGCCACATTCTGACCACAGGCTCTGCTGGCCAAAGGGAAGTAGCCAAAGGGAAGTTGGCTGGTTCAGAAAAAGTTCATTCATATTTCTCATGGGTGTAGACAGGGAAATGATTGGTCGGGATTGTAGCTGTCCTTTAAGGAACATTGCCTTTGACATTGGAGGGCAGGAGCCGTCCCCTAAATTAGGCTGAAACACTGAATAGAGTCTTCAAGCATCTGTGTATCATGCTCTAAGATTTCTCTTTTAGTTCTTTCCAATTAGTGTAAATAAAATAGTATATCCATCCTCGTTGGCCTGGATTTCCAGAACAGACCCTCCCTTCTTCCATTTTAAAATAGAAAACACAAAAAACCAAAAATGGTTCCATTCCCACTTATCATATTTCCACAGAGGGATAGGAAATTCACTCCGTGCCCAGGAAAGCAGATCTTGAGAGGGACTCTTCCAGGTTCTCTTGGCCTCTTTGCTCACCCTCATCAGAGCAGGACTTAGCTGATTGATGGGTTTGAGAGTAAGAACCGAGCATGCTCAGCTGTTGAGTATGCCTGCGCACCTCTCCTGTTTCTCTCTGTGTGCCCACTAAAAGGTGCAGTCTCATTTCTCTCTGCTGCAAGGTAAGCTGTGTGTTCCGGCCTATGGGTGCTGAAGGATGCCAGCGCCTGGAGGATATGGCTGCAGATGGGGCAGCAGGCAAGGAATCAAACACACCTTTCAGTCTCACTCTCTCAGTAAGGAACGTGTCATGAGCCCCATTGGTTTCAGGCCTGTGTCTGTTTCCCTGCTGGTTCTGAGCTTGGGCAGAGCAGAGTGCTGGCATTTACGGCCCCTCTTAAACTCCAATAAAAGGACTGACTCAGTCTCCTAAACTCCAGTTTGAAAGATGCCAATAGATTGCAATATAACAAATATTCAAAGTTTTTCTGAATCCTGATAGCCTGGACTTTTAACCATAAGTTCAAGTTTCCAGATAATTTTATAAGACAACTGATATTCCATGAAGGCAGCAGTGTTGGTGAAAAGATCACGTTTTGAAATCAACTAATAAGATACGACACCAGTTCCCAGCATGACCCCTTAAAAATAGCTTTGGGTAATCACTCAGCCCCTTAAAGCTCGTTTTCCTCATTTGTCACCTTAGGATAACAGTACCTTGGCTTCCCAGGGCTGGTGGGAGCCTTCAGTGAGACCGTGTGCATGAAGTGCTTCCCCAGTGCCTGGCACCAAGAGTGCTCAATAGGACCTAGCTCCCATCCACCCTCCCCAGGCCGCATGGCTGGAACTTAGCCAGAGTGTTGAGTCTTGCATAATGTCTATCTAGTATCGTCATTAACCTTTGCCGCCTTCTTTACACCTCTTAAATGCGTTCACATACACCGGATGATCTCTCTTGGTCACCGTGTGTACATGTGAGGGTGGGGTGGCCCTCTCTCACAGACCAGAAAAGGCAGCTCCGATGGCTGGTTGATTTACCCAAAGTCAGCAGGGTCAGCTTTCAAACTCAAGTCAGACACTTATTCCACCACTCTTGCCAGCATGCCTTGCAGCTCTGTGCCATTCTGTTTGAGAAATATGTTACTTACTGGCTATTCCCACTGATAGGGCAACTGGGAGAGGGCAGGATGAGCATATCGCACCTAAAGTGAGCGTTAGAATAACTGTCGGATAAATTTCCTTACATTTTTCAGGTATTACTTCCTTGTTTGTTCCTTTTCTTATGATGTTTTATTTTTCTAAATGTTTATTTTCCCCATCCATTCATTTATGTATCTATTCATTACTTATTCATTCATGAACATTTGTTGAGTCCCTACTATGTTTATCAAGCAGCAAACAGGTGCTGTGAATACAGAAAGTCCAAGACGTGGTCTCTGCCTTCTGGGAGTTCAGTATTGCTGGGGATATGGATGGACAGAGAAATAATCCTAACACAGTGTGATAGAGACCATGGGGAAGGCGTGTGTCGGGTGCTGTGCAGCTTCAGGCAGGGAGTGAGCAAGGAAGCCTGGAGGGGGCAAGGTCGCAGGCAGAAGGCTTCTCAGAGAAGACGCCCAAATGAGGCCCTGATGGGAGGAGGAGCCAGCTACCCGCTCTGAGCCGCATCTCTCTGCGAGATGGTGATCACATTAGGAACTAACTCATACGGTCGTTAATGTCTGTAAAGCGCTCATATCCACGCCTGGCGAGTAGTGAGCACTCCATAAATGGCGGCTGTTATTACTATTACCATTGTATTCAGAAAAACCCATTTCATTTTATGTTCAACTTCGCATGGGACAGTAGAATAAAAACATTTTCAAAATCTTTAGATGTTGCTTCCAGAGATGAGCTTAAAAAGGCATACATATTTGAGCCCAAATTCTAGATAACACTAGGGAAAATAATCTTTAAATTTTATTTATTAAAGGTTGAAGGAAACTTATTACCTGACCTCTTGCTCCTCCTGCCTTACCCTTCTTCTATTGCTTGTGGCGGGCGATATTAAAATGGAGGGTTTCTAATTTCCTGTCCAGAAACTGCTGTTCTGCGCAGAGTGCTTCTGATGTGTCCGAAAGAGCTATCTCAGTGTGATTCTTTTCCTAACCTTTGGGCCTGGTCGACCCTTGCTAAATTCTGCTCCTTCACCGTGGACAATTACATGTTTAGTTGCAATGTGAAAGGACTTGGGAGTCATGGAGAATCTTAACTCAGGAGGGTTGTTGTTTAAAGATGATTTAACCCTCAGGAGCAGGCTTGGTCCACAGGCTGTACACCTTCTCAGGTGGCCACATCTGAAAGTCCTGAAGCTACCCTACATTTTTGTGAAATGAAGCTTCCTGTCAATCATATTCGCGTATTTAACGTCTCATTTCTTTCTCAAGTTGCCTCAGTAAGGGAGATGTCCTGGCTTTGGAGATGTTTGTATTTGCAATAGAAGAAATTGTGGGGAATTTAGATTTCATGCTGCTGAGTAGCCAAGAGGGATGAAATGACAAACTCAAGACTCTGAGAAAATGAAGGCTACGGTTGGCTTGTTATGACTTTTCTGGGAAGAGGGATTCAGATAAGTTGGTGGCCTAAAGTGAACTCAGCCCAGCGTTTTATCTTCCTTCCTACTTGATAACAGGGCACATCTCCAAAGCCCAGCCTAGAGAGCAGAGCTCAGCTGGAATTTAGAAAATCTACAGAGTGAGTCGGCCAACTATATCACATTTCTCCTCTGGAGAGAGAAAATGCTGGACTGCCAGTAGCAGTAGTGGTTAGCATTAGTGGGGCCAAAAGATAGAGCATTTGAGGAACAAGCCTGAAACTCTGAGACTGAACTGTCCACTGATAGAGGAGTCTGTTTAACCCTCTATCAGGCCCCTAACTTAAATATGTCACTCTTCTTCTTTGTTCCCTGGGCTCATCTGACAATACCTTTGACATAAAATACAAAACAAGCTGATGTGCGTACATAAATGTGGTTAAGAAATGTAAGCTTGCTCTATAAAAGCAAATACATTTTCGATCATGTCATATTCTATTGGTGATGCTAATTTCATATTTTTCATTTTAATATCACATGTTATTATCTTTAAGTACATAATTTTCAATGTTGTTAACAAAAGTGAAATTGCACAAGAGGCAATAAAGGTTGATTTGCAAAAGAATGAGGTATTCCGGCAGTTACCATACTGTATGTCAGCTGTTGAAACGGTAGAAGAATACCTGTCCGAAACGTTACTGCATGCCATATGACCTTGTTTACACTGTGCCCCAGTGAACTCGTGATAACATATGGTGCTTTCAGGTGTGAGGCTTACTGCAATTTTATTTTTATTATTGTAACTATTATTGTCAGTGACATTTAAGGAATTCTTTCCATTTCCAGAGAATAACTATTGTCCTTGCTTATTCAAAGAGATTTAACTGTGTGCTCCGTATGTGCTGAAACTCAGTTACACAAATGACTGACTGAGTGCAATAGAAATAGAGACTAGTGCAAATATTTGACACATTTGGAAAGAGATGGCCCTTCCTCTGGATTATAACACGTGGACTTTGGGGTTGAGTTTTGTTTTAGAATTTAGCTCCTTTTCTGCACATTGAAAAATAATCCGAAGTTCAGTGCCTTCTGGCAGCAGAAAGACTACTTCATGTGAAAACCCTCCATTTAGCAGGAGGAGCGAGACGGTGTGAGCATAAACCTCCCTTTTAAGTACGATAGGAACATTCGGGGAGGCAAAATATGCTTTGTTATTAAAAACTAAAATTTCAGCTCTGGAATTAGACAAGCTTCGGTTCACATTCAGCACCCCACTTACTAACTGTGTGAAATTAGACGAGTTATTTGTTCTCGCTAAGCTTCAGTTTCCTCTGCTGTAAATATGGAAATAACAGAAACTTCTCATATAGTTTTTAGAAGAATAAGATGCTTAACAGACTGCTTAATAATAATAATCCTGCAATGAATGATCGCTCTTATTGATATTACTTTGGATGAAGAGATTTAAGCGCATGAAGGAACAGCAAGTTCTCATGAATCACTTCAAAGATTACTAAATATTCTAAAGAAAGATTGTGTCTTTTTAATAAAAGAACATTTTGCTCTGCTTGTAATATCTGTGGCATTCTGTAAAGCCGGGAGTGTAATCATAAGAATCTACACACAATCCGTGTTTATCATGTCATAATACAGGATAAACTGTTAAACTTTTCTGTGTTTTTATTTATGAGAACAACTAAAAATTAAGGGGTGAGGATTTAGAGAAGCTAATTCTGTTTCTCCGGTTGTTCCTTTTCCTTTTAAGTTTGGTGCTTAAAGCAAACCACCCCGTGCCAGAGTGAGTTGGGTAATTGTACAACTGTCACAATCACAGAAATCATGAAATAGTAATGTATCTGTTTACCAAAAATGTGTGGTATCAGTCCAGTTGGCATAAAAGAGTAAAAATGGCAGCTGTAAATTAAGCACATGGTAGCTAAAATGGAAAAAATATGCTTTTAAGGCATAATTATTTTTATTCAGAGCCACTCTCCATTATTCTGAAGCTTTTATGATTACTCATATTATCATCACTCTCTCTGTCCTACTGTGTTCTCACTGTTTTCTGAGAAAAAGGGCCCCAAGTAATTCAAGCTGCCTAAACTTTCTTTGGCCCAAGCCATGTTCATTGATGGAAACCAACCTGCTATCCCGGCCCTGACTATGGATCAATGATTGGCGCCCAAGCCAAAGTCAACCCTGTATGAATTTGATAGAGGAAATGCCAACTACAAGGGGGCTTGGTGTCAGTTGCCAATGAGACTGGTTCAGACTGGATGGGCACACAAGCCCACTTAGATGCTGGGATAGATAAATGAAAAGGACACCGGAAATAGTGAGTTCCTTGTGTTTATACAATGGCCAAAATGGCCCTGTGCTATTCTGTCTCTCTCCATGTGGCCAACAATAACTTCCAAACTTGGAAGTGCTTGGAAACAGAGGTAACTGGACTAGAATGTTGTAACAGCAAGCACTTTGGGGACTGGGCATCATTCTGTAAACTCTTTGGACCAAAGTCCAGAGCTGTTTCTGCTGTTTCCTCCCAGTCGAGTTGGGTTCCTTTGAAATTCTGGCCCTGTTGAAATGTGCCCCAACTTATGTACTGACTCTGAAGCCAGATTACCCACATCCCATTCCCAGCTGCTCCCCCTAACCACCAGGGTGGCCAGTGCTTGTTTCTTTACTTCTTGTAGTAACAATTCAATATGCATGTTAAAAGAGCCAGTCTCAGTCAGAGCGTTCTCATTCATTCATGTGTCATTATCATTTATGAGCCATGTCACAAGAAATCTGTTTGTGATAGGATTTAAAAAGTAAAGCTCACAAATGGACTCAAAAACATTAAAGCATTTTCAATTTCTCTGTCACAGTGTTTTGTGTTTTTTAAAGGCAGCTTTATTGAAGTACATTGACCTACAATAAACTACACATATTTAAAATCTACGATAGGATAAGTTTTCTCTTTTTTTTTTGGCTAGGAAAGATTCACCCTGAGCTAACATCTGTTGCCAATCTTCCTCTCTTTTTTTTCCCTCCCCAAAGCCCCAGTGCATAGTTGTATATTGTAGTTGTAAGTCCTTCTAGTTCTTCTATGTGAGCCACAGCCATAGCATGGCTACTGACAGATGGGTGGTGTGGTTCCACACCTGGGAACCAAACCTGGGCTGCTGAAGTGGAGCGCACTGAACTTTAACCACTAGGTCATCGGGGCTGGTGCAGGATAAGTTTTAACATATGTTTATTCATGTGCAAACATCACCATGGACAAGATGACAGACAGACCCATCACCCTACAGCTTTGCTTGTGCCGCTTTGGAATCTCCGCTCCTAGTCCTTCACTCCTCCCCACTTTTGAGGTGACCGCCGATCTGCTTTCTGTTATATAGATCACTTTGCATTTTCCAGAACTTTATGTAAATGGAACCATACAGTGTGCAGGGGTTTTTGTCCTCTTTCACTTAGCATAATTATTATGAGATTTATCTTTGTAGTTGTGTGTATCAACAGTGCATTTATTGTTGTGGAATATATATGTATGCCTATACTACCCTTTACTTCTTCATGAACTTGTTGATGAACATTTGGGTTGTTTCTAGTTTTTCACCTTTTACAAATAAAGCTGCTATGAATGTTTGTATACAATTCTTTTTATAGACAAATGCTTTTATTTGTCTTGGGTAAACACCTAGCAGTACAATGGTTGGATCATATGGTAGGTATACATTACAGTTTTTAAGAAACTGCTAAACTGTTTTCTAAATTGGTTGTGCCATTTTACATTTCCATCAGTAGTTTATGAGAATTCTAATTACTTCACATCCTCACCAACAGGTGCTACAATCAATCTTTTTAACGTTAGCCATTTTAATAGGCGTATGTTAGTATTTCGTTGTGGTTTTAATCTGTGTTTCTTTAATGACTAATGATGCTAAGCATCTTCTCATGGTTTATGCCATCCATGTATTTTTTTACTGTGAAGTTTCTCTTCAAATCTTTTGCCCACTTTTTATTGAGTTGTTTTCCTATGGAGTTTTGAGGGTTCTTTATATATTCTGGATACAACTCCTTTATCATACATGTGATTTGCAAATATTTTCTCTTGGTCTGTGGCTTGTCTTCTCATGCTCTTAAAAGAATGTCTTTCAAAGAAACATTTTAAATTTTGATGAAGTCCAGTTTATCAATTTGTTCTTTTATGGATCATGTATTTTGTGTGATATCTAAAAATCTTTGCCTACTATAAAATCATGCAAGTTTTCTCTAATGTTTTCTCCCGAAAGTTTTATAGTCTCAGGTTTTTCATGTCAATCTATGATCCATTTTGATTCTGTTTTTTGTCTATTTTTTTGTGAGGAAGATTCGCCCTGAGCTAACATCTGTGCCAATCTTCCTCTATTTTGTATGTGGGTTACCTCCACACTACGGCCGATGAGTGGAGTAGGTCTGTGCTGAGGATCCAAACCACAAACTCAGGCCACCGAAGTGGAGTGTGCGGAACTTTAACCACTCAGCCATGGGGCTGGCCCATTGATTTGTTTTTATATATAATATGAGGTATGGATCAAAGTTCATGTTTTACATATGGATATTCAATTGTTTCATCACCATTAGTTGAAAAGAGTGTCCTTTCATCAGTTAATTGCTTTTGTGACTCTGTTGAAAATCAGTTGTCCATACATGCTGTGTTTGAATCTGGACTTCTGTCCCATTGATCTGTGTATCTATCTTTAAGCCAATAACATACTGTTTAAACTGTAACTTTAAAATAAGTCTTGAAATTAGATCGCGTTAGTCTTCCAGCCTTGTTCTCATCTCAAAGTTGTTTTGGTTATTCTAGGTCCTTTGCATTTCCGTGTAAATTTTAGAATCAGTTTGTCAATTTCTACAAAAAAGTCTGCTGGGGTATTGATTGGGATTTATTGAATCTTTAGATTAACCAGGAGGAGAATTGGCATTGTTGCAGTCTGTTTGGGTTGGTGTAATAAAAATACCACAGAGTGGGTGGCTTACAAACAACAGACATTTATTTCTCCCAGTTCTGGAAGCCAGGAAGTCCAAGATCAAGGTGCTGGCAGATCTGGTGTCTGGTGGGAGCCGGGTCCCTGGTTCACAGATGGTTGTCTTTTTGCTGTGTCCTCGCACAGCAGAAGGGGCGAGAGAATGCTCTGGGGTCTCTTTATAAGGCACTAGTCCCGTTCATGAGGGCTCCACCTTCATGATCTAATCACTTCCCAAAGGCCCCGCCTCCAAATACCATGTGGGGACTAAGTTTCAACATATGAATTTAGGGGGACACAAACACTGTCTATGGCAGACATCTTAAACGTATTCAAGCTTTTGTCCCATAATTGTGACATATCTCTCCATTTATTTAGGTCTTCCTTAATATGTCTTAGCAACATGGAGTAGTTTTCAATATACAACTTTTGTCAGATATATCCCTAAGCATTTTTAATTTTTTTGATGCTATTATAAATGGTGTTATTTTTTTAAATGTCCATTTCTGATTGTTCATTGCTAGTGTATAGAAATGCAATTGATTTTTGTATATTGAACTTGACACCTGCATCCTTGGTAAAATGATTTATTTGCTCTAATATTTTTGTAGGCTTCTATCAGATATTCTACATAGATGATCATGTTCCCTATGAATAAAGATGGTTTTACTTCTGTCTTTTTAGTCTGGATGCCTTTTATTTCCTTCTTTTGCCTTAGTGCCCTGGCTAGATCCTCTAGTACGATATCGAATAAAAGTAGGGAGAGCAGACATCCTAGTCTTGTTCCTGAACTTAGGGAGAAAATATTCAGTCTTTTTCACTAAATATGATACCTGTAGGTTTTTATAGATGCCTTGTGTCAAGTTGAGGAAATTAATTTCTATTCTTAGCTTGCTGGGAGGCTTTGTCAGGAATGGATGTTGGATTTTGTCAAATGTTTTTTCTGTATTTATTGAGATGATCATATGCCTTTTGCATTTTAGTTTGTTAATATGGTAAATTACATGGGTAATTTTTGAATGTTAAATCAATGCTGCCTTCCTCAGATAAACCCTACTTGGTTGTGATATATTACCTCTTTTATATATTGTTGGATTTATTTGATAAATTTCCTTGAGATATTAGCATCTATGTTCATCAGAAATATTGCACTACAGTTTTTGTTTCTTGTAATGTCTTTATCTGGCTTTGGTATTATGGTATTGCTGCCCTCATGGAACAAACTGAGAAGTATTCCTTTCTTTTTAATTTTCTGGAAGAGTTTGTATAGAATTGGTATTATATCTTCCTTAAATGTTTGGAATAATTCACCAGTGAAACCATCTGGGCCTGGAATTTTCTTTGTGGGAAGGTTTTGAACAACAAATTCAATTTCTTAGTACACATATGGCTATACAGGTTATCAATTTCTTTAAGTGAGCTTTTGTAGGTTAATATCTTCAAGAAATTTTGCCATTTCATTTAAGTTGTCGAAATTATTGATATAAAGTTCTTGATAACATTATTTCAAGTCCTTTGAAAAATCAGTAGCGTCTGTAACGCTGCCCTATCTCTTATCCCTGAGGTTGGTAATCTGTTCTTCTCTCTTTCTCCTCGCTGTTGTGCTGTTGCTGTTTTTCTTTATTCTGTGTAGAGGTGTATCAATTTCATTGTTATACTCAAGAGCCAACTTTGGATTTCATTGATTTTCTCTATTGTTTTTGTTTTCTATTTCATTGATTTCCTCACTGATCTTTATTGTTTCCTTTCTGTTACTTACTTTGGGTGTAATTTGCACTTCTTTATCTAACTTTTTCAGGTGGAAGTTAAAGTCATTGATTTGAGAGCTTCTTTTCTAATAGAGAAGGTTAATGCTGTACATTTTCCCTAACTAACGCTCTAGGAGAATTCCACAAATTCTGATAAATTGTTTTCATTTTCATTCTACTCAAAATATTTTATAATTTCTTTCTCAGTTTCATCTTTGACCTGTAGGTTGCAGAAAAGTAGTAGGAAAGGGGCAAGAAGATGAGAACCAGAGGATTAATTTGAGATAAGAGAAAGGATACTGTCTCTGGGAGGAGGTGGGAAAGATGCTGGTGAAAATATGGTTGTGTGAGTGTAGGGAGGAGAGGGGCTGGAAGTTGGGGGGATTCCTACCCGATCCCTCTGTGTTCTTGGTGAAGACGGAGGTATTGACATCCACTGTGAGGAAGAGGACAGGTAACTTGAGTGTCGTAAAGGGCTGAGGCAATCTTCGTGGGAATGGTAGCTAGAGAGAACTACGGACACATAGAAAAACAACTGAAGTAGTTAAGGATGAAGATCATGGGTTTGTAGAAGCATGTTGTACAGTTTTCCTACTGCTTTGCCTGGATGTCTAAGTGTAGGCCCAGAGGGAGCAGATGTAGGAATGATTCAAATTCAGGATTTTAGTGGACTCATTTGGAGGGCACACTATGGAGTGAAAAAATTAAAGTTACTAATAAAAGAATGATTAAAGAGCTGGTTTAGGCTGAAAAAGGAAGGGAAGGGAAGACAGGAATGATCAGGGAAAATAAGTACATAGAGAAGTGAGTCAAGGGACTAGCATTTTTTATGAAGTTGAAAAACAAGTTTAAAGGAATTGACAGAGAGAACAGGAAGTTTAAGTAGGTTGTGTGGTCAGGCTGTGGGATACTGGAGATTAAGTTTTCATCAGTGAAGCAATTCTGAGGGATGACAAGTCTCAGGGTGTGGTTATGTATGCGGTTGACAGAATTGCAGTGGAATTGGTTATTGGAGTGAGGAGGCCTATGGGTTGTGGGGAAAGGCATTTTACAGAGCATGCACATAGACTCTGAAACCACCCAGGATGATGGTAAGACTAGAGGTGGAGAGGAGAGTGCGAATCAGCTGCAGTTTAATGTTTGGGGATAAATGTGAGGGGGTTGGTTAATGACAATAAGAAAAAGGCATTTAGATTTGTATTCTAAAAGG
Organism: Equus asinus; assembly: GCF_041296235.1. Taxonomy (NCBI): domain Eukaryota; kingdom Metazoa; phylum Chordata; class Mammalia; order Perissodactyla; family Equidae; genus Equus; species Equus asinus. The sequence goes on from NC_091793.1 coordinate 54,381,590, forward strand.
CACCAGCCTGCGGAGCACAGGGGTTTTTAATTAAGGGAAGCGGGATTTGAGAGGGCACTGGACAGCTAGGAGAATGCTCGTCTCACCTCCAAGCCCCATGTCAAGTGAGGCTTGGGCAACCAAAAGCCACCCCTAGGGAGGGCTGTAGAAGAGAAGAGTACCCAGGGAGAGGCCCAGGTTTGAGTTCAGGAAAGAAGGGGTGGAAGATGCCCTTTTGGAGGATGACAACGCCCTGGACTTTGGTGATCAGGAAACGGGGCTCCAGAGGAGACAGCAGAAAGATGAAGGAGTCAACAGGAGATGTGGGCATTTGTTTCTTCCCAATCCAAATATTAGTTTGGTGTTAAGCATTGAGGACAGGACAGATGACTGGAGTGGCCTATCTTTGGGACAGTTATTGAAGGTGTCAAGGATATGAGGTATGGTCTGGTTCATAGACCTCAAGTTCCCCAAAGGAATTTTGATGTGAGGTTGTTTTAGCGTTGAAACTAATGCTCCAAATGGTACTGGAAATGATCATGAACTTGCCTGTTTAAGACCTCTTTCAACTCAGGTGAGTGTAATAGCACTCCATTCCCAAGATCAATGAAGAAAATATTTTTCCTTCCTGATGACTAAGTTTCTTCAGAGATCGTCTCATGGGTTGTAGTTCCCAAGCTTCCTGCAAAAGAAAGGCCAGCCCACCTGCCCTGTAGGCTTGTGTAGAAAGGGTGAATCCAGGGAGACGCGGGCAAGCACACAGCCCAGCTGGACCCCTGCAGCAGTTCTGTGTGGAATCCGTGCGTCCTGTGCTTGTGCATCTTTCCGTCCTTTAACTGCCTCCCTATCAAGCTCTCTGCCAAAGGAGGCCTTGGATGGGAGGCCACAATACCGGGTATATGATGGCAGCTTTACTCCTCCTGACCATTAGAAAGATTTTCCTTCCTCATTGATGAGAGCTTTTTCTCTGAATTGGGTACACTGTTTTCCAGAAGAGTGAAGATTTCAAATTGAACATTTATGATCCCCACATATTCTGGTGCGTGTGAAAATAACCAGATGCAGCAGCCATCCCAGAGGTGTTGTTTATCCGGCAGAAAGACCTTGGGCCAATTGCTTTGCCCGCTTATGCCTCAGTCTCCTCTTCAGTTAGACACAGTTCGTAACACAGGACTCACCTTGCAGGATTGAGGTGACCTCTAAGGTTGATGTGCGTGAAGTTTATTCCAGAGCCTGGCATATAGTAGGTATTTAATAAATGGTGGCTGTTAATTTTATTTGGAATGTCATGCCAGAATCATGGAGAGGTTTAACACAGTAAACTCACTGCATCTTCACAACAGTGTGAAATGGCTGTTAATGATGACACTTGACAGAGCGGGAAATTGAGGTTTGGTGTGATTCTGTAGGTTGACCAAGGTCAAACCCTAGTAAATTGCAGAGCTCAGACTTGGCTGCAGGTCTGTTTGATTCTAAACCCAGTCCTCTTCCCAATACAGTTAGATGATCCTAGGAAAATGATTTAGAATTTAGAGAAGAAAATTTTACAACATTCTTTTGTTCCCATGGTTTATTGTAATCCTTACCAGCAGGTAGTTTTCTCTGGTCAGTCTCAAACCCCTTAGGCAGAATTGTAAGCCCTTTTCATCTTATTCAGTTTTCAGGGGCCCAAAGAGAGATAGGCATGTGAAAGCTAATTTCCTAGCTAAGGAGAATCATGCCCAGAGCAGTCAGTTGGTTACTCATAGAGAGCTCAGCAATTAGGCTCAAATTAGATAATCAAAGCTAAGCTAAGCTGAAGGAAGGGAAGAGTAGGAACAGTAAAAATCAGAAATATCTTACAATCACACTTTTCCTGATCCAAGCACATCAGAATACATTTAGTTAGCAGTGAGCAGAGGCTCCCCACCGAGTTCTTAATTATAACATCAGGCGCTCTATAAAAACACGGGAGGAAGGCCATTTCTGGCAATTCATCAATCATGTGATTTCACTTCCTCTCTTGGGTGGACATTTTATTGCAGACCAGGGTAGAATTTTTGCTGGACATGCAAACTCCCTCCATTCATTTAATCATGGAACATGACGCACTCCCTATTACCCATGGTGATTTTTAATAATCCACAGTCCTTCAGTTCTCTCCCATCCCATGCCTGAAGTGTTGCTATGTTTCTGATGTCCCCTCCTGGAGACACAGCTCTGACCTGGTCGCTGAGTTTCAGAGGGGATCTTGGAGATCATGGAGTTCTATCCCTTTATGGTATAATAAATAAGCCAGGCCCTCGAGAAGTTTCATGACCTTTCTGACCTTACATGCCCAGATAATAGAAAGGTTAAAACTGGGAAGATGAAAACTGGAGGCTGCATCTTGATGAGGCAAACTGGTGTAAGGAGATTGGGCAGACTTTGGAGAGAGAGATGTGGCATTTTTTCCGGAGGGGGAAGGGGAGAGAAGAGGAATTTCTCCTTGAGCTCCACTGCCTTCTCGGTAAGGTGTCTTAATATCTGCCTGTGGGATGGTTGGATAATTGAACAAAGTCTTGCACTTAGCAGTGTGGGGGACTGGAATCGGCCGCCCCAAGATATGTCTCTTTGGCATGAGGATTATTTGGGGCTGGTTACTTTTAAAAACCGCAGACAGGAAAGAAACTTTGAAAAGTAGAACTTACCTACCCTTTGTTAAGAGACATTTGCATTGTAAAGGAAATCTCTTTCTGTAAAGATGTCTCCCTCTCTGTACCAGGAAGAAGGGGGGATGATCTTATCTCTAGAAACTCTTGATAAATCAATGCAGAAGGCAAGGACTTAAATACACATAATAATCTTATTCCTGTTTATTGTGCTTGTCTGGTAACCTCTTGTAACTAACTCCCCCCACCCCCAACATCCTCCTTTGTCTTTAGCTGAGGATGATATTTAAGGTAGTGGCTTCAGCCATTTTGGCGAGTTGCTCAGGTTGCCTGAGACTCTCCTGTGTATACATGTTATAGAGCTTTGTTTAATTTTCTCCTGTTACTCTGTTTCACATGAATTTAATTCATTCTCTGGCCAGAAGAACCCAGAATGGCTAGAGGAAATGTCTTCCTACCCTACATTGGAATGTCTGGCATGTGGGGTGTGCTAAATAAATGATAGATTTTATAAAGTCTGCCTCTGAATTACACATCATTAGACTTAAAATAAAAGAGACATTTGCTCCACTTTCTTTGTATTTCCAGCTGAACTCATTGCCCTCACTAACCAACTCAACCCAAACCAGTTTTGGAACCAATCTGGATTATGGTCACGAGCAACTCCAACACTCCAGGCTCTTACTGCTGAGATTTAGAAAGGCTGGTGAGTGTCTTGCTCTCTTCTTCAGGTCTGCTTCACCCTTGCTCCTGCCTTCAGTTTGCCCCTTACTCATACTTGCCATACTCTATGCTATCATGCCAGGCTGCCATGCTTGAGAGACTGACACACCAAGCTTCCTGTCTCCTTCTCCTCCGAGCATTCCTGTTCCTCTTGGTGTTCCTGTCCATCTCTTACCTCAGCATCTTTGGCTGGAGCCATAACCCTGATTGAGTTGGAGCCAGTTTTTCTCTCCAGTCTCAGCAAGGTTGGCTAGAATGGTTCTAATGAGCTGTAGGCAGTCCTAGTAGTCCCAAGTGTACCTTTAGGTACCCACCAGTTTCTTTGTATCTTTCTCAGGCCCTGGTAGAACTAGGTACCTGGAAATGTGGAGAGCTGGAGCGATGTAGAATTTTGTGATCACACTTGGCCCATGGACTGCCACAATAAGTTACTCTGTTCTGTGCAAGAATGTGAAGGGGCCGGGTTTCTTTCTACCTGGATCATCTGGGCACCTGACGTTTCTCTCTTATGATTCAGGTGTTGATGTTCAGTGGAGATCCCTTTAAATAACCTCAGTCTGGCTGGGGACTGCTCCCTGGTCTGTTCTTGTCTTCCCCAGTCCTAGACATAGAGTGGGGATCAGTGTGGGGTCTTGCCTCTTTTCTAGCAGCTGCCTTTAACAGAGAGTCCCAACCACCTCATTTAGTGACTGATGCTCGCTGCACCCTTATGGAGTGGTTATGGGGCTGCACCTTGCTCGATTCTCCAAAGAGATCTCCTCTTGACCTCACATGTGGCTTGAACTTGGAGGAATGAGCTACCTCTGTGCCCCTTCCCACTCCTTTGGATTTGGTCTTAGACTGTCAGTTGTTGAAGTAAAAAAATTATTTTCACTACTGTTGGCCTCAAGATTTGACAAAAATTCTACTAGACACCAGGTATCTGATACATAGGGCTTTTCATGATTTTTACTAAACATACATACAAGGCTCAATATATATATACAGTAGACTCAATAAACCATTACAAAACTACTCTATTTTTTTTTTTTGAGGAAGATTAGCCCTGAGCTAACTACTGCCAATCCTCCTCTTTTTGCTGAGGGAGACTGGCCCTGAGCTAACATCCAGGCCCTATATCTTCCTCTACTTTATATGTGGGACGCCTGCCACAGCATGGCTTGCCAAGCGGTGCCATGTCTGCACCCGGGATCTGAACTGGCGAACCCCGGGCTGCCGAGAAGCGGAACGTACGAACCTAACCACTGCTCCACCAGGCCGGCCCCAAAACTACCTTATTTTGCTTGTATCAAAAAAAATAAAAATTTTTACAGATTAACTTTTTTCCTTCATTCAAATGGCAATAGATTTAACGACTCCCATAGTGGGGAGTTATTGGCAACTGAAAATACCTGCTTTGCTGAATAGAAGAAAGTTAATAAGAAAATTTATGTTGCTTTTCAACCATGAATGTTAATCTCCAGGCACAGTTGAGAAGTGGCACCGTGGAGCAGCTCTCTTAGCTTGCGTCTCCACTCCAGCTCTCGGCTGAATCACGTGTGTCATGAAGACTAGGGTTGCTTATTGCTGCTGGCAACTCTTGTCTCTCCCCACCTTACTCTCTCTCGCCAGGACTATGGGGAAGACTGGCACTGCTTTGCTGAAATTCCAATGAGGCAATATCTTATAAAAAGTGGTCATGCCAGATGTGAGACACTATTAAAATACTGATTAGTAAAAGGGCAGAGTTATAGGCTTTTAAAGAAACACTGCGATTCACAATCCTCTCTTAGTGCCGAACGCTCCCTTTCTTTCTTCCTCCTCTTTTTTGCAGCTGGAGCGGGTATGGAGACTGGGACTTCAGCTTGGAAACCATCATTGGCCTTGGCTAGCCAGTAAAGCAATAAGATGCAGCTGTTCTACAGGGCGGCCAAAAATATGCGGGTAAAAGACAGCCACATCTTTTCTTCTTTTCGATTGGTTTACAATAACTCCAGATTCATGAGCACATTGTTTAAACTGGCTTTTTCAAAGCCCCATTAATCTTTGCTATTGGTTCATGTCCTGTTTCCAAATGTGACCTCTCCCCAAGTTCTGCTCAGTGATTAGCAACTCTAAAGCATATTCTTTCCTCAGTCCAAGAGAATCAGGATGGAAGATCCCCAAGCTGGTGCTTGTTTAGGGCTTTTCAAAATGAATCATTGGAGAGCAGGAGTTTGTGTGGATTATTGGCCAAGTAATTATCCGAAGTCATCTGGTGTCGGAGCCCAGGCCTACGTCTGGACTTAAAGCCTCTGCCCCGGCACATGAGCGTGTCATTTGGGCGTGATCACAGCCGTGTAGCTCTGCTCCCTCTTCTCAGTTGTTTTGTATGTCTCTCTCCCCAGGGCCCCCTCCCTGTTCTTCCAAAGGTGATTTAGGCGTAATACTCAACGCCATTAGCTGAGGACTGAAGACCCGGCCGCATTTGTCACTCAGGGTCTGAACTCCTCTCTTTACCCTCCAAAAGTCCACCTGGCTTTTCTGTTTTTCTCCTTTCAGATGACAAGGAGATTGAGCTGGTTAGCCCAGAGGTTAAGTGACTTGTCCAAGTGGCCACACGAGTCACTTCCGGACCATGAACTGTAAGATATAGCCGACATAAGTCTCCAAAGGTGGAACGTCTGTTTTGTTTTTCTAGGAGATGTGGGTGTTAACTTTAGTTTTACGGCGTCTTTTTTCATCTTTACAGATGCTAGAGTTAACTGAGTCCCTGCTGTTATCCCTCGCTGGACTGCGGTAACAGTACATTCTGCTGAGTCACTTGCACATCGGAATGCCCAAACAGAAACACGAATGCCAGAACCCTTTCCTGGTTTGAAAACCACTCATAGTCTGATTGCACCTACACTGACTGAGTTAGAAAGTCTATGGAGAGTAGTCTAAGAGAACAAAACTACAGCATTTCTCCCAAGTTTTATGGCGATTAAAAAAGGGAGGAGAAAATAAATATAAAATTTATCTGGAAGTGAGTTTGGCTGAGGGAGAGAGAAATCAGGAACAGCAGGAAAAGTGCCCGAGGAACTGGCAAGAGCTAGTTACTGGTTCAGCACAGCCTAAAGTTTTTCTGCTCTATTTGTTTGAGGTTGTACCTTTGCAGATATGCCAGAGGGAAATAAAAATAAGCAAAAGCAATCCATCTCACCTGCAGGAGAAGCACAAAGGACCAAGGACAAGTACCTCACTTGTCTTCATCCCCAAACAAGCTAACTGTATACAGGGGGTGCTAGGTACCCTCACTTCTTTTCTTTTTTGGTGATGAAAATTGGCCCTGAGCTAACATCTGTGCCAATCTTCCTCTATTTTGTATGTGGGACACTGCCACAGCATGGCTTGATGAGCAGTGTGTAGGCCCATGCCCAGGATCTGAACCTGTGAACCCTGGACAGCCTAAGCAGAGTGCGTGAACTTAATCACTAGGCCACTAGGCCCCTAGATACCCTCATTTGAGGAAGAGTCACTAACACTTCTCTAGCTCTTTCAGGTAAGTGTGCTGAATGCTTTACACATCTCATTAATCGTTTCTGCAACCCCACGATGGAAGTGGATTAATACCCCCATTTTGAAGACATGGAAGCTAAGGGTTATAGAAGTTAAAGTGCTGGAGGCCCCATGGCTAGCAAGTGGAAAAGCTAGGCTTTGAACTCATGCTGCCTGATTCCAGACTCTGTGCTCATAAACATGGCCCAAGCTGTCTACATTCCTGGCAAAGGGTGTCAGTCCTGTGCTCCTTTGGAGGCTGCGCCTGTCCAGTGACTGGAGTGACAAGGTAGCTCTGGGTCAGCCGGGGGCGTGGATATTGCACCTGTAGGACGTCGCTCACCAGGCCAGTCACTTTTACTGGGGAATGGGAAACTTACATTTTTCTTCAAATGTCATTTGTGCAGGATTAAAGAAAAGTTATCAGCATAAATAGGATTATGGAAGAGAACATGTTGGTATTTTAGTATCAGTCAGTTAATCAGCAAGTATCTGTTAATAGCACACCATGTCCTTGAAGTTGCACGAGGTGCACGGGGTCGGGGGTGGTGTTTCAATGGTACATCTAGGCCCTTGACAAAGAACTTATAACCTCCACAGGATGCCATGACAGTATTAAGGGTCAAGAGGCACATACTTGAGTGCCCTGTGCTCTGATTCTGAGTGTTAAGGATGCTTGGGGAAGGTGGTGGTTTGTGGGGTCTTCAATGTGCTATTTGAAGAATGTGGAACTGCTGTGTCTTAGAGACTTGAAAGAATTTTTTTTTAACTTTTTATTGAGATTATGATAGTTTACAACCTTGTGAAATTTCAGTTGTACACTATTGTTTGTCAGTTGTGTTGTAGGTGCACCACTTCACCCTTTGTGCCCACCCCCAAACTCCCTTTCCCCTGGTAACCACTAATCTGTTCTCTTTGTCCACGTGTTCAACTTCCACATATGAGTGGAGTCGTACAGAGATTGTCTTTCTCTATCTGGCTTATTGCACTTAACGTAATACCCTCAAGGTCCATGCATGTTGTTGTGAATGGGACGATTTCATCCTTTCTTATGGTTGAGTAGTATTCCATTGTACATATATACCACATCTTCTTTATCCAATCGTCAGTTGATGAACACTTAGGTTGCTTCCATATCTTGGCAACTGTGAATAATGCTGCAATGAACGTAGGGGTGCATGGGACTTTTGGAATTGCTGATTGAAAATTAAAAGAATTTAGAAAGCAGAAGGAAGTGAGGCACTGAAGAGAAAAGCTGTTGTTATTGTTTCTTACATGTTGCTTGCATCCCCTGCAGTGAACAAGGTACACAGGAAGGGATGCTGGAAACATTAGGGGGGGCTTTCACTACATATGAAAATATGTGCTGAGTCAGTTCCTTGTCTTCTGCATCAGTATGGATGGAGTGCAACAAATTCAGTTTTATGTGTTGTTTGCAAAATCTTTGCATTTCAGTTCTTAGACTGTAATGTCTAGCATATTAATCCATTGCATTCTTGTGAGCTGATTTTACTACCTGACACTTCTGACACCAAATGTGAGGGGTTTTTTTTGTCATAGCAACCAATTCTCCACTCTCTGGACACCAAATGGGTGTCCTACAATTCAATTCAATTCTGATACTAACTACCCAGAGTTAGCACAGACCCCACAGGTCAAGGGCTCCGTCCCACAAGACTGCCCCCTCTTCAGTTGCCAATCGCAAGTCCCAGACCTCCTGTACTTCTGACCAACTGGCCATAAATGGGAAGTTCTTATGACCGCCTCCTCAGCTTTGATAATTTGCTATAATGGCTCACAGAACTCAGAGAAACACTTTACTTACGATTACTAGTTTATTATAAAGGAGACAAACCAACAGCCAGAGAAATAGGTATATACGATGAGGTCTGGAAGGATCCCAAGCAAAGGAGCTTCTGTTCCTGTGGAGTTGGAGTGCACCACACTCTTGGCACATGGAAGTGTTCACCAACCCAGAAGCCCCCTAAATCCTGTCATTTAGGGTTTTTATGGAGGTCCCACTGCATAGGCATGATGATGAACTCATGGGCCATTGGTGAGTGAACTCAATCTCCAGCCCCTCTCCCCTCCCCAGAGGTCTAGGGGTGGGGCTGAAAGTTCCAAGCTTCCGATCAAGACTCAGTCTTTCTGGCAACCAGCCCCCGTCCTGAAGCTATCTAGGAACCCCAAGAGTCATCTCATTAGTATATCAAAGGCGCTCTTCTCACTCAGGGAATGCCGCGGGCTTTAGGAGCTCTGTGTCAGGAACTGAGGACAGAGACCAAGCATTATAACAGAAGATGCTTTTCTCACCCCATCACCCTGGAAATTCCAAGAATTTTAAAAGCTCTGTGTCAGGAACTGGGGAAAAAAGACCAAATATATATTTCTTATTATAATACAGTAGCACAATTATCAAGGCATGTAATTGTTTTCTTGAGCAAAATACAATTATAGATTATCCTTATATCTGGAGAAAGGTCAGGCAGGAGTCTCTGCATGTTCCGCAACATCACGCAAGACTGTGGCAGCTCCCCCACTGGGTGGGGTGGCAGGTAAAGGGCCCCAGGAATCTCTCTGTGAAGCTCCACTCTGACAGATCAACTCTTTTCTCATCAGTGTGCTCCTATTGCATTTTATGCATAGCTGTTTCTTCTGGTCCTCTAAAGTGAGCAATCCAAGAGACAAGGTAAAACTTACGATACCTTTATGACCTAGCCCTGGAAGGCAGGAGCATCTCTTCCACGGTGTTATAGTGGCCACAGCAGTGAAAGGTCTGTGCAGGTTCAAGCAAAAGGAAAACGCACCCACCTCTTGATGAACTATGTTAACATCACATTTTAAGGAGAGCAGTAGGATAGAATAGATGTCGATGTGGCCATGTTTAGAAAATGCAATCTGTCACAATGTGGAAAGCATAACCACACAACACAAACATTAATTGCTATTAATATTCCTAAATAAATGTTTTCTTAAAGAATGAGTCAATGTCTTTTCCTTTGGCTAGAGCTTCCAACTGTAGATAATTCTTTACTCGTGAATGGTCAGTTCGAGCTTGTCTTGTCTACACCTACCTGCGACCTGCATGGATCCTTTGAAATTGAAGAGTTTTTAAATTTTACTTTTTATTTGGAAGTCATTTCAAACTTAAAAGAAGTTTTAAGAGTCGTACAAAGAGCTAACTCTCTAAACCCATCTGGATTGACCTGTTGGAACATTTTGCCTTATTTACTTTTACTTGCCCTCTCTGTCTCTGTCTCTCTGTCTCTCTCTGTCTCTGTTTCTGTCTCTACCATTTCAGAGTTAGTTTCAGATATCCTACCCCTTTATCCCTCATAGACTCGTAGTACCATCATCAAATTCAGGAGATTTAACATTGATACAATGCTATTGTCTCATAGATAGACCATATTCAAATTTCAACAATTGTCCTAATAATGTTCTTAGAGCTGTTTATTTTCTCTTGAACCAGGATCTAATCCAGCATCTCAAATTGCATTTAGTTGTCATATCTCTTTAGTATCCTCTAACTTGAAACAATTCTTCAGCTTTGTCCATCATGACATTGGCACTTTTGAAGTTTACAGGCTAGATGTTTGGGAGAAATCTCAACTTGGGTTTGCCTCAGGTTTTCTCATGAGTAAGTCAGGTTATGTATTTTTGACAAACATAGCATGAAAGTGGTGCGTATCCTTACTTGTGTGTCACCCCAGGAGGCACATGTCATCAATTTACCCCATTGCTGATGTCATTAACTTTTACTCCTTTTGTCAGGTGGTGACTACAGGTATCTCCACCATAGAACTTCCACTTCCTTTCGTAATCTCTGGGGAGATAGTCTGCAACTGTTTAATATCCTGTCCTCTTCAAACCTTCACCTAATAGTTTTAGCATCCATTGATGAATCTTACCTGAATTAGTCATTACTATGATGGTTTCAAAAAAATGGCGATTTTCTAATTTTTATTATTTCCTCTACTTTTGTTTTTTCCCCAGCTTTATTGAGGTATAATTGACAATAAAATTGTATACATTTAAAGTGTATGGTATGACTATTTGATGTATGTATAGACTGTGAAATGATTACCACAATCAGGGTAATTGACACACTCATCACCTCACATAGTTACTTTTTTTTGTGTATGTGGTGAGAAGGCTTAAGATTTACTTACTTAGCAAATTTCAAGGGTGTAATATACTATTATTCACTACAGTCACCATGCTGTACATTAGCTCCCCAGAGCTTATTCATCTTATAGCTGAAGGTTTGTACCCTTTGACCAGCATCTCCCCATCTCCCCAAGTCCCTAGCCCCGGTAACTACCATTCCACTCTCTTTTTTTGTGAGTTAGACTTTTTTTTAGATTCCACACATTCTTTTAGGTTCCACATATAAGTGAGATCACACGGTATTTGTCTTTCTGTGTCTGGCTTATTTCAGTTAGCATAACGTCTTCCAGGTTTGTACATACTGGCACAAATGGCAAGCTTTCTTCTTTCTCATGTCCGAGTAATATTGCATTGTGTATATATGTATACATATATATACCTTCTATATTCATTCATCTGTCGACAAACACTTAGGTTGTTTCTGTATCCTACTATTGTTAATAAAGCTACAATAACATAGGAGTGCAGATATCTCTTTGAGATTTTGGTTCCTTTGGATATATACCTATAAATGGGATTGCTGGATCATATGGCATTTCTATTTTTAATTTTTTGAGGAATCGCCATACTGTTTTCCATAGTGGCTGCACCAGTTTGCATTCCTACTAGCCACATATGAGGGCTCCCTTCTCTCCACATTCCCTCCAATGCTTATTATTTCTTGTCTGTTTAGTAATAGTCATTCTAACAGGTGTGAGGTGATATCTCATTGTGGTTTTGATTTGCATTTTCCTAATGGTTAGCAATATTGAGCATCTTTTTATGTACTTGTTTGCCATTTCTATGTCTTCTTTGGAAAAATGTCTTTTCGGGTCCTTTGCCCATTTTTTAATTGGCTTATTTGTTTTTTTGCTATTGAGTTTGCATGAGTTCCTTATATATATTGGATATTAACCCCTGATCAGATATGTGGTATGTAAATATTTTCTCTTATTTTGTAGTTTGCCTTTTCATTTTGTTGATTATATTCTACTTTTATTAGCTGGCATTCTATTAGAAGGAAAAGTTTTCCCTTCCACCTTATTTATTTCAATTAATAGATTCTCATTTTTGTTAAATGAATTATAATTCAATACTATCAGTTAATTCATTTTGAAGCACAAATTCTCCCAGATTTGTCCAAAGAGTGCCCTAAAAGCTGGCTCGTGAGTCCTTTTGACACGTCCCCGAGGTTATTCTGTTCGGACTGCCATAACAAAATACCACAGACTAGGGGCCTTAAACAACAGAAGTTTATTTTTCACAGTTCTGGAGGCTGAAAAATCCAAGATCAAGGTGCCAGCCAATTTGGTTCCTGGTAAGAACTTTCTTCTTGGCTCGCAGATAGCCACTTTCTCTCTGTATCCTCACGTGGTGCAGAGGGAGCTCTGGTGTCTCTCTTTCCTCTTGTAAGGGCACCAGCCCTACTGGATTAGGGCCTCATCCTTATGACCTCATTTAACCTTTATCACCTACCCACATCCAAATACAGTCACACTGGGGGTTGGGGCCTCAACATAAGAATTTTGAGGGCACACAGACACTCAGTCCATAACATCCCCCACCATCTTTTTGGAGCACTTCTTTACTTTTACTATAACAAGATATTCCAAACCCTTCTTGTATTTCTTTGCCCCAGCTCTCCATCCCCCAAGGAGCTCTGTTTTCTTTTAGTGAGAAATGGTGCTTGAAAACAAGATCTACAAAGAAGCTTTTGTGCCGGTCATCTAACGTTGAGGCTATTCCAGCAAAAGCTAGTTAAATTGAGAATTCACGAAACAGTTAGAAAACCTTCCTTGCATGAGAAAGTGTAAAGACGTTAGGGCACTTGATCCTTGTCTAAAATGTTCTATACACATTATTACTTTTACATCCAATCAATTGCAAAGCAATAGAATAAGAGCCATGTGTGCCTGGGCTTACTAGAAGTGAGGATCTATTGAACACTGGGCCAGGAGGGCGGGGAAATTGTGAGACAGGACGAGGTCAGGACCCCAGAAGAAGGTACAGCACTGTGGGGCACCCACTTTTCAGACAACTGGTCAGAACCAGCAGAGAAAAGAGCCTCATTTGGAACAGTGACTGTTTGAACCATCCAGACTTAAACAATCATAAAGCTTGGTTGATATTCCAAGGCTAACATGGTTTTAGAGACCATTTGTAGTTTTTGGCTCAAGCCTCATTTCAAGGATCCAACCCCTCTGTGTAGGATCAGATTTCCTGCCTTACACTAAACGTGGATAGTCTTTGTCCATCCTAGATCATAATGTCATTTTGCCTTTCCAATTGTTTAGGATGAGAGACATGGTGGAGACAGAAGGAGCCCTGGCCCTGGTACTTACTAATCATACATCTTTTGATGGCTAATTGACTTGTGTGTAGACAGGCCTAGGTTCCTTTCTGGTCCTCAGTTTCCTTATTTGTAGGCTGAGAGGCTGAGGCTAAATTATCTCCAAGTTCCCTTCTAGCAGTCAGGTTCTGTGAAACCTTCTCTGCCCATAATCTTTAAAGTGTGAATTAAACTTGCAGATCGAGATAAACTACCAGAGGAGCTGAGGGCATTACAGAATTAGTGTTCAGAGCCACAGCAAGCCTGCTTTTTGGAGCGTGCTTTCTTTTTACAGCTGTGAAGACAGGAATCAGCACACTAGCTATAACTTCATATGACTAATGGTAACCATGGCAACCACTAAATATTCCTGCTAGACCTTGCATCTGCACAGCTCACTGAAGCAGAAGAAATAAACGTTGCTGCTTTGAAAAATGATAAAAATAATCTGAACCAGCAACAAGCTTGGAAGGAAAAAAGAGATCTCACATCTGAAGGTCAAGCCATTTCATCTTATTATCTCTCAGCGCTTTGTTTAATCTCAGGAGGTATTTGGTGCCAACTGAATGGGTAGGTCACAGGCCTGAGGGATTCAGCATTAGACTTCTGAAGTACTTGACTAATTTTTAAAGAAGCTTCTGGGGTTCTGACAATAGTCACCAGGTAGGTGTGATGACCCTTAGGTTGAAATGCTGAAAGTGAATGTCAGAACACAAAATGAGGATCCCCCGGGCTTCCAGTCGTTCTCGATGTCAGGTCACCTTACTGGGTTAAGGCAGAGCGACTAGAACACTGGCCAAGGTCAGATCACACTCAGAGAGCAGGAACAGGAGCAAGGGAGCAGGGCCATATGAAGCCCGGACAAAGAGGATGGACGACAGGCAGACAGCTCCTTGGGTAAACACGGGGCAATCGCCAGGAAGACTGGATGGGGCAGCGCAGCCCTGAGAGCCACACAGGCAACGTCACTGAGTGGGCTAGCTGGGGGTCAGGGGGTCTGTGTGGAGCTGAGCAGCACGCGGCCTGTCTAAAGAGGGCCACTCAGTGTCGCCATGGGAGATTGCTGATCCAGAGCTCTCATTTTTTCAAGAAAGGCTAGAAATCTGGATTCTTTTTAAATACAAGATTTCTTAATTATTTAATGTTGACATGGCATGGACTGCCATTTTGCATCCTCTGAAATTCTGTTTACCCTTTGAGAATAAAAACAGGAAATGCCTGGGAAATGGGATTCCGTATACTGACTGGTACAATGACCATGAGACCCAGAACCCTCCAAGTTCAATCAAGGTGGCCTGGGTCTGTAACGTCAGGGAAGTGCAACTGCCTGTGATGATCCTGGGAGAAGTTTGCATGTGATAATTACCTTGTGCTTGGTTTGGAGAAAGAGAATGTCCACTGATGAAAGACGATCTGCGTGGCAGGGGTAAAAGCGGGGTCCAGAGCGACATACATTGCAGTCTGTCTCCAGCACCAGAGGCTGTGAGCACCTTTCCCAGTGGCTAGTCAGTCTTCCTAAAGCCATTATGCCCAGCCCCCAGTCCCCCTATTTTCAGCCTGAATCGCAATAGACATGAACACCGAGAACCCAGCACTGAGCCTATCCCGTGCTTTAGACTAGTCTGAGGTCTGCAGATAAGTCATAAACCCCTGACTAGATGAGGCGTTAGTGGACAGAGCGAGTGAACAGTCAGTCTCCGAAGAGAAGAGATGCCAACATACACAATGCAAACTTGACCCTGATCCACTCCGCTATGTTACCCGCCCAGGAACCAGTGTGGGTAATGCCTAGGAAACTTAGTGCCTGGGCTTCAACAGGGAACAGTGCACCAGTTTACTCTTTTGAAAAGCATAATTACTTTCCAGATTACAGAATTATTATAGGAAAATCTGAAAACTGGGGAAAAAATGAATAGCTTGTAATCATAAAATGAAATAGAGAAGAAGAGACATTTCACAGAAAAAGAGACCATCCAGTAAAATCTTGTCATGTGGGAAATTACTTTGATCCAATGACATCCTCCAAGTACCTGAGCAGGCAGTCTGTTACAGAGGTCATGGAACAGAAAGGATCACAGATCAAATTAATATGCAGGAATCAAATAGTTCATTGAATCAACTTACGACAGCATTAGACACAAGGGGAAAGAGGAACGCAACACATTTAGGGCAGGGTGCGTGAGGGCAGAAGGACCACACTACCTGAATCTTGTCTTACACGGTGCTCATATGTCCTGGCTCTGCCACACCAACCTTCCCTCCTGCAATGTGGGTATAAGGACCAGAGCTGAGGGGGAGCAAGGGGACTCAGCAGACGGAAGATGCCTGGAGCTGGTGCACGGTTCCTCCCTGGGGGAGATGCAAGGGTGGGTATGCTGGACAAGGATGGCTGCACCTCCCTGATTAACCTGATGAGCACTCGTGCATTTTACATACATTTTCTAGGTGGATGGTAGGTGGGGCCAAAATGGGGCCTAATGGGTGTCACCAATGTATGGATGATTCAGGGATGGCATAGCTGTCAACCTGAAGGTGACATAATTTGTGTCTTATTAGTACTTAAGGTTTACTTGCGTAGCTTTTGAGTCATTGACACTGGTGGTGGTGGTGGGGACATCCTGCCCAAGTTTTGGGGACCCCGAAGGCTTTACCAGGAAGGACTTCAGTTGGAAGGCAGGGAATGACTGACAGAACTATATTCAATGCTGCCTTTGTGTGAAGAGAGTGTGGTGCTTCCCCATGAAACCTGGAATGGGTCTATACAGAAAAGTGGCCAGGATCAGAAAGGGTCTAATGAGTACTCCCTTAAGAACTAACCCAGCACTCTTTTCACCCTTAGACCTGTGAATGTCTGAACCTGCATATGGGGGGGTAGATGTACGGAGTAAGATCAGCTCAGGATAGAAGTCGAGAGCACAACATTTAAAGGGCAGATGGAGAACAGGGAGCACGTGAGGGGATGGAGCCAGAACAAATTGAACTACCAGGAGCGGATGATGTCACACTAGCCAGGTGCTCCATAAATCCTGCCGAAGTCAAAGGTCAGGATACCAGATACACTCATCACGACGGGAGAGGGAGGGGCCACAGCGAGGGTGACCCCTGCCATTCAGGATGAAAGGTCAAGGACAGCTGCCCAACCCCGATGTTTCTTGCTGCGCTTAGGGAAGAGCTGGGT
This sequence comes from Equus asinus, assembly GCF_041296235.1. Classification (NCBI taxonomy): domain Eukaryota; kingdom Metazoa; phylum Chordata; class Mammalia; order Perissodactyla; family Equidae; genus Equus; species Equus asinus. Next base: position 54,398,076 of record NC_091793.1, read on the forward strand.
GGGTCAGGAAACCAGCGCCGTTTTGGGTTCCCTTCTTTGAAATCACGACACTCCAGAGCGGGGTTTATAGTGTCCCACTACCTGCCCCTTTCTTTCACTCTCCTCTTCTAAGGGGTTTGCCTATGTGCACATTCTTCTTCAGAGGTCTAATTCTGACTCAGAAAATTGCTGGTTTCAACTCTTTTGCCAGATGGCTGAGAAAAGAGCAATTGACTGCTAGTGCTAAATGCCTGTGTCGGCGCCCAAAGCAGACGATTCCAATTAACACAAAAAGCAGAACAGATCTCTTAAGGCGCAGATATCAAACGACGGGCGACGAGACCGCAGCCTGGCTGCAAAGGGAAGACACACCGCATCCTTACTCCTCGCAGATGCTGCCACTTTTGGGTTGAGAGGGGACTATACTAGGAATGAGAGGGTGATATAGATCGTATCCCCAGAATAACACGCTTGGTTCCTTTCTGTTTAGCTGGAAGTGAGTGGTCCTCAAAGTCCCGTGTCAGAAATCTTGGGTTTGTTTGGGTGGATGGAGCGCACCATTGTTGTTTGCAACACAATTTCCTGTCTTCTTAAATGAGACATTTCATAGATGTGAGTGCTACTTACTCATCTTTAAGTGGATGACATAGATAAAGAGCTCTTTATTTTTTACATTTTCTTTTTAAAATTTATCTTTTTGAAAGGCAATACATTTAGAGGGGTCAAAATAAAAATGCAATTAAAAGTTCTAAACTGGGATATTTTGTTCCCACCTTGTTCCACTACCCTATTTCTTTCTGCCCTTAATAAGGAATCCTTTTAGTGATTCTCTTCCTTATCGTTCCAGAGTTTCCTTGTGCATATACAAGCATATGTGTGGATATGGTACACAAACATAGTACATATGGATATTCTTGTTTCCCCCCAAAATGGCATATTATTTATACTATCTTGTGCTTTGTTTTTTTGTTACTGAATAATATATTTGGAGATCTTTCCATCTGAATACAGAGAAAGCTTCTTTATTCTTGGTTCACTTCTACATTGTCCTCTGCTACACAGATGTACCATGGTTCATCTGTGCGTCTCCTATTTCTGAACGATTGGATTGTTTCTCATTTTTCGCTGGAACAGTCAGTCCTCAGGGGGTAGTCTTGTACGTACATCCTGTGACAAACGTGTAAGAGGAGCTGTGGGATAGATTCCCAGAAGCAGCGTTTTGATCAAACGCATCTGTCATTTTGGTGGATATTGCCAGATACCGTTCCATGGAGGTTGACCATTTAGCATCCCCTCTGGTGCCGTCCCTGCCGCTTCAGTAACGGAGTGTTGTCAAACTTACGGGTTTTTTGTTTGTTTTGCTTTGTTTTTATTAGTCAGGTAATGAAATGGTAGCTCAGGGTAGTTTTAATTTGTATTTCTCTTATTAGTCTTTCTTCAAATAATAGAATATTCTTATTTTTCTTTGTTTTCATAATCTCTCAGAGAGGGATCAAGACATGATGATGCAGGCAACAGTCCTTTCCAGGTGCTCCCCTCTTAGGCTGTAAGGACTTCGCAGGATCCTGGCTCTTTGCCATGTCCTCATGTGTTAGTTTTATTACTCCATGTTTCCTTATAGTGATTAGTAATCATAATAATAACCAATGTTTATTGAGTGCTTACTATACTCCAGATATGATCCTAAGCACTCTATATATTAATTCACTTATTCTTCAAAAAAAATCTCAATGAGGGAAGGTTATTATGAGCTCTATAATTGGATGTGGAAACTGAGGCACAGAAAGGTTAGTAACTTGCTTAAGGTCAAACGGCAATCTGTCCTAGGGTGAGTAACTATCTCATTTTTCCTGGGACTATCTCAGTATTAGCACTGAAAGTCCCATGTCCCTAGAAACTCCTCTGTCCTGGGACAGTTGGTCACCCTAATCTGGCCCCAGGGTCCTTGCTTATTGCTGTGAAACTCCTCTTAAGGTCAAAAGGGTCTGTGTGCTTGTAAGCAGAGGAATGGCAGAGACGGTGTTCCTATAGCATCTTGTGTGAGACTTAATTTGCAGATTCCTATTTCTATTCAATTAGCCTGATGCTAAGGGAGCAGGAAAAAAGAGAATGGGGCCATTCCTTCAAATCAGATGGCAGCAGAAATGGCCACAAGGAGAGGGTAGTCAGTGCAACTACTGCCATGGAGAACCTGCGTGGACATCTAGTAAAAATATAAAAATTGTCTTGTCACTGTGGAAAGTGAAGAATTCTCATGTATTATCCCAGTTACTCCTTGGAGTAGCCTTATGAGATAGGCACTAATATCATACCCAGTTCACAGATGAGGAGAGGTGAGGAAACTTGCTCAAAGCAATCTTGATTGGAACTCAATCTGTCTGCCTGCAAAGCCCATGCTTTTAAGCATTATATTTCACCTAAATGTAGATGCATTTGATTTCTCATCACTTAATGACTATCAGTAGGAAAGACTCTCAGACAAGGAAAGTCTGAATCTTTGGGCTTGTTGCAAGACATGCTGGTTTGTACCTGAGTGAATAGCCCAGCGGCTAAGCGATTAGACATGCCTGTGAGGATTTCCAACAGCTCTGGGAAAAAATCTGAGTGAACAATGCCTTGTTTAAACTTGTTGATGCTTGAAGAGCAGCAGAAAAGGTTCTGCTCTCTTCCTGCCACCCGGAGCCAAGCGGTGTTGAACAAGTCTCACTTAAACCCTCTGGGTTTAGGTGCCATAAGTATGAAATGGGGATAATTATTTCTTACTTGCTTCAAAGATAATCTTTCGAAGACTCTTCTAGTACTAAGATTCATGACTATCCATATAGCCCTGATTTCTCAAGCTACATTATCCTTGAGGAAAATCAAGACCTCAGTATAGAAAAATTTATACCAAGTATATAGTATATCTAGATTGATATAGATCAGGAATGAATTTGGTTAGAGTCCTGTGGTAGACAGGATTTCTAAAATGGCCTCCCAGAGATGCTTGGCCCTAACCCCCAGAACCTGTGAAAGCAAGGAGAGATCTCTGATAACGTTAAGGTATATGACACAGTCGATCTTCAAACAAGCAGATTATACAGGATTATCTAGTAAACCCATTGTACTCTCATGAGCTCTTATGAGCAAATAGCTTTCTTTGGCTGGTGGCAGATGAGGTCAAAGTAGGAGAAAGGGTAGTGGGAGAGATCTGAAGCATGAAGGGCATTCCGCACACCGTTGTCAGCTTTGAGGACAGAAGGAGACATGTGCCAAGGAATGTGGGCAGCCTTTCTGAGATGAGAGCAGCCCCCAGCTGACAGCCAGCAAGGGAATCGGGACCTGAGTCCTACAAGTGCAAGGAAATTAATTTGGCCAATAGCCTGAATGAGTTTGGAAGTGGGTTCTTCCCTAGAGCCACCAGATAATCTCCCAGCCTGATGATATCTTGATTTCAGTCTTGTGAGACCCTAAAGAGAGAACCCAGTGAAGCCCACTTGGATTTCTGACCTGCAGAACTGTGAGATAATAAATGGGTGTTGATTTAAGTTGCTAAATTTGTTATAGAGCAACAGATAACCAATACAAGTCCCCATCCACATTTCCTAGAATCTTCATTTTGTAGCTCATAACCCTGTGGCTTTGTGTGTGCATCCTAGACTGAAGAAATGTTCTCAGCATCTCTTTCTTCTCTCTTCATTTCAAGCAGCCACACAACACTGGGAGTCTCAGATCATATTATCCTTTTTTATGGAACTCCTGGCAGAATGTGGCAGCTTGCCTCTGATTATCAACATTTCTGTCCCTCACATTACCATTGCTACAGGCCATGGTTTTGTTTACCAACCAGGTCCTTGATACCTCACCTCTCCTACTCTCTGACACTACTTATTTAAATCAACTTCTTTTGGCTCCTTCTTAATTAAGTCAAAGGAATCTTTCTCTCCAAACTGAAGGCACTTTTATCTCTTTTGGACAGCCCAATCTATTCGTCCTGATTCCCTCCCACCCCCCCATCCCCTGCAGATATGTAAATTAGAACCCAGCATGACTTGGGCTTTCTGAGGGGGTGTACCACTTATGTGCTATCTTAACACTTGACCATGTCACATTGTATTGCTTTGGCTGTTTATTATTTGTCTCTTCTATTGGGTTATAAAGCCATTAAGGGGAACAGTGGTCTTGGTCATTGTTGAAACTTCAGTGTGCAAGTCAGGGCCTGATATATAGTGAGTGCTCGACCAAGCTTTGAATGAAAATGAGCTATTAACACATTCCCAACATGGTAGTAAGGTAAGAGTTCCCATGTATGGACATACTTTTTTTGATATGTGGATTATATCAGAGACATTTAATGACTTTTCTAAAAAAACGTCATGATCAGGAACATTGTCATAAAAGAAAAACCATTGGGTGAAATGTACAAGACCAAATAAAAGTTCTAACTACCTCTTCAGTGAACAGAGTATTTATAGTATTTCAGTCAATTAATATTTTCTTAAAGTGCTTTAACCTCAGGAAGCACGATAACAGCACCCATTACATGCTCAAAACCAACGTGCTGCACTAGCACAGCAATATAATTTTTCAGGAGCAGCCATTCTTACCAATTTTCATTTTCTTCAATTAAATGAACTCAGTTGTTATATTTTCTATTTCCTAATAACCAAAGAATTTTTGACACTATTTTTAAGTTTCAAAAAAGTTTTAAAAGTGTCTATCAGATGAAAGGAGAAAATAAGACTTATGAAAAACCCAGATCCTTTTTGTTGGCTGAGTCCTGATAGGAGGACATTATGGGGACAGAGCTGAAGCAGCAGAGGTGGAGTCCTGAGTGACGTGAGGCTAAGATTAGAACTGGACTCATGGTTGTGAGCGGTCAAAATTACCCCAGATGTTAGAGTCAAAGGGCGAAGTGGAAATGGGAAAAGAAATACCAAGGTCAATAGCTAAAAATTGGGCAGGAGTAAGGCTGGGAATAGCACATTGGTGCTTGGTATGTATTATAAGGGGTGAGTATTCTGTTTGTCTGGACATAAAGCATTAGTCCTGTCCTTCAAGCTCAAGTCCTAAACATGTATTAGCTGGGACTAAGGTACTGGGGTGTGTATGTGTACAAGTGTGTATATGAAGACTGAAAAACAGGCAATTCATGGAAAGTTGTTCATACAACATGGAGCAGAACGGAAAGTTGTCTTTGAAAGAGAAAACAAATTGTATACGGATAAATGTTGATTCGTTTTTCTTATAGTGAGTTTTATTCCTTTTATCTAAATGAATTACTCTTTACAAACTTAGGGGCTAGGAGAAGAAATCTTTTTGATATGAAGCGCTATTTCAGCTGTGAAAAGGACAAAAGGCCTTTAGTAAAACTAGCAACGTAACCCTTGGGTCCAGTTGATGAAAATGTCTACACCGGCAACAGAGCTCTCTCCAGCTAGTGAGCCGTCTCCAGCGCCTGCTCAGTCACTGTTTCAGTGTTCTCTTACCCCAGTAGTATTCTACGGTGCTTTCAGAGCTGATGCTGGAAATTTTTTGAGGTTATCTCTGTATAATGAAGTCCCCATCCCACAGGTTTCACCTCAGTGTGTGTTATGTTGAGTTGGGAAATTTACTGGCCTTACACAACTTTCTTCTCTCCCTTTGGGTTTCTTGCAGTACTAACTCTGGCCCATTTCTCCCTTAAGAAATAAATGTGAAAGGAACTGAGTTTAATTTTAAGTGCTAAAATTGATGCCTTGGTGGGTAAACTTCACCAGTATTATTGATCAGATGATATTGTATTGTAGACCTCAAAAGAATCTTAAGTTCCATTAGGAGTCTCTAGCTGGACCTTTGATATGTCTTAGATTCTAGGAACAGAGAGCTTAGAGAGCAGGATACTGGTCTTTTTCTCTGTAGGTACAGGATTTATTTTTTTATTTGGGAAAAAGCTGTTCTTTGGTCTTTTAAATTCATGCTATCATCCTTTGATTACAGTAAGAGCTTTACTTCCATTAATTATTGATGGAGGTGATGATGGCAATGTCATCTCATGAGACCAGGTGGCCTTGACAGGTTTTAAGCTTGGTTTCTCATTCCCACTCAACCCAGCATTTCTTCTAGTATTTTCATATTATCAAGGTCTTGGATCATTAGAAGAGAAATGCAAATTACAAAAAAGTCACCAGAAATTGTAAGGTATCTTATTTTAATTCATGAAGTAACTATTTTTGTGATCCTGGGGCACCACACTTTATCTGATCAGGCACTTTCACTGGAAACAAATCTGTTGGATACAGTTACATGGTTGGTAACTGAAAGAATTGCTAAGCAATCTTAATACCTTGTTTTTGGGTTATTATCTACTATAATATGTAAAATTTAACCACTTCAGTGGCTGATCTTCTAAAAGAGTAAAGATATAGGGAGTATTATTCATTTTCTCTTTCTTTCCTTTATTTATTTAGTCAACAAATATTTATTGAGTACCCACCATGTGCCACATTCTGTGTTAGGTACTAGAAATATCCGTAAAGAGTAAACAGACAAACTCTCATGACACTTATATTTTAATCGGCAAGAAAGTAGTCAGGCATCACTTAACAATGGGAATACGTTCTGAGAAATGCATCGTTAGGGATTTTGTCATTGTTTGAACGTCATAGAGCGTACTTACATAAACCTAGATGACGGTAATTTCATAAAGCAAGACATAAATACGATTAAGATAAAGAAGAGATACTGTGTATAAGAGGGACTAGTCACTAAAAAAATGTGAATTCCTAAGAACGTGGGTAGATATATCTATAATAACCATAATAAAACAAGTCATAGTAGTTCATCATATGGCTACTGACTATCTGGGTACTTGATATTTACTACGATGATTTTCCTTTTCCCCTTACCTTTTGATTTCTATTTTTTTTCTTTAGCTTTCCCATTTTATTGGGCATCAAGGTGAGGGGGCAGGGAGACAGAATTGCAAAACTTTTCATCTAATTGTTATTTTAGAGATGATCCAATCTAATTCCTTTCACTTTGTAGGTGATGAAACTGAGGCTCAGAGAATTGACCTGACTTGCTCTGGGTTTCACAGCTAGTTACAGCTAATCACAAGTAGGTAGTGGTCATCTCTGAGGATTTCCAGTGAGTGGTGCATCTCTCAGTTTTTAATTTATAAAACCCCAAATCTGGACTTTCATGGTCTCACATGAGATCGACCCTGAGATATCTCAAATTCTCCAGGCTCCAGGGGTTACCTTCTATTTAATACCTAGTAACAACCTACAAGCCCCCTTTCCACCCCTAAACCAGCAAGAAGTCCAGCCTTTAATGGGCTCTCATGGGCCGCCTCTCTGTCTGCTGAATGTTCTAGGCTTCTCTGTGGGTGGACTCCGAGAGTTTCACAACTACTTCTCCAGGCTGCTGGGAATCTCTGCACTTTGCTCAAGTCTCTGTGCAGACACAGTTCATTTTCCAAGCACTTCTAAGACAAGGCCATATCGTTTACAAAACTTTACCAATGGTTTGTGGATAGCAGAAGAGAATGACTCTGCAGGAAGGGAAAAGTATCTCGGGAGTTCACTGGTCAATCTCTCAAGAAGAGGTCTCTTATCATCATCTCAATCTTTCAACCTTCCTTTAAGCTCAGTCCTGACACCATATTTCAGGAACCAGCTTTACACACCACGGCCTTTGACCAGGTCCCTCCTGCCCGGAACCCAGGCCATTAGGTCTTCACTGGCTCTAGAGAGTGAAGGAAATCCTTCTTTTTCCAGAGAGGCACCCCAGTCCACAGTGATGATCACCTTTGAGAAAATCATACAGAGCAGTTTACTCTTCATACTCTCATGTTTTCCAATCCAGATTTGAATTTTTTGACTTTGGGCTTTATTTTTACGTAATCAAAATGCTCTAAGTAAGAATTTTTTTCCAAGACAAAAGAGCACCCCTCATACCCACGATGAATGATGCCTCTACTTCCACCTAAAATTTAAGAACATAAAGCAAAAGAACTGTTGGCAGCTGGAAATAATCATCTCATGTACCCAACAGCCAGCTCTCAAAATTTCAGTCTTACTGGGTCAAGTTTCTGAACACCTCCTTCCATAATCTATAGAATTTCCCCCACTTCTTCTCTGCCAGTTGCCTTCCATTACCATCTTCAAAACTGGTTTAAAACCCACCTTTCCCGGAAGCCTGGTCAGCCTCATGTCCTTCTAATCAACAGTCCGTTCTTAGCACTTACGTATTCAGTTTATGTGATGCCATTTTGTCATATTTTGTCATTTGTACATTCATGTTATCCTCCCATTTAGTACACAAACATGTTAAAGGCAGTTACCTTGTTTTAAGATCCCCTCACTCTGTTTGACAACAATGCCATTGAGTATTCAACAAATATAACATATTTCTTGTCAGATTGAAATCTGTCGTTTACCCCCAAACATTGCTGAAGGCCTTAGACTGACTGCATTGCCATTTCTATTGTGATCTCTTTCATTTCTCCTTTCTACTGAATTTGTCCCAAGTTCAGTAGCCACCGCTTGTCATATGGATTTGAGGATGACATCCAAATGAAATCCCCATTCGAGAGTATTGTTTAATCTCATTTGACATGACAAAATTTAATCTTTAAATCTCACACTATGATTTCCTATTTTGTAACCTAATGGGAAAATAGGATGCCGAGATGCCAGAGACTTAGCTGAAGCCGGGGTGTCATACGGGCACTGCTTTATCCAGGACTGGATGGCCTTCTGTGGAGTGGCAGGGGGATGCTGGTGGTCTTAATAGGACAGTAGGACCTGTAATCAGAGCCTGAAAAGCCAGTGGAGGGGAGTGTGGGAGAAAAGGATCAGACCTGCTGAAGGGTCTCACTGAGTGTAGGAAGATGAGCTGAGGAAGAGAAGCTCCGAAGCCTGGGCTACTCTACCCTTAGGCCCAGCTGTGGCCTCAAAACACACAACATGCAAGGAGGAGGTGGAGAGATGGGATCAAGGAATGAGGACTGCGTTTCGCAGATCCACAATGAGATACATAAGTAGCTGAACTCAGGGTCTGTGTTATTTAATTTTTTTTAGGTCAATAAAATAAAATGGTAACATATCTAATAATTGTATTACTTACCCACCCCCATGTCCAGCCTCACCCCATCCTTCTTTCAGTGTTTAATACCATGTAAAAATTCAGAGAACTTTGGTTTTCCAGTGTTTGAATTCATAAATATGCTCAAAAGAGCTATTTGATATCTTTGAAGTTTTTGGTTATTTGCTGATTCAAATTCTGTTTTTTCTTATACAGAGGAAAATCATCTCTGACTAAGAATAAACAGAATTAATCCGTGGTAGAAATCTAGGACCTACACATCTACAAGGGTTTTAATATTAAGCAAAACAACTTCTCTGGGTGTCAAAACATGCAGATATCTATGCATATTTGATGAAATTGATATATAGTTAACAGAATGCAGAGGGAACACATTTGGAGCTAAATATCTTAGGTTCTGACCCCACCTCTACTCTTAACTGACTTTGTGATCTGAGGAAGGTACTTAGCCTCTTAAGTCTCGGTTTCCCTATCTGTTAAGTGAGGCTGGTGATAATAGCATTTATCCTCTAGAGGTGTTGAGAGAATAAAATGAGTTAATGTGTGTGTAGCTCATAGAAGGATGCCTGGTACACAGTGCCAAATGCGTGTTAGCTGGTCGCATGAGTACACTCCTATGGCCTACTTTTGCGGTGAGTTCATATTTAAGGTGCTTGGAGGGGAAGATTTCATTGTTAATCAATTTTACAAATATTGAAAGTTGAATTTTCTTTTCTTCCAAATCACACATGTGTGTGTGACATACATGCGTGTATGTATGCATGCACATGTATATGGTGATTTTTAAAGTGGTGCTTGTTAATTTCTATGTTACTCAAGAATGGATTGAATTTTCCTTTTCAATAATGCTGAAAATATCCTACTCATGGGGCAATTTCTTTCTCAATTTAAGCACCAGGGATATAATATAATCCAAATACAGGAGCAACTTCAGCGAAGGGTGAGCCCACAGAGTTCCCTTTATATTCGGGCCAAAGGAACAGTCTAATTTTCTCTTTGTTGTGTTTCAAATGCATCTCAAGCTGTCGTGGGACTATCATTGTGAAATAAAGGGGCCTTGCAGCTCAGCGCCTCCTACACACAGCTAATTAAATAGAAGAAGAGGCCAGGAGCAGACAAGAAGCACACTCATAAATATTACACATTCTTATTAATAACGTACAAATGATCCTAATTAAACCTGCATTTTCCATGAGCAACACTCTCACACACAAGTTTGTTCCCTTGTCCAGGACTTTGAGAGGGGTGGAAATATCTGGAATTTTAACATAAGGAGACTCCCTCTTGGCTCAACACTCTCTCCCTTTTCTCTATTTCGCAGCCTCTCACTAGCTTTTCCCAGTTTTTAGGACCCAAGTGACTAAATGAAACGTCCATGTTTCCTCTGAGCTCTCGATGAGCCTGTGATCCTAGAGACAAGGCTTGCCATTTAAAAAAGATTTCAAATCAAAACGCATGTAATCCACAGAGGTCTAAATTAGGCCTCTGCGTGTCATCTGTTCTCACTGCCCTCTTCACTGTACTTACTCAAATGTGGGATTATGTCTTTTTCAAAAGTCTGCCTCATTCTCTAGATATGAGCTCCCGAGACCAGGGACTCTATCTTGTTCATATTTCATTTCCAGTGCTAAGGTCGTCTCTGCCCCGTGATAGGTTCTCTGTGATTTGGGGTGTGTGTGTGTGTGTGTGTTAGGGGGCCTTGCAGCTCAGCGCCTCCTACACACAGCTAATTAAATAGAAGAAGAGGCCAGGAGCAGACAAGAAGCACACTCATAAATATTACACATTCTTATTAATAACGTACAAATGATCCTAATTAAACCTGCATTTTCCATGAGCAACACTCTCACACACAAGTTTGTTCCCTTGTCCAGGACTTTGAGAGGGGTGGAAATATCTGGAATTTTAACATAAGGAGACTCCCTCTTGGCTCAACACTCTCTCCCTTTTCTCTATTTCGCAGCCTCTCACTAGCTTTTCCCAGTTTTTAGGACCCAAGTGACTAAATGAAACGTCCATGTTTCCTCTGAGCTCTCGATGAGCCTGTGATCCTAGAGACAAGGCTTGCCATTTAAAAAAGATTTCAAATCAAAACGCATGTAATCCACAGAGGTCTAAATTAGGCCTCTGCGTGTCATCTGTTCTCACTGCCCTCTTCACTGTACTTACTCAAATGTGGGATTATGTCTTTTTCAAAAGTCTGCCTCATTCTCTAGATATGAGCTCCCGAGACCAGGGACTCTATCTTGTTCATATTTCATTTCCAGTGCTAAGGTCGTCTCTGCCCCGTGATAGGTTCTCTGTGATTTGGGGTGTGTGTGTGTGTGTGTGTTAGGGGGAGGTTGAAGCCAGGGCTTTTATGACTGCTGCTTCTTTTTTAAATTCAAAAGTAATTTACACACGATATAGTTTACACTTTGAGGCATATCCTTTCACGAGTTTTGACAAATGTTCTGGAGTCATGTAATTTGTACCCTCATCGAGACAAAGCACAGTGGCATCACTCCCCACAGTGCCCCCATCCTTGGCAGTCAGGCCCCTGCTCTGCTCTCACACCCAGGCCCTGGCACCCCAGTTTGTTTTCCGTTCCTACCGTGTTGCCTTTTCTAGAATATCATATAACAGCCCTTATATGGTGAGTGGTCTTTTGTGTCTCGCGTCTTTCATTTAGCATAATGCTTTTGAAATCCATCTACATTTCTGTATTAGCAGTTTGTTCCTTTTTACTAACAAAAAGAAATAGAGTAGATTCTTAATAATTATTTGTTGAATATATACAGAGGGATACCAACCTGGAACATATCTACAAATGGAGTAGTTGAGAAAACCTAAACATCTTTATCCACAAATAATTGCCGAGTGTCTGGATAATACATTAATTAATGGTAATTGCAGATTTTCATACCAGGTCTTGTTTTTATCTTCAGATTTTTTTTTTTAGTGAGGAAGATTGTCCCTGAGCTGACATCTGTGCCAATCTTGCTCTATTTTGCGTATGGGACACTGCCACAGCATTGCCTGATGAGTGGTGTGGAGGTCCACAGCCAGGATCCAAACCCGCGAACCCCGGGCTGCTGAAGCAGAGGGCCCAAACTTAGCCACTAAGCCATCAGGCCAGCCCCTATCTTCAGATTTTTTGATTGAGTACTTTTCTAGAATAATTGGAATATTTCAGCACCACCTCTAGTGGAAATGAAATCATTTTGTTCCTGTGATACCTAGGAGTTAGCATCTGGATATTGTCCCAGGACGTCTTCAGTGGAGACCCTGTGTACGTCTGAGGGAGGCTGATATTTACAGCATAGATAAGGCCCATGGGGACAGTGGGCACTGCACTTTTCAAGTAAAATTTCACATTTCAGCAAAAATGGTGTAAAATTATCTTATTCGGATGTTAAAAATGAGAATTTAATATATATTGCTTGTCTAACCTTAGCCTTAGAAAAATAAAAATCAATATTGGATACTTTCTAAAAATTTTCTCTTGGATCCCTGAAGAGTATTTTCCTCAGTGCTTACTGGGACCATAACTAGGAGAACTCTGATATTTTGAAGAGTGCTAACATGAAGTCATTGAGGTGAAAGAGAAATCAGGTCTGTCCTTTCCGGGATGACATCAAAGATCATGGAGAGACAAAATGTGCAAGAAGAGAACGCTAGATGGAGAATGAGATGTGACGTCTACATATGGCCAAGAGATTTAACCTCTCATGACAAGTGTTATTCTCTGGTAAAACTGGGATAAATAATTAAACCCTGCCTGTCTCTCAGGTTGCTGGTTTTGTTTTCGACAAATGCTACTAGCCATCACCTTCTCTTTGAATTGCCGTTCTTTTACTAGAGACAGTCCTGTGTGATACTGAGATAGGTTGCTGTCTCCCCTAACGTGGCGGGGGAGATCACTGCTGGGAAAATTCTCTCTTCATTCACTCCTTTCCAATAAATGCCTCCATGAGCACAGAGGAATCTTGTTATTACAAAATGCCTTAGGTTATAACTCAAAACGGATGTATGACAATGTACAAGCTGCTTTGTAAAATTCTCCACATTTGCTTTAGAAAATTACTAAATATACTCAATTTTCCTATTATCCTTCTTACTTACTTACTATATACCAGGCACTGTGCTAAGAGTATGACACATATCATGTCACGTAACCTTCTCAACAATCCTCTAAGGTAGGTGATGTACTGGCTGTATTTCACAGATGAGGAAACTGGGACTTCCATTTTCTGGTTGGTCTTCTGTCTAGTTGTTCTAGTTGGAGCTGGTTTTCATGGTACCATTATTGGGTCGCTGTTGGTTTTCAAAGTTACCACAGAACTGTAGAAGGTGGAATGGGAATAGGGCAAGTTAAAATCCCACAAAGCTTGCTGTTCTTATCAAGATTCAGTCCTTTTTTTGTCAAATAAATCTCTTCAGATTGTTGTAAGCCTTTGGCTAATTTCTAGAGTTGTAAAAAAGTTAGTTTTGTTAATTTTTTCCCATGTTCTCATTGGAACAGATTTTTGGGGGTCCTTCTTCCACCATTCCCACTGATGCTCTGGAAGTGATAGTTTTTAGCATGGGAGGTGATGGCTAATCTGAGTCATCTCTTTAAAAACATCTCTTATAAATACACAAATACATTTTGAGAAAGGCTGAATTTATCAAAATATGGTTGAGGACCGTCTCCATTAGAATCACCTGGAAATTCACTGGGAATGCAAATTACTGAATCACCTCAGTCCTATTAAACTAGCTTCTCTAGAGAGAGAACCCAGAACCTTATATTTTTCACAAACCTGGTGATTGATGTACCCGTACAAAGTAAAACTGAAAAATCGCTGCTACATGGTACTCTACAATTAACATAATTCAATGCTTACTTACTGAATATTGCATTGCAAAATTGATTTTGAACATCTTAAAATTCAGCAACAGGAATTTTGGCAGATAATAATCACTTTCCTTCAGGTTTACATTTATCAATGATATTTCAACATTGCCTGCACGTAAGTTTCGTATCTTGAAAATGTCTAAGAGTTGTGTGATTAAGCACCTACCAGCTGCTAAGTGTTCAAGGGCTTTCATTATATCATTTAATTCTCAAAGGTATGACCTTTTATCCCTCTTAAAGGTGAAGAATCTGCCCAGGGTCACGTGACCAACCAAGGGAAGAAGTGGGATTTAAAAAGAGTCCCCCTGACCCTAAGCCCCATGCTTTTCCTGCTCTGCCTTCCTACTTCCTTAAGCTATGTCTTCATTACACATTTCTCACTTGAACATAATGACCACTTTGCCGAGAGTCACAACACATTCATTTCAATTCTTTTTAAAAATGTCAGAATATTAGATGTCTTTCTTATCTCTTTATAATGCAATCCAACATCTGTTTGTCTGAAAGTTACAGAATAATTGGCAAATGGAGTTACTTGCATGTAGGCATGAGAAAGGAAGGAACAAGATTTGGAACCTCTGTGGTGTGTGGGCTGAGGCTGAATTTCACAGCGGCTCTAAAATGAAGGTGAAAGAAAGGAATTGAGGCCTCAAGCAAACCAAATCAAATTAGTTCAAAGAAAAGGAAATGACTTTCCAGATGAATAGAGATGAGCTGGCATGCACATGCTAAACACCCTCATATTTTTAAATGACTATATGTCATTTTCTCAAGGCTGTGGGCAATGGGTGTATATTTCAAAAGAGGATTTCAAAAGAAGAAGTTTTCTCAATGAGCTGGCCAACATTTCCTGATGTCATAGTGCTATTTCTTAGAATTCTGGATTTGGTTCATCACTTGTCACAAAGAGACAACATGGCACAGAGGGGTGCCCTAGACCCCTAGACGTGACCTAGAAAATGGGCTGACTGGACTTTTAGAGCTGTGACTTTGATTTCCCTCTGTCTGTGTCTGTGCAAAATTTCTCAGGTCAGTTATAGAATAGATGACTCAAGAGAAATCCAGTTGTGCTGGACTAATCTTGTGTTCTAAATTTTATCAGATTGGCTCATGTACGGTTATATATTTCTTAGTAGATGTCAATTTTTAGGTAAGTAGACTCAGAACTCTTTGAAAACAGGGACTGATTCTCATTCAGCCCTGTGCTGTCCAAACCTAATGCAGTACCTTGCACACAGTGGGCACTCAAGACGTCTGAGGAATGAAGGAACAGAGTCCACCAACCACATTAGTGGATCAGTAGATTATGGTTGTCTCATCTGTTCTCAGCCTATTGATTTATCTGAAAATAGATTTTTTAAAAATGTAAATAATAATTCAGTAAGTATAAGGGTAAAGAATAACCAGGAAATGAAAATCCACGTACCCACCTAGTTTAAGAGAAAAAATGTTCTACTTAAGTTTGAAGTCTCTGGAGCATCCAAACTCCTTTTTCTTCACTGTATGCCCCACCTCCAGGGCGACCACTCTCCCAAACTTTGAGTTTATTGTTCATTCTGGTGCTTTTATATTAGAAATAAGTGTGCCTATCATCATTATCAAAACATTACCTTTTTTGGTAGAGAGGATAAGATTACTCTCTGTTTAAAGCAACAATAATCTTTACTGATGGGCTAAAAGTCCATAAGGGGTGTGAGGTAAAGGCCAAACAGGTCCAGCCCGTCAAAAAATAGATATTCAAATCTTAATAGGAGTTTTCATAGCCTTCCCTCAAAGGAGTAAAGAATATGAGAATTTCAGTTTCATTATGGGATGAATAAAGGAGAGATTTTGGTGGGGGCTCTTCTGAGTGTCCCTGTGCGTCCCCACTGGACCTCGCATACTGCTGTTGTTAACAAGACTGTTCAGTGGTTAGAGACATGTTGCCTCCTAGAATCACGCACCTGTGGCCTGGCAAGTCATGGCTACAACTCCTGTTATTTAAATATCCATTCCTTCTGCATTCATTGATTATGACAACAGCTCCACCAGCCTGTAGATTTGGAAGCTCTGAGCCATGTTAAGAGCCAGACTTGATAAATCAAAGCTGTTTTCTCACAGAAGCAGATGAAAGAAGTAATTTACAGTTTACTCACAGCGAAGAGTTTGTCTGAGACCACAAGAGAGAAAGGCCTCTCCTGTGAGAACCTGACCGACTTCTTTGGTGACTTTCCAGAACAAGGAAGATTTGCTGTTGTTTTCCTTTCATGTATGGGGTGGATTTCCCACTTTTTCACTGCTCTTTTTCTCCGAGTAGACCAAGTTTCTTCTTTGCTCACCAAAGGTGAGCAAAGGTAATCTTTGAATACCTTCAAAAGTGGGCCTGGTCATGCTTGTCATTGAATGAATATAAATTTTCCAATATCTTATATTGGAGCTGAGGTGTTGGTGTTCTAGTTATTACATTAACTGCATTTATACTTTAGTTTTATTCAT
Organism: Equus asinus; assembly: GCF_041296235.1. Taxonomy (NCBI): domain Eukaryota; kingdom Metazoa; phylum Chordata; class Mammalia; order Perissodactyla; family Equidae; genus Equus; species Equus asinus. Next base: position 54,414,478 of record NC_091793.1, read on the forward strand.
TTTACATTAGTTTTATTCAGGCAGCTCACGCAGCACGTTTGAGAGCATCTAATGTCTACTACATGCTGGGAGTACAGCAGTGGATAGAACAGATTTGTCTCTGCCTTCAAGGTTATAGTCTCTCAAGGGAGGCAGACATTAATCCCAACTCAGTGAGTGTTTGAAGGAAAAGGATACTTCATTTTGCTAAGTGTTACGGACGGCAACCTCCTTACCACCTGCTTCCTATTTCCATGTGGAGGGCCTTCACTTAACGCAGCCCTCCTGGCCTCTCTGAACAGGGCTTGTCGAACTTAGCCCATCTCCTCTCTGCTTTTGGGATGGGCCTGTCTGCTCTGAGCCTGTGCCTCCGAGTGGGAGGTGGGGCAGGGTTGGGGCCCTCCAGGTTTCCAGCACTGCCGTGACCACACGTCTGTCTAATTCTGCAGTTCAGAAGAGGAAGCCCACTGACGCCACGTACCGAAGCTAGATTGCCCCCCAGCCTTTCCTGGTATTATGCTGATGCTTGATCTTCATCTGCTTGATTCCACTGTCTCTCTAATTCAGAATTTAAGTGGGAGGGAAGATGCTATTATTGATTCCCTCAAACTTCAACACTAAGCATCAAATTTGATGCTTATACTGGGGGAACTGATAAAGTCTAATTTCTGGGCCAGTGGTTTTCAAATTCCCCTCCTCAAGGGCAGGAGGATTCTAAGGCGCTGGTGAGCCTAACCCTGCCCCTCCACAGCCTGCAGGGACGGTAGGTCTTCTTGGGTCTGTTTATAGGTTCGGCTTCCCCATAAAAAGTCTGAGATTAACAGGAGTTTAAGAATCAGTGCCTTAGACTCTTAGCTTTCAAGCATTTTAGACCACAATCTAGAGTAATAAGTACATCTTATATTATACATACTAGTAGGTACTATCTACTAGTGTATACAGACCCTATTAATTCCATTCCATTCCTTTCCATTTGATGCCATTACAAACAAAAGTTTGGTTACAACTCACTAAACTGATTCTACAACACTCATGACATGAAGTTTGAAAAATTCTGCGTGAGACCATGTTCATTTTATCAAAGGGATGCTCTGGGTCAGGCGCTTATCTGTCAGTGACCTGACGTCCTTACTGCATCTCTCTGCCCTACGTGCCTCACTTCTTTTGAAGGCGAATATATTATTTGTTTTCTGGATGGAAATAAATTAGGGTTAAACTTATTATGAAATTATGGTTTCTTCTGAGAAAGTATTTTTTCATCACTGTTGTCATTATTCCTGAGACTATCAACAATATCAAAATAATGTACTATATTCCAGCCCTGGCAAACACTACCAAATGTTTCCCTTGAGGCCCACTGTAAACCCTAGTATTATTACTGGCCTCTTTTGTTTTGTTTAGTGGGGGTAATTTGTATCAAATCATGAGAGTGAACGAAGTTAATGAAAATTCTCAAGTTCATAGAATTTATACTCTACTAGAGTGTGTCTTTTAAGTAAAAATATTCATAGGACTCACATTTTATGTGAGGCTATTTGTCACCACCATCCCTTCCTCGACAGTATGACATCCAGAAAATGGCAGTTCTGATGGGGCCGAGGAGGCAGGATCATTCCGCGGCTGAGCTAGCGCGGCGCAGCAAGGTCAAGGCACCCCGGGGGTTGTGAGAGGCTCTGTAAGGGAGTTAGACCGCATCAGAGGCAACAGGGCTCCCGTGACGTGGCTTCGGACCAGCCCTGTCCCCAGTCTATGAAGCTGACTTCAAAGCAATAAACGCTGAGAAGTCAGTCCGTTACTTACCTGGTTGCCAGCGCTTCCGGCGAGGCGCAGACGGCCTCCCCGCCGATGGAGGCAGAGGAGCGCCCGGGCTCAGCAGCCGGCCTCCCCGGGCGCGGGGCGAGCCCCCTCCTGCCTCCCCCCTCGCCGCCGCTCGCTCTAAACGGGCGGTGGAGCCAGGTAAACACAGGTGCTGCCTGCGCTGGCTGCGGCCTCTCTGATTCAGGCTCTCCCCGGATGGCACTGGCTGGGAACCACAAGAATGGAGATCTAATCAAGTGAACGCTGGCTCCCTGCCCGCCGCTAACTGGTCTCATTCAGCTTCCCCATTGTTGATAATGAAACACAGGCGAGCCTTCAGGTTTTTGCCTGCTGGTTCCCAGCCCAGCATTTGCTGGAGTCTGACTTGCCGTTTTGTGGCTTTCTGGAAAGAACACTCGCCCGCAATCAGCACGCCTGGCTTCTTGTCCAGGTTTTGCCTGGCACATACCGTGCACGTCACTTAACGTCCCTGTGCCTGCTTTCAAGTGCAGATTCTAACCCTAGTGCTGGCTGAGCGTTGTGATTTTTTCTTTTTTTCCTTTTTAAAGATTGGCACCTGAGCTAACATCTGTTGCCAATCTTCTTTTTACCCTCTTCTTCTTCTCCCCAAAGCCCCCCAGTAGAAAGTTGTGTAGTCTAGTTGTGAGTGCCTCTGGTTGTGGCATGTGGGACGCCGCCTCAGCGTGGCCTGACCAGCGGTGCCATGTCCGTGCCCAGGATCCGAACCAGCGAAACCCTGGGCCGCCGAGGCCCAGCGCGCGAATTTAACCACTCGGCCACGGCGTGGCCCCGCTTTGGGATTCTTCATCTCAGGGATTTTTCAAGGTGGAAAGCAGAACACGCTTAGGTGAAATTCAAGGCTCTGTCTTAAAATCCTACAGGGTTGAAGGCTGTCCTGGAGGCGTAAGGAGAAAGAAAGAGACAATAAAGCTGGAAGGAGAAGTTTCTGGGAGGGAGACAGCGCGTGCCTGCCCTCAGAGCTGTCGCTGCTCGGGAGACAAGCCTCAGGAGGGAGTGCAAGGGACAGCCAGGCACTAGAGGCCTGGGCGCTGTGACTCGAGTTCTCCAACTCGCCCGAGACATCCGGCCTCTACAGAGCAGCAGCAGGTCTGCCACAGCGGCCGCAGCAGACTCCCCGAGGCCTCCCCCGCCTGGGGCCCGGTGAGACCCCAGGGTTTGACCCCTTCGCAGGAAGCAGCCCCAAGAAGGCCTACGGTTTAACTTCTTCACAGTCCAATAGGAATGGGACTTGGAGTCAGAATTAAACTGATTTAAAGAAGATAAAAATAGCTAATGCAAAATTTTGTACCTCCTGCGTGAATGGACGGGGCCCAAGCTCTGTGCATGTCACCGGTCCCCTGCGGGAGCGGCTCAAAGCCCGCGCGGCCCGTCCGTCGGCTCGGAGCCTCCCGCCCGGCGAGGCCCCCGGAGCACTGCCTGCAGCGCCCTCCACGCGAGCAGCGCGAGGGGGACCCGCCCGCGGCCCGGGACTCTCCCCGCCCGAGGCAGCCTCGGGGCGACAGGCGGCAGCGCGTCCGGAGCGGGGCGCCGGCGCCGGCTCAAGCCCTTGGGGCCGGCGGGTGCTCAGGGCCCGCTCAGCCCCCAGTTCACCACGGCTTCGTGCCTGCGGAGCGCAGGGCGCCAGGAGCCCGCCAGACTCCGGCCAAGTTTCTCTCCCGCTGAAACGGCTTCCTGCGGACGGAGCGTTCGCCTTGGCTCCCAGGCCCGCGCTCCTTGCATGCTGCACAGTTCCCGGTCAGTCACGGAAAGGGCCGTGCCCCGAAACAGCCACCCGCTGGCCCACAGGGTTCTGGGGGCCCTGCAGCGAAGGGAGGCCGGGCGGCCTCTGAGGCCCTGGCGGCGCGGCGAGGGCTCGCCGGCTGGGCCCTTCCAGTCGGGTTGTTCTTAGCGGCTCAGGGCGGACTTTGCAAAGGCAGGTCCTCCCTGGCTGCTAGTTATTGAGGTCACCCAAGGATAGCAGCTTTAGGGAAAACAGGAAGAAGAAAAAACCGTATTTTTAGTGCATTTCCTCATGCCTTTTTGTGGCCCCTCTCTGTTTTTGAATTCTTCTTCAGTGTCCCCAGGACACCCTCGCTCCCCACCTTACCCGGGGAGGTCCTGTGCTTGTGCTGTTCCTCGATGCCCAGAGACTTCCGGGGTCCCCTGGCCTGCCTTTCCTCACAGTAAAGTATAAAGGAAGACAACTTAAAATTACCTGTTATACAGAGTATGGAGCATTAAATTTCCATTAAATTGTGGAAAAAAACACATATAAAATTTACCATCTTAACCATTTTTAAGTGTGCCCTTCAATACTGCTAAGTATATTCGTGTTATGGTGCAGCGGACCTACAGAACTTTTTCATCGTGCAGGCTGAAACTCTGTATCCATTAAATAACTCCCCATTTCCCCTTCTTCCCAACCCCTGGTAACCACCATTCTACTTTCTATATCTATAAATTTGACTACTTTAGGTACTTCACGTAAGTAGAATTAGACAGTATTTGTCCTTATGACTGGCTCAGGATTCACCCATGTTGTAGCATGTGACAGGATTTCTTTCCCTTTGAAGGCTGCATAATATTCCATTGCACATACAAACCACATTTTGTGTATCCATTCACTGGATAACCCAAATGATAGAGATTTGGGTTGCTTGCACCTTTTGGCTATTGTGAATAATGCCTCTATGAACATGGGTGTACAAATATATTTTTGAAATCCTATTTTTGATTCTTTTGAATATATACCCAGAAAAAGGTTTGCTGGATCATGTGGTAGTTTTCTTTTAAATCTTTTGAAGAAGTGCCATGCTGTTTTCCATAGCAGTTGCACCATTTTGCGCTCCCACCAACAGCACGCAAGGATTCTCCACATCCCCATCAACACTCATTATTTTCTGGTGTTTTGTTAGTAGCCATCCTAACTGATGGAGAGTATGGTTGAATTGTAACAGAAGATTTTAATGCTTCAACCTAAAGGGATAATGATGGTGTTGATTTCAGGTTCTGGCATGGGCCATGGGAAGTTATTAGATGTTTTGGTTAGAAGATTCTTCTGGCATCCTGTAAATCACATGACACGGACCTCAGCAGAGTTGTTATATCACCTGAGTGATGGTTAGCTCACCTGTCCCTGAAATCCAGATGAGATCACCTTTTCTATACCCCATTCTAGAATTGAGAAAAGCGAGATTCACAACACAGGATGATGCAAATTTCTGGAGGAATTGTCTCATGGCCCCATCTCTGGCCCCTATGTTCTGCTTATGTTATGGATATTTTTTTAACTCTCCTGACTATATCATTCATATTTTGTTCCACATGGACACAGACGTGGGACTGATTCACTTTCCTTGGTTTCCACAGGAATAGCCACTCCCTCGTAGCTTTTCTGTATACAATGGATTGCACTGAAGTTTTCAGGAGGAATTTACACTGCAGAAAAGCAAGCTATTTAAAATGGAATTTTAGCACTCACATGCCCAAAAATCTTTGGACCATCCTGCCTCAGCACATTTGTTTTCTCTGCCGTCTTGCCATTCTGTTCAGCCTACTCAGAGTCTCGCTTGCTCCTCTGTTCCCTTCTCTGACTTTTCACCCTGGTCCTTTCTAACTCCTAGTTACCAGGGCTCTGAGCTGCACCAGCTGGAACCATGAGGGACTGCTAGTTTCTCAGCCCCAGGTTCCTATCTCTTACCCTCCCTTAAAAGAGACAGGAACCCAGAGGACTGGACCAAAGTGTGTTTCCATCTGTAATGGTTTCCTGAAGCTGGAGACTTTGCCTCGACTCCTAGACCCAGTTGTGCTTCCGTACTCCACAGTTCTCAGGGATGCCCAATTCTCCTCTCTCTAGTGGGCACACCAATCAACTCCCTCCAAACTCCACTATAAGCCCTCCTTTGCAACCTGCAAACCTCACAATGTTTACCTAAGTGAGATACCCATTTATGAGCTCAAAGACACCAGTGGAAGTCTCGAGTTTTCCTTTAGCAGGTCTACCCACCTTCCTTGAGAGGGTAATGGTTTGAAATAGCATTCGTTTTTCTTCCGATACCAGAGAAATCTATGGTTTAAAATTCCTGACAACCAGTCTGTCGGCATGCATTTAGGAAAGCTTCTTGGAGCAGTTGAGCCTTGAAAGAAAACTAGCATTCTGACAAGTGTGCTTCCTTTCTTTTTTTTCCTTCCAGCTCATATCAAGGCGGGCTGTGGACATGGTGAGGAGTGTCTCCTAAACCTTGTTGGTTCTGTTTATTTCAAGGACTCTCTGCACTACCCGTGGAAGCTAGACTTGCAGAGTCCCGTGATGTTGGCTTTCTAACTTGGGCAACTGTTTTGTGCCTTATTCCCACACCATGTTGGCTGTTTGTGGCAGGAAGCTGACAGGGATGTCAGCCTCTGTAGCTCTCATCTGTAATAATGCACTTCTTCATTTCACCTGGATAGTGGAGACCCTGCCCCCTCTCTCCAGGCAGACGTCCCAGAGGGAGTCTGGCCTGAATCCTGAAAGGTTGTCACAGAAGTCTCATTATTTTCTCCCTCTTACTGTTTATGGTAGGCTGGAAACGCTATCGTGAAGCTAATCTTGTAATCCTTTTCTTGCTAATAGGAGAACAGTGGAATTCTGTGGGCCAGAGAAATGTAGGCGGCTGGGGTTTGAACTTTAGGCATGAGTGCGGTAGCACCGGCCTCCTGTTCAGTCTCATTGGCCCTGCCATGTTGGGAATGATGCAGTCAGAAGGCAGCTGGAGATTGCAAAGGAGCCAGACTGCAGGAGTCACTGGGTAAAGAAGAGCATGGCGTGAGGCAGAAAAAGGGAAACAGTCCATCACCCAATTTGAGAACTGAGAAAACAATTATGTCCAATGTGCCTAATTTCACAGAAGTTATCTCAACTATCCTGTCAGTGTCGAAAGAGGTATAAATAGGATGTAGTAATGGGAAATAACATCTCCTTGTCCTATAGTACAAAACCGCCTGTAGTTTCTGGAATACATCACGATCCCTCTGACAATCTCGTGTCCTGTACCTGAAACAACTTCTCTGCCTGAATCTCTCCCAGTCCCCACGTGCCCATTTTCCCCTGGATCCCTTCCACCAGACCTTCAGATTTCAGGATAGATGTCATTTCCTGTGGAAAACTATCTCAGACCCCCGGAGACGAGGCAAGGTGCTCAGTTCATGTCATAGTACTTATTACTGGGAATAGTAATTGCACCTGTCCTTATTATCTTTTCTATCATTTCAAGACCAAGGATTGTGTCTTCTTCGTCACTGTATCCATAACATAAATACCTGGAATGTAGAAGGTAGCCAAGAAATATTTGTTGAAGGAATAGATGTTGAGATGTACAAGCACATATAAAATAGCTATCTTCAAGTCTTCCTTAAACTAAATCCAAATCCTTTATTGAATATTTTCTATGTGGGAAATCTAGGTTAGAGTTTCTTAAAATGTGTAAGAGTTAATTCTGACTATGGAAAAAAATGCTATATTAAGGGTTGAATCTTTAGAGAGTAAACCAAATAAAGCTTAAGCATTCTGTGGAAGAATACAGTAGATAGAGAATTTTTTTTTGAAAGCTACCTTGGTTAGCTTTGAATTTCAATTTCTTTCACATCTTTAGTCATTAGGTTATGGAATCCATGGTTATCATCAAAATTAAAGAGAATGAAAGCTTTGCTACGAAGGATTGGGAGCTGCGAGTATGTTAGTCACTCCTCCACATGATACATGAGTGGCAGTACAGGTATGTATATCTTCATAAAAATTTATAGATTAAAGATACATGTTTTTGAATGCAGCAGACTTCATATTTTATTAGCACATAATATTTACAAGACCTGGTGGTATGGGATCGCTTTAGGTTGATCATTTTTTTAAATACGTTTGAAATGAACTTAGAAATAAGGTCTGGATTTTACTCATTCCTCTTCCTACTATTTTTAAACGCTCATTCTGCAAGTGGTTAATTTTGGCCTTGACATAGACCTTACAGCATTTTCTTTATATTATTACTCCCTAATGGAAAAACAAAAGATAATTAAGAGTAACAACAACAAATTATTGATCATTGAGCCATCATTTGATCTTTGTATTGATACATTTTATATTTTTACTTTTCTGAAATATTTCAGGCATACCAAAGGACAGAGTAATATTTCATTTGAACTTAAATAAGCCATTACATTAACTTGATTTTTTTCCTCATGTAGAATAACTTTTCCTTTCCATTGTTTGCCAGACTTCTCAGAAAGCATTACTATTTCATCTGACAAAAGCAGAATTTCTGAATTAGCTCCAAAAATATTTCTCTCTCCTCTGAAAAGTTTCAAAATAAGATTCCAGTGAAGTACAGTCCCTCAAAAATATACTCCCTGACTATACAAACAAGGATGAGAAAATGAAAACTCCCATACATTCTGGAATTATCAATGAGAAGCCTTGATGAATGTTTTATTTTTAAAATTCTTCCATCATGTGAATACATTTCATCTTTAAAAAGCAGGTAAAGGATAATCTTGACACATCAAAAACTCATGTGACAACTAAATCCTCAGTTGTTTTGAAACTTAGAATATGAGCTTTCCAGTGGGTTCTAAACTTGCAAACTGTGGATTCCCATCCTTACTGATAAACTTGATAAAGATGATACTAAATTTTATTCTTTCGTTTACATATAGTCATGCACCGTGTAATGATGTTTCGGTCAATGACAGACCGCATATACCACAGTGGTCCCATAAGATTGGTACCATATAGCACAGGTGTGAAGTGGGCTATACCATCTAGGTTTGTGTGAGTACACTCTGTGATGTTCACACAATGACGAACTCACCTAACGATGCCTTTCTCTGAATGTATCCCTGTTGTTAAGTGATGAATGACTGTATTTGATTAGTGTGTATTGACTTCCCATATGTGCCAGGACCTGTGATAGGAGCTAACAGAGGTCAGTGAATTGGCTGTGACATCTGCCCTTGTGTTGCTCATCTTCTGGCGTGATTCTCCATCTACCAGAATGGTATACTTCTTGGTGAAGCAAGGCATTGAACTGAATAATAGAATAATGTCATCAAGCATTTGAAAACTCTTACACTGTTAGAATTTTTCCTTGAGGTAATGTTTTTGTTCAATATCGATGTAATAAGCATTTATTGAGTATCTGCCACATGCTTGGAACTATCATGCTGTTCTACCCCACAACTCACAACTTCTCTAGCAGCTAATATAGGAAAATTTCAGTGAGGCAGAAATCAAGAGACCTTGAGTTCCACTGCTCCTCCTACGGATGATAAAGTTGCAGCCTTGAGTGATCTACTTAACCTTGCTGAGAATCAGATTCCTCAGACTTAAAGTGAGGAGGTTGGGTTATTAGATAAACTGTAAGGTTCCTACGGCTATATAATTCTATGATTTTTTAAATTTATTTTTTAGCTAAAATTTATTGAGCTCCTGTTAAATGCCATGCACTAAAGTTCTAACACTTTACATGTATTATCACACCTAAATTTCACAACCCTCTAAGGTAGATCCTATTATCTCCATGTTAAGGATGAAGAATAATTGGGTTTTGTTTGTTTGTTTGTTTGTTTTTTTGGTGAGGAAGATTGACCCTGAGCTAACATCTGTTGCTAGTCTTCCCCTTTTTGCTTGAGGAAGATTATCCCTGAACTAATATCTGTGCCAACATGTTATGTTTTTACTCTAGTTGAGCATAGTCTGATTTCTTAAAGATGTGACGTTGGTTGGTGGTTTATGTATGGTGCGATTTGCTTGGATTGAACCCATGGAAAACACGTGCCATGAACACAACTCCACCATTGTTATTGATCAGGTGTGGTCTCCTACCTACTCACGAGATGTTGGCCGCAAGACACGTTCCCTCTATCGGCAGGTACCAAGATTACCAAAGGCATCCTCTTGATTATAGAGATTTGAAAAGCTGAGAAAAAGTCTTTCTTGTTTTCAACTCAACCTATTTAGTCCCAGAAAATATCAAAGAGCTGTGAACAAATGGCAGGTTCTCAATGCATTCCTGCTGACGATATCCAGTGAGAGCCTGCCCTACACCACGCAAGCACGGAAACCTTTAGAGTCCTGTGAACTGCACAGGGTTCCAACCCACCAATTAGGGGACAGGCAGCTTAGCTGTGGGTGCAAAGAGGAGAGTCGCTCTCCTTTCTGAAAGGGAATGAAGTTCTGTTTGTGTTTGCCTCTCCTCACACCTTCAAAGTCATGAAAGGACCCTGAGGTACCCTGTGGCAATTTTTGACATCAGTCTGTCGCTGCCTGAAAAGCTGCACACCTCTTTCAATGCCTTGGTCAGACAGGAAGGAAGAGCGAAATCGCCAGCTAAGCAGGCTGTGGGCCTTGGTGAACAACTTTCCAACTTAGGAAGAGAAAAGAGAAGAAAGAACCAGGAAAGCATGACGGAATTGGGGTCAATAGTAATCACATTTGGGTGAGGATCTGTTTGATTAATGATCATATTAATCCTTGAGTTTCAGGGACAAGCCTCTGACCTTTTCTTCTACAACTGTAACAGTATGGCCGTGATTCTCAGTGGGTCATGGGGGGGGGGGTGGCTTTGCCCCTGCTGGACATTTAGCAGGATGTCTGGAGACGTTTTTGTTGTCACAACCTGGGAGTGGGGTGGGGTGGTGCTATTGGCATCTAGTGGGTGGAAGCCAGGGATGCTGCTGTAGGGGAGGAAGACATTTCCTCTACCCTCTCTGGGTTCTTCTGGCCAGAGAACGAATTAAATTCACATGAGACAGAATAGCAGGAGAAAATTAAACAAAGCTTTATAACATGTATACATGGGAGAGGCTCAGGCAAGCTGAGCAACTCGCCAAAAGGACTGAAGCCACCACCTTAAATATCATCTTCAGCTAACAACAAAGGAGGATATTGGCGGTGGGGGAAGTCAGTTACAGGAGGTTACCAGACAAACACAATAAACAAATGCAGATTTAAGTCCTTGCCTTTGGCATTGATTAACAGTTTCTAGAGATAAGGTCATCCCCCCTTCTTCCTGGTACAGAGAGGAAGACACCTTTACAGATGGAGATTTCCTTTACAATGTAAATGTCTCCTAACAAAGGGCAAGCAAGTTCCACTCCTCAGAGCCTCCTTCCTGTCTGCAGTTTATTAAAAGTAACCAGCCCCAAATAATCCTCATGCCAAAGAGACATATCTTGGGGTGGCCAATTCCAGGCCCCCACATTGCTGAACATCCTATAATGCACAGGAAAGCCCCACAACAAAGAATTATCCCATCCAAAATATCAATAGTGCCAAGGTTGAGAAACCAGTCTGGGCTAAATGCTTAATTTATGGGGCCAAACTGAGTTTCACTTCGTGACTGGTGACCTTGTATGAATTATTACCTCTGTCTCTCAATTCCCCATCTGTAAAATGGGATCATAACACTACTTTCCTTATAAGATTGTTATGAGGATTAAATGAGGTAATATATGTAAGGTTCTTAAAACAACTTCCAGCATACAGTCAACACGATGTAAATATTAGTTGTTATTTTTATGCAAAATGGCATGGAGATGTATAAGAACCATTGGAACAATAGAATCTCTGCACACCCATGTTTTTGAGGGGAACTTCACTAAAAGATCACCTTAAAGTATAGTGATCAATACAGATTGACTAATTCAATGTGACCGGTAAGAAATTGGAATCTAAGTGATAATGAGCTTTGTGACACTGTCATTATCCTCTGCTAATTTCCTACAGTTGATTTAGTGCTATGGCATTGAAATGGAAAAGATATCAATGTACATCCTAAGAAACCATATATGCTTGGGTGGTGTTTGAGGTTAGTTAGTAATCATGTTTTCAAGATCTTAAAAGATCAAAGATGTGTGAATTTCCTAAGTGGTTGTGGAACTGTGAGGGGGAGACAAGGAAAGACTAATGGACATGCAAGTGAAAATAAACTACTCACTTGGCAGGGCTGTTGGTATCCATAACGAGTGGAGGCACTTGACCTTTAAGATAACAAAGCTAACATTCCAAAAGGCCAGAGTCTGATGAAAGACCTTGAAAACTGAAGATGGTGAAGGTGGACAGAGCCAACACATTATCATATGATTTGTTCTCCCATTAATTGCAGAGGTGAAGATGCCAAAAAGGGATTAAGTACATATGACAAATTATAGGTGTTTGGCAGCAAAAAAAGGCCTGAATTGGCTGACCTGACCTGTCTGAATACTATGCCCAGAATTATATTTAATCTTGATTTGCATGAGAATCTGAAACTACCTGTACTAAACTTGATTAATAGTCCTTGACATTGGGGCCCTTCTTTAATGCTCTAGATAGTTTCAGCAGCCAGGGGACCGACTCTGCTTTTCCCTATCATAGATTCTTTCTCTCAGAATGGAAGTTTTAATTAAGAAGATGTTTAACATTAGGGGTCGTAGGCAATTTCACAGAACCTCAGGAGACCAACTTAAAGTCACAGTTTCAGGCCAGCCTGTGATAAATTGACTTTATTTGTGAATCTAACGGAGGATCTTTACAGTATTACCGAGGCCCCACAAAGCTCCACAACGTGTGCCTTTATGTTGCAGACTCCTTTCTAGGCACAAAGGGCTGAAATTCACCTGGTTCTGGTATAGTCTCTTCCCAGTAAAGTGAAAGAGGTCCCAGAGAACAGGTTAAGAGTAATGACTACCCTTTTCAAATACCTAATATAAGCATAATCAGACACTGTGCAAGGTATTTTAGATATTTAAAATATATTCATAAAACTCTCCCCATTTTGTAGACAATAAAACCAAGATTCAAAGAAGACAAGTAACTCGTTTAAGATCACAGAGCTGGTACATGATGGTGCCAGGATTTGGATCCAGGTTTGTCTCTCCCTGATGCCTCTTCTGCTTTATCGGGCTATCTCTTCAGCTCTCAGCACAGACAATCTAGCCCTTGAGCACTGCCTCCATTCAAAGAGTCTCTGCAGAAGGAGAGGGTTTAAGTCTCTTCTCTGCCCCAGGCTCTTTGTACCTGACATACTTTGTAATGCCTGAAATATTCTTCCCACAGCTGTTTCCTGGCAGCCTTCTCTCGTTGTTCGGGTCCCAGTTCAATGTCAGGATTGTGGAGACGGCTTTCCTCCTGATCAGCCTAAATGAAAGTATCACATCCTAACCCCCATCCATCCATCAGGCACACAACTCTCATTCATTACACCTTCTTTTTTTTCTTTAGAGTGTTTATCACCAACTCACATTTCCCCCTTATGTATGTGTTTATCATCTATCTCCATCCTTCAAGAAGTTAAGGATTTTGTCTTCATCCCTGCTGTACCTCTGGAGTCTAGAAACAGTGCCTGGTTCATAGTAAGCACTTAATAAACATTCATTAGTATTGAAAAGAATGCTGGGCTGGGAGTCATGGGACCTGTACTTAATCCTGGCTCCACTCCTGGTTTACAGAGAATGTTGGACAAGTCAACCTTCTTGGGTCTCAAATTGTTTCTTCCTCTATAGATTGGATCAAATGACCCCTATGTCCCTGGTGTAGTCCCCGAACACTGATTCTAATAACACCCTGACTCACTCTGTGGGCCTGAGATAGAGTTCCCTGACTCTTCTCTTTGTAGGCCCCTGTCAACCTGCAAAAACCAGAAACCAGTTTAAGAGGGAAAGCATTTATTTGGGATCAAAGAATTGCAGTTTAGAGAGTATATGATGGTGCCAGGCTCCACACGCTCCACAGAGAGAGCACAGACTCGGCTAGAACCCCAAATAGTGTCCTGCTAGGGAATAAAAGCCAGGAGCTTTTCAAGGAGAACAAGGGAGGTGGTATTACAAAGAACTTTCATTGGAGCTGGAGGCAGAGAGTTAGTCTTGGTTAAACATTGATTGACTATTGATTCTGTCTTCAGTAAGTCCATCACATAATCCTTAGTCTTTGTGATCAGGATGTCTGTTTTTCTGCTGACTTCTCAAACAATTACTTGTAAAACAATTGTATTCTGGCTCAGTCCAAAGGTTTGTCCCAGTTCAAGATTCAAGACAGCAAGTCAGTTTCTCTGGAAAGGCAGCTCTGACTCCGTTTTAAAATGGCTCCACAATTGTCAATTTTGACAGCTTCAAAGGGGTTTTTCTAATATTAATAAGTGAAAAATGCTGCAAGCCCAGATCATCTTTAGTGACAAGGAGAGTTTGTTCAATGATGTTAATAATGAACTTTTTGGTGCCCTGAAAGTGAGTTTTGTATATAGAAAAAGCTAATTTAATTTGACTTTGGTCATAGAAATTAATATTCAATTTAATAAAGTTGCAAATAAAAAGTCTAGTTTTTCTGTTGGCTTTTCATCAATATGAAAATCTTATTGTATTTTATGTCTAATGAATTTTAGCAAATACTTTTTTTTTTTAAGATTGGCACCTGAGCTAACATATGTTGCCAATCTTCTTTTTCTTTTTCTTCTTGTCCCCAGTGCCCCGCTACACAGTTGTATACTGTAGTTGTAGGTCCTTCTGGCTCTGCTATAAGGGATGCCGCTTCAGCATGGCTTGATGAGCGGTGCTAGGTCCACACCCAGGATCCGAACGGGTGAAACCCTGGGCCGCCGAAGCGGAGCAAGTGAACTTAACCAGTCGGCCACGGGGCTGGCCTCAGCAACTACTTTGATAGGGTCTTTGAATACTTGATCCCATTAAAATCTTTTAAACATTTAAACACTTTTAAACATTTTAAATTACGTTTACACATTTTATAGATTTGAGCCCTTATAAAAGACTTTAACTGACTGTCAAAGCTTTCCATGGCCTTTGGGACTACTTATAAATCTAAGAAATATATTTATAAATATGGCAAAACTTGAGTCAGCTTAAAATTCTAATACTGTACATAAAGTTAGTAAGATTTCAACTTAACAAGTCTAAATCAATTTCTCAAACATATGTTTTGAATTGAGATGAACAGGCTGAATGTTATTCTGAAAGGTTAAATTTTATTAAACGTTTCTGGAACAAATAATTCCAAATATGCACAGGTTTCTTCACACAATAATATTCTTTTGTTTCGATGCACAATTTTACACTTGATTTTAAATCTTTCTGAGATTCAAATATACTTGTACTAAGGAAGAGATCACACATGCCCGTCCCTCCCTATTTTGAGATGTGTGTGTTTGTGTGTGTGTTTGTTTAAGCCAAATTCTAGGGACAGTCAGTAACACTGGTCAGATTCACACTCCACGTGTTGTCCGTTCACATGTAGTCAGAAAGATGACATTCCCCAGGTGGCCTCTACAAAGGCTCCAGCTGTCTTCACCTCCAATCAACTCTGTACAGTTTGTCTAATTCGTGTAAGAGTAGAAATACTGTGAGACAGTGGCTTGTTAGCATAACAGATGATAGAAATATGCTCTTCCACGGAGAATTAGTGCTAGTAAAGATATGTGGTCTGGTACAACATTTGAGACAGTCTTTACCTTCGGTGAAGAGCATACAAATCTTGCTGGCCCTTCACCATTACCTCCAAATGTATCCACGTGTGGTGGACTTTGGTTTGAGTCTTACCTTCTTAATAACATGGTGCTGAGGTTGTGGGTGAGTAGCTGATTGCTACTGTTATTAACCAAAAAGGACCTAATAGTTGTTCCTAACCAGTTTGGCTTAAGCCAGTTGGAAACATCCTTCCATGTAATTTTGCTATTAACTTATGGTTGCGTAATGAGAAGAGATTCTTTTTGGCAACTCTGATGGAACCCTATTACAGTTGCCACATCAATGAATTAATGACCGCAGGGGAGGTGGTGGTGTCATAGTCAGGATCTTTCATTTTCAACTCAGGGGAATCCACAATCCCCACGCTGTTGATTAGATGTTATACTTCCTCAGCTTTTAACTATGTCAGTGTCTTTTTTGTTGAATTTTGAAACCATTGAACTTGATGGAATCTTGTGTATTATATTTTATAGTCATAGAATCACATGACTCTATGATTATTAAAATACTATTGGATTATATTTTAATACTGTCTCTTTCTTTTTTTGGTAATTGTTCAAGTCGGAACTCCCAAAAGTCATTCTACTTACAACAGAGATTAGGAGAAAACACCCTTGAATGCTGTGGCAAATTCTTAACAAATCTGGCTCTGGAAATACCTTTTATACCATGTAGTGGTAGGTCACTAGTATTTTATTCTTCAGGGAAATGTTTCAAAAGTGTTGGTTCCCTCACAGGGCACCAAGCACATGCTGAAATGTCAACTGGAGGAGCTATCTCCATTTGAAAAGAAGGGGGCATGTGGATGGCTGAGGGAAGGGATGTTGAGTGGGAGATAGAGGACAAAATTGCTTCCACTAGCATTTTTCACTATCAAGTTTGTAGGCAAAAGGCTCAGCCGTGAATGGAGGAGGAGAGCAGTCAAAGGTAAGTAATTTCAGATTTTTTGCTAGCAACAATTTCTTTAAAAGAAAGTTTCTGTGTAGACCCACTTTTTGATAGATTTTTCTCCACCAAGCAAATGGTATTTATTACATAGTAACTTATTTCCCCACTTTTCTTAATCAAAGACTTGTGTCTATTCTGATTAGCATGCACTAAGAAAGAGCTCCATACTGACTTGATCATTTCAGCTAACGCAGACAAAATTGGGATGCTAATTAGGGACATTTTAATTAGGCTTATCACAAATGAGTTCTCTCAAAATCACCTGGTGTTTGAAAAGAAATACAGATTTCTAGGCCCTACACCAAACCCTCTGGAATGATCTCTTGGGGTGGGCCCTAGGGATCTTCATTTTTAACGAGCACTGTCCTCATTCTTCCTGGGGTTCAGATTGCATTGCTCCTTGAACCACGCTTTCGAGAAGCACTGCACTAGAAATCCTGAAATATTGACAATAGCTTCCAGACCTCCCTCTGAACTGGCTTCAGATCTGGTGGCTTCTGGCTGGTAACCTCAGGAAGGTGGGTAATTGCAAACTCAATTCAGCGGCTCAGCCTTAGGCGCTACTTCAGTTGAAGCTCGAGAAGCTATGACTAAGCTGACCTTTTGTCATATCTCTTTTCCCCCCTGTTTATTTAAGTTGCCATCTTAACTGGCTCTTGAAGTCAAAAGTGCTTTTGTTCTCTGCATGAATGGTGTGATTCACATCACATCAATTTAGCTTCAAAGGAAGAAAAGGCTCTCACCTGTGGGTAATCTCTCCCTCCCCCTGCCAATGCAACCCCGCTACCGGATTTTAAAGATTTTCTGTTTTAAATATTTCAGACTTCAGATTACTGTTCTTTTTTTCCTCCTTGGAAGGAATAAGGCCAAAAGAAATAACACCCACTGACAGCATTTTTAACAAAGGTGATTTGCTCTATGTAATGTATTTAAGGCAGTGATTCACACACTGCAAGCTTAAAATGCACAGCTTCCTGGGGCCACCTCCAGTGTCTGATTTAGGAGGGCTGTGTTTGTTGGGGGCGCGGAGCGGGGGTGGACCCTGGGAAATTGTATTTTGAGTCAATGATTAACCAGGTTTCTGAATCAAGATTTTGGTGAATGAACCCCAACAGATCACTTGCCCAGGTTGAATGATCAAGAAGTGATAAATTCTAACTAGGAGGACTGTGTTCTCTCTACCGTCTCAAGCTGGTGCAGATCAAAAGGACAAGAAGGAAACAAAGCCGTCTTATCTCCTTGCCATTTGTTGACCCTCACGGTGTTCCTTCGCTCACCTCTCCCTGCACCCCTTCTGTTTGCTCCATGGTTCGGCCGTTGCTTAGGGTCCCTGATCACGCGTGATTGTTTTTGTCTTCCTGCTTTTGCACATGTTCTTCTTTTAGCCTGGAATTCTTGTGCCCGGCTCTCTTCCCCCTGCTGAACTTCAAGACTCCATTCAAATATCACCTCCTTGTGAAGCCTCCCTAACACCTTGGGCTGAATAGGTCCTTCCCTTCTCTGTGCCCAATAAGATTTTTGTACATGCTAGTATTACGGTGCTGAGAAAGCTCTATCTCCTGTAATTTGTTTAAAATACTCCCTCATAGGCAGCGTGATAGGCATATGACTAATTTAGTAATAAACTCTACATCCTAGGGCCAGTTAGTGAAATATCCTAATCAGGAACCACCTTAAGAAATGGTAAGTTGGCATTTCAAAGATCTTATAATTTACACTCTAGACTTAGACGATTTAATTTAATCGCTTAGACATTGCTATCTGAATTGAGATCAAGGGATAGTAGAAATACTTTTTCATGGGTGAAATGAGTGGTATTTGAGATAAGTGGATTGTCTAGAAGAATGTGCAAACACCTCGGCCCTTCCATGAATGGGGCATGAGAACCTGGCAAGCTCAGCCACCTAACCCCCTCAGGAATGTGCTCTAGGACAGGACTCCTTTTGGTCCCCGTCTTCCTTCCAGTTAACAGGAGGAATCTAGACGGGATGGTTAGTGGAATCCTGCTGCTGGAACAAGTCACCTCTGCTGCCAGAGAACCCCCCATGCATGACAGAGTCCTGAGTGCCCAACGCGGAAAGCTAGGACCACACTGAGCCCACGGGGATGGGGTGTAGGACAATGCCTTTGTCTGATTGTTTTGTCTCTGTGGAGAGGAAAACCTTTACCCTCTTGGGTTCAGTGGCTGGGGGGACCTGTGAATTAAACTAACAAAAAACAGGTTAACAAGAGAAAAGGCATGTAATTTTTATTAATATTTTATGTGCATGGAATTCACAGAAAAGAACTGAAACTTGAAGAAGTAGTTAGACTTGGGGGCTTAAATACCATCTTAACAAAGGAAAGAGGGTTTGGGTTTTGAGAGATGGTGTGCTGTGGGGGAACAGACTAGGAAATATATGGGGGAACCAATGGGAGATAACGGCTATTTTAGTAAGTCTGTTCGCGCAGACTCTCTTGATGTCGACTCTCTGTCTCTGGTGATGCGTGCTCTTCTCTTGCTGGGTACCGTGGGTAGGGAGAGACCCTCACAAAGGGGGTTTCATGCCCTGTTTTTAGGCAGATAAGGGGAGGCCAGAGAACTCTTCCTGCCTCTGTTGATTCTCATCTCAATTGCCTTCAGCTCAAAATAATCTTTATACCAAGGTGGCGTATTTGGGGTAGCATATTCTGATCCCCTTCACATCCTTGCTAATAAGTGTATCCTTGGCAGAATCTGGTGTGAGACTTGCTTTTATTATAACGTGCAAACAGCAGGGAGGTTTTGCGAGAGGTAGCGGTTGTTCTCACTCGCCTCTGGTCTAAAGGTTTAGTAGAGGCTGCCTAAGCCACCAAAAGAGTCCAACACCTGTGAATGGCCAAACTGTCTTGGAACAGCCATCTTCTTCTTCTTTCTATACCTGGTGATAGACAGTGCTGGCATAGTATGTGCTCAATAAATGCCCTTTTGTCTTTGACTCATTATAACTATAAAACAATTGGACCAACCTTATGATCCTTGACTGTTTCATAAAATTATATAGTCTGTGTGAGGGCTTTTATTTAAGCAGAGTGGCAACAACCAGATTGGAATAACAGATACTTTCATTTTTAGAACCTGCTCATTTGGGAAACTGAACAAAAATTACTAGCTTTCAATGAAGCCAGCACTTCAGGTGAAGTGCATTTTAAATAAAAATATAAATATACGAAAATAATGCTGACACACATGCTTTATGGAGTTTTTATATTCCCCTCCAAAAAAACCCACTGTGCAATTGATTTATCATCCCATTCCATACAGTGTGAACAAAGACAGCTTTAAGCATGGCTGCTGGGAATGCAAGATACACTCATTTGCAAACAGTGGTGTTCATTTTTCAACACTGTCAAGAAAATTCATCTAAAGAACTTATAAGCCTAAAGAGTTCCTACATTGGCCATTTGTCATTAGAAGCCTTCCCTACAACGTACAGGCATGTCAGGTTGTTAAGCATCTCCAGGAACATTGTTCATTGAAATTCGTCAGAAAGATGATAGAATGTTATTTAAGTAGAACTTTACATGCAATAAATAGTACATTTGCAGACTGCTGAGAAAATTGATGAAAAGGATAATGTTCCATTTTGGACTTTAAACAAAAGGCAATCAATTAGTAGGACCAGTTTGAATAATGTGAAGGAAACAGTGCCTAGAAACTCTCCTGCTGAAAGATTGGATTTCAGGCTGAAATAACTGCTTTTGTATTAAAAAGATCTATAGCTTGGCGTAAACACAGCGTGAAAGGGAATTAGGAACAGAATCCATTTCTGGACCCAATCGCTCTCCAGAGCTTGATTCCTCGTGAGCCCTCTTTCTTTCTCTGCCTCGTCTTTATTATGGGCCGCGCTTCAACTTCCTTCTGAGCTCATAGCCACACTCTGACCAACATTTAAGATGTCCTCCCCAGCAAAGATTTTAAAGCGATTTAGAGAGAGATTATTAGCAGAAGCTTAGCGAGTGCTACTGATTTTCGGAACCTGCCCTCCGATGCTGCAGTGTGGAGCTGTCGGTGAGACCGCGTTCTGCTGCTGATGGGGATGAGTGAGCTTTGATGACGGGGCCTTTACATTAGAGGCAGCAATTTTTTTCTGTAAAGGTCCAAATAGTAAATATTTTAATATTTGTGGGCCATACGGTCTCTGTCACAATTCAACTCTGCCATAAGTAGCCCGACAGCAGCCATAGACAATACGTCAATGAATGGGCATGGCTGTGTTCCAATAAAACTGTATTTACAAAAATGGCAGCTGGCCCCTGCTCTACGTCAAGGGACCAAAAGTCACAACTGAACAAGTGCCACACAAAACTTAGATTTGGGCTCATGCATACGTGTTTACAAAAAATAACTACTATCTCACGGATGATTTCTAATTTCTTATACGTGTATATTATCTTTGCATC
The DNA here is from genome assembly GCF_041296235.1 of Equus asinus. Classification (NCBI taxonomy): domain Eukaryota; kingdom Metazoa; phylum Chordata; class Mammalia; order Perissodactyla; family Equidae; genus Equus; species Equus asinus. The sequence continues at coordinate 54,435,130 of NC_091793.1, forward strand.
ATCAGTTGAATGGCCAGTATTTAACCCGAAGCTCCCTCATTTTTTCTTTTGTGCTTTCCTCTCTGGCCTTCTGTGTTTCTGTCAATGCTTCCTGACCTTAATACTGAATCAGGTTAGATTGGTCCCCCAGGAAATGGAACCTTTGGACTGTGCCTGTGAACTGTTGTGTACTTGCTGCACCAGAGCCAAAGACAAGAGAATAGATGCATTTAATTTCTAGCTGGCTCCATGGATGTCAGGTATTGGCACCAGTGAAATATTCTGGTTTTCTCCCCTTTCCCTGAGCCCTAGGGTTTTTATACAGGGAAATCAGAAGTCTTAGAAAGGAAGTTAACTAAAAAACAAAACAAAAAACCACCCTAAAACACATTGAACCTGAGGGATGTTGGATAGGAAAGTGACATCCACTGATTACATACATAGTTGTTCTCTTAATGCCTTCAGTGAACTGATTCACTCGCGGCGTCCCTGAAACTCACTATTCCCTTGGTGAGAGACGACCTGATTCCTACACCAGGTGGACTGTTTGGGCTTGTAGGCTACGTTCTAGTACATTACAATCATCTGGAAAACTGTTAAAAATCCTGTTTCCAGGGCTCCACTCCAGGCTACTTCCATCAGAATCGCTCAGCATGAGACTCAGGCGATTCTACTGTGCAGCCAGGGCAGCGAATCACTGTTCCAGCCCCTCCGAGAGTGGCCAGTGGCACGATCTGCATTTTACCAGGGTCTCTGGGGCACTCGTGTGCGCACTGAAGTGGAGAAGCCCTGCTCTGGTGGGGCCATGCCCTTTTGTCACCACCTGCTAAATAGCATGCATACCGAGGGTCAGTTGTGTTTGTTCTTAAATCTGCTTATCCAGTTGTGATTGTAACTATGTAAATATTACATAACTGATGTGCACAAGTGCACAAAGAGAGTTGTTTCTATGAAAACGAAATGGAATGTTTTGAAAGACAAGAAAGATAAGTACAAAATTGCCTGTAAAATGAGATAGAAAAAATGGGGCAAAAATTCATAAAATTCTACATTAGTTGTGCAGTTGTCTTGCTTCACAATTGTCTTTCAGTTGTGCCATTTGAAAAAGCTAAAAGGGCACATTCTGGATCCTGAATTTTGGGTGTGGTTCGTGTAAGAAGGATGACCTGAAGCTCCAATGATCAGTGGATCATAGTCAAAGAAAAGACTCTCCATACAGATTAACATGGGTAAACGAATATTTTAAGGTAAAATATAACAGATTTAAAATGCATACATTTTTATGATGTCTCAATTGATTTTTTTTGATTAATTCACTAACCTCTGCTCTGGATCACACTGGATAACAAAAGCTTCTCCTAATGCTCGACTGATGAATCAACCAGCTGGCCTGCTTCCTCCCTTCAGGGCCCAGCTGGTCTTGCTCTGTGAGAGTGGTTTCTGGACTTTCGGATTCACTGACAAGGAAAACTTCAGAAGTATTTTGGAGAACTCACAGAGAGTTGCCTATGTAGGAGAGGAAGACATTTCCTCTACCCACTGTGGGTTCTTCTGGCCAGAGAATGAATTAAATTCACATGAGACAGAAGAACAGGAGAAAATTAAACAAACCTTTATAGCATGTATACACGGGAGAAGCCCAGGCAAGCTGAGCAACTTGCCAAAATGGCTGAAGCCCCCACTTTAAATATCGTATTCAGCTAAAGACAAAGGAGGATGTTGGGGGTGGATGGAGAGTAGATCATGGGAGATTACACACAAGTACAGTAAACAAATGCAGATTTAAGTCCTTGCCTCTGGCATTGATTAAGAGTTTCTAGAGATAAGGTCATCCCTTCTTCCTGGTACAGAGAGGGAGACACCTTTACAGATGGAGATTTCCTTTACAATGTAAACATCTCTTAACAAAGGGTAAGTAAACTCTGCTTCTCAGAGTTCCTTTCCTGTCTGCAGTTTATTAAAAGTAACCAGCCCCAAATAATCCTCATGCCAAAGAGACATATCTTGGGGTGGCCAATTCCAGGCCCCCACACCTACTTCTTATGAGATCAATTAAGGAGGAAAAAGCTAGCCCTATCATGATTATCCATGCTTTCAGAAAAGAAAGGACATAAAAAAGTTAGAAGAACACAATCTCAAGATGAAAGAGGTCCTCAAATGGCAGAAAATTAGTTTTATGGAAACAAATTAATTTTTAAAAATTTCTCTCATTTTACTATGAAGTAGCAAAAAACATCACAGCCCTGCTGCCAATCACCTGGGAACCACGCTTCTCTTTGGCGCCTGAAAACAACTGAACTGAAGCATGGACCGAGGAAGTTTCCCTCCTCACCAGGACTCTCCTCTGATGCCCTTCCTGACACAGGTGAGCATGATCTCCTTGTGCCGTGGTGCCTCTGTTAGCACTCACCTCACCCTGTTGTAGCTGTTAGTTATCTGTCCATCTTCACCCCCGCATTGTGAACCGGGTCACCCTCATTATCTCTCTCTCACACATAACACAGTACTTGATACGTGGGGGGAGGCCATGCGTGTTTGTTGCATGAATGAATGCAGCAGGACAGCTGCAGATACATTTAAGTCAAAGGGAAAATGGAAGTCATTGCAAGAGATACACTATTCTGCCTTTCTAAGATTCCAGTTGAATATTTGCTGAATTGTCAATAATGTGGTAAGATATGTCAGTAATTAAGTACTGTAGAATTGGCCATATTTGGTTGCATTTTTTTGATTACTTCTCCATTATGAATCCATTTACTGTAGGAAATTTAATTAATATTGATTTTCAGAATGAAGGAATTTCAGGATAAGAAAAACATATTAACTGTTTTTATTTCTTTGTATTTTCATTAAATAGTAACTTTTATAGCAAAGCTCTGTTGTTTTTATCAATATAACAGAAAGAAATTTTATTATATTGGTACCAATCAATCCAAGAGATGAAAGGTGAAAGTGTACCGTCAGGGTTCCTTAGAACGGCCAGGGGAAGTGAGAGTTGTAAAGAAATGGAAGTACTCTTTCCTTTTGAAAATAGGATATCGAAGGAATAATTAATATCTCAAATTGGTTCTTGGAAAAATAATTTCCTCCTGTATCTGAAATGATGTAATTATCCTTTGTCCTTTCATTAAACATCAATAACTAAGTGCCAATAAGGCATGTTGATTATAATTAATCACAATGCCCTTACACTGATGTTCTGTTTGTAAATTTGAATTTTAGGTGCCACATATATGGAATTCTTTTTTAGAATAGGATAACACACTCAGGACCGATACTCCCGTTACCCTTATATTCATCTTCCTCTGCTTCAATAAGAATGAAATTTGGGTCATTTATTAACATTTTTGTCTTACTGGTAATACTATTAACCTGTTAAATAACATGCTGTCCTTCATATGTGAAAATTACCCTTCTGGTGTGTTGTGAATCAAATGTGAGAGCTAAGATGTTTTTCTTCTGCTGTTGTCCATCTCCCATATTCTCTGACTAGAATTCCCTCTACGGCCATTAGAATAAGAGTGGCTGCTGCCTGAGTGGTGCAGCTATGGCCTTGGAGCAGAACAAGCCATCTGGTCCTTGTGGGATGGAGCCCAGGCCTGGCCTATTTAGCACTATGCCTTGGCCCTTCTAGCTGATGCCTCATTTAGATCCACTAGTATGGCTTGTTGCTCTGAACAATAGGGACTTTTCCACATGACAATACCTGGTAATGGACTTCTTGGTCTCTGAATACTCTGTCTTTTATTTGAAATTTAGAAGTATATTGACTCAACACTTTGGTTTTAATTCAGTTACCTTTTTTTAGATTAGAAACACAGTTCTGAAAATGCAAGACTAGATTTATTGCTCTCTGTCTGTTAAGAGCTTTATGGGTCAGGTCTTCCCATGCAGGAAGTCAGTATCCTTCACAGATACAATATATTTTTGTGCTGTAGCCAAAGCTTTCATTTTGGAAATGTGACTTGGAGAATGAAGCTGCCATCATGTGGGGGATAAGCTGAGTCAGGAGCAGGCCGTTCTGCAGCACTGGTGAAAGCAGAGATACCCACCATGTAAACCAGTCTGTCTGCACCATGCCATCAGGGGATGGCTGATGGGACCAGGATAGGAATGCCAGCTCAGGACTGGTTGATGCATAAGGTACATTTGGAGTTACAGATGCTTAAAAAAAAAGATTCTGCATATTGAATCATAATAATCTAATTCAAGCTTATCACAGCTTTGTTCCTCCTGAGGCAAAACAGTATTTTATTTTTTGTTTCATTCCATTTCTTGGATAACCGAGCGTCTACAGGGTGGAGGACTCTACACGTGAGAGAAGACTTACATCGTCTGCTTGACTTCTTGATCCATTCAGCACCCAAGCACCTTGCCAGACATTGTGCTGAATGCTTAGGATCCAAGATAAAAGGCCAAGAAGCTATCTGTTCCTGGGGAGCTCTCTGCTCTACTCTGATTTGAGTGTGGAGGTCTGTGATAGACAATAAACGAATATACACATACGTAAAGAACAATTTCTGTAATTGCAGGTTGTCATTAGGCCTGAGAAGGAAGTAGAAACCAATAGGGGCAGTAAAGGTCTGCGTTGGCATTAGCACAAGTCTTTCCCGTCACTGAGCACCCCAGGGCACGATCAGGATCTGGGGTCCCCAGTGCTGCCTCTAAGACCCTGGAAAGGAGGAACCACCTTGCTCATCTGGCTGCTACAGCTTAGAGAGGTGTCCAGAAGGCAAGTTAAACTGTCAAAATGTCTTCCTTTGTCATCTGCCTAAAGAAACAAATTTGAATTTTCTATGCCATTCACTACTTCTTGAAGCTCTTCCCAATAATTGTTTCAAATGGCCCAATGGGTAAAGTTTCTGCCAACGTTCTTACTACAGCCATAATAGTGCTCAACTGTCACCTTAACGATTCTATGTACGACGAACTTTAATGGAAAATGTGCCACTTTGATGAAACCGAAGAAACCTGAAAATGGGATATAGAAAATTACACTGTTACTATGGTGATAGCATCTCTTTGACAGTTGAAGAAAATCATTTAATAAAGTTATAAAAGCCCAGTAAATATTGGACAGCTTTATGGAAATGTAATAAACTGAAGTCATATATCAAAAAGCACTAAAACTCGTTTTGCATTTATGGCACACAGCAAAATTATAATGCAGATGAGGACTAAATGACCTACAAATGTTAAACGCGCAGTAAAGCATGGGATATGTCAACCAGAGTCTCTGTGGTTTTCTGTGCAATGTGTTCAAGTTAAATGCACTTGTGAGGAGAAACATCTGCTTTTTCCTAGGACTGTGTATATTTTGGCACCTTTTCTGCGCCAGAAAGGTAGGACAAAAACCATCCCTATTTGCTTGCAGATAATCAGGTAAGATATTAAGAGAAATGAGGAAGCCCTGTATCCTGGGATATGAATTTAACAAGGCAAACACTGATAACATTGTTAGCCTGGTGCTGCTGCTCAGCCTGATGCAGAATGTGATTACATTTTGTGTGCATGCCGTGTCCTCCGGTCTGTGAGGAACCCATTGATTTTATTCACGAGACATAGCCATTGTTTTGCATTTTCCCAGACACCATTGTCAGAAGCTGAGCTGGAAGGTATTTTGAATGCTGTGTCCTGGGATAAAAGCTTTTCAATTCGTAGAGAGCATTTGATCCTACAAAGACACAGATTTCTCTCCAGCAGCTGGTCTAGATTTCCTGCAGAAAGAAACTGAAGGGGACAGGGTCTTCCTGGGGCACAAAGAGGAGGCATTTCCAGCTAAGAAATTGAAGGTGCGCGTGCATATGTTTTACTGTGTAATTCAGCCAACTGCTCTGGGATAATCAAGGGGGAACTATACGGCTCATTCATAAAGATGGCCAAACCAAGTGAAACTGTCCATCCATGATCACATACACACAATCAAAACCACAGCGCTGACGGATGGTTTTCGGAGTCAGCCAACGAGCTAAAGCAGAGCCAGCAATCTCGGAACTTTGTGTGGTCAAACCTTAGGCACCTGTTTATCTTTCAGGATTCATCCTCCTAGGTTTGGCACGAGTATCTCTCAAGTGGCTTTGAAGGTTTCCATATTCTGTTTCTTTGGTTCCTACGCTTGAGGAGTTGTCAAATATTCTGCCTTCAGTTTCTCAAGATGGCTCTCACACATCTTTCCAGCTCCCCAGGGGTGTCGCTCAGGGCATTTTCCTAACCTCTTGTCAGGACTCTCTTGGATTCCATACTTGTTTAAAGGGATGTGTCGCATAGAAGAGTTGAGAGCAGTGTTTCTTGAAGAGCATTCTTAGGCAGAGATGTTGGTTTGGCAGGGGATGAGTAGAGACAAAGGATTATAATAAAATTAAACATAAAATGTTCTGGGTAAGTGTTTTACCTTCTATTAGACTATAAAATTTGAAGTGAGAAGTGGCAGATGAGGCTTCACAATTAGCTAATGATAATGGGATCCTTGTTGGAGCATGTCTTACATGCTGGCACCAAGTGTTTTACGTGGATCCTTTAATCCTTTTTTTTTTTTTACTTTTTTTAATTGATATATAATTGACATATAGCACTGTATTAGTTTTAGGTGTACAAATAATGATTTGCTATATGTATATACTGCAAAATGATTACCACAATAAGTTAATATCCATCACTCCACATAGGGTAACACATAGTTACAGTTTTTTTTTTCTTGCAAGGAGAACTTGCAAGTTCTATTCTCTTAGCAACTTTCAAATATACAATGCAGCATTGTTAACTGTAGTCACCATGCTGTAAATTACATCCCAGGCCTTATGTTATCTTGTTACTGGAATTGTACCTTTTGACCACCTTCATCCCATTCAATCTTTACAAACTTTAAGGCAGCTATTATTATTATTTGTATTTTTCAGAAGAGGAATTAGATAAAGGCAATAAGTAAATTGCTCAAGGTCACATAACTACGTGGTAGGACTAGGACTCAGACTCCAGTCTCTAGGAATCTAAGTCCAGTGCTTTTGACGATTACACCATAACAAGGTAAACCTGCTCTAGGTGTAGCTCTGCGTAGCAATCCCTTCTAATGGAAAGAAAGGGTGCTATAATTAGTACCCACCACAGAACTGAAATCTAGAACATCTTTTCATCACTAAGTCCCAGGAAGGCCATGCAGTGCACACTGGGGCTCTTCTTGGGGGCACTCTAGGAGAGCTGATGCAGGGGCCACAACAGGGATGTCAGAAAATTGATGGACAGCCCAACCCAACACCGAGTTAGGAAAGTGAAAATGAACTGTGAGTTTGGGAGATAAAACTATAGATCAGAGGCTGGAATACAGGTATAAATCAAGACAGGGCTAATGTGAATGAAAAAAGCTGGATTCAAACTGAATATTGCAAAGAAAACTTCTGGCTGATGTGGAGTTTAGTGTACTCCTGTTGGGCCAGGATCAGTGCCTTAAAGGACCTTGACTCAGTGAAAGAGAAGGAGGAAGGTGGAAGAAAGGAAGTAAGTTACATATGGCGTATTCTCCTTATAAAAATTTAGAACATTCAGGGAAATAAAAAACAAAAAGGAAAGAAAAAAAATTTACCACAGCTCCCATCTTCTAAAGAAAACTGCAGTTAACATTTTGGTATATTTCCTTCCAGTCTTTTCTTCTCCAGGTAAAAGATTTACATACTTTTACGCAGATGTGCCAAACCATGTATACAATTTAGTGTCCAGCTTATTTCTTTTAATATAACACAAGCATATTCTGTATAATCATAAATCTTTATAAATATTTTTTATTGTCTATGTGATATTCTATCATTTACGTGTATGGTTATTTATTTTTCCCTTTTATTAGATTTTAGAAGATTAGCATTTAAAATTTTCAGCTGCTGTTCTCTTACGTTCATTGTTTTTTTCTCTCCGATTTAGTACTCTTTCCTCATAGATACCCCTGAGGTGGAATACCTGCGTCAAAGGTTAAAGACCAGTTTTGACCCTTGACACATATTGCCAAAGTGATTTGACTTCCTCCAGCAGTGTTTGAGGATACCCTTTTCACTACATTATCATCAGCATTGAGTACTCTCATGAAAATAAAAAGCAAAAGTAAACATTAGGCAGAATATGGCACTGTATTGTTTGAAAAATTGCGTGTCTTTGATTCCCAGTAAGCCAGATATTTTCCCATAAGATGGTTAATCATTTGCATTTCCCCTTTTTGTGGATTTTCTATGCACATCCCTTGCCATTCTTCTCTTGAGATCTTTTTCTCCTTCTTATAGTGAAATATGTGTTGTATATACATAAGAGTGTATAAAACATAGGAACAGTTTACAGAGTAATTACACAGTGAACTCCGTGCAACCATAGCCCAAGTTAAGGAACAGCCTGTAAAACATTACCCTGCTCCCCAGGCCCACGTGGCCCTCTTGACCATCACTTTCTTCTTCCCTGCATCCTAGGACTGCACGCCCATGCTGCCCTGGTAAACTTGATCCTGACTTTGGATTAATCATCCCCTTGCTGTTCTTAATATTTTTGTTACTTACGTAGGCATTCGTAAACACTTGATGTTAGTTGTTCCCGTTTTTGAACTTTATGCAAATGGAACCCTACCCTGAACTCTTGTGACTGCTCGTTTTATTGAAGATTTTGTTTGTAGGATTCATTCTTGTTGCTGTGTGGAGCTGTAGTGGACCGGAATATTATTTCCATTTATTTCAGCAACTTTAAATATGGTAGCATTTTTTTTCTATATTTGAGGTAAATATGTTTTCCCAATTTTTAAAAATTGCTTGTAATTTTGGTTATATTTCAACATACAGACATTTTAGACAAGTTTACATGCTGAAATCCATTGATCTTTTCTTTTATGATATCTTTCATTCCTTTGAAACTTAGAAAGTCCTTTCCTCCCAAGGGTGTTGATAAATATTTCCTCTTATTTTAGCACTTTTATGCTTTGATTTCTGTTTTTGAAAAAAGAAATTAACCCTTTAATCCGCATGTACTTATTTTGGTTTATGGTCTGATTTGACATCTAGATTGATTTTCCCTCCCAACAGCTAACTCCTTGTTGAGTAATACTTTCCCACACCGAGTTGTGCCTCTTTCTTTGTGTAGCAGGAAGGAGGCCAAGCTGGATTTAGGGGTGCAAAAGCAAGTGTGTTCAGGTGGAGGGTTGAACACAGGGGGAGTGATCCAGTGTTCAAGGGCGATAAGGAGGTCTTCTGAGGAGGCAATGATTGGACTCTGTGTCATAGGACCGATGGGAGACTGCCAGGGGCGCAGTAAGGGAGGGGAAGGAAGGTGGGTGAACATTCTGGGTAGAGGAAACTGACAGTGCAAGGTGGTTTGTGGTTCTAAGCTTGAGCAGCTCTGGCATCAGCAAGTCCAGCTCAAGCTTGCGAGCTCTATATGGTCTCCTGTAACACATTTAAGTTTTCTGTTTCTTAGTTTATTTATCTATAAAATGGGGATAAGTGGGTTCTACATCATAGGATTATTATATGCAATTACAAGATAATTCATATAAATTCTTAGCAGAGTACTCGGTATATCTAAGCGCTCAATAAATATTTGCTGCTAATATTATTTACATATTGGCCACTGCTCACTCTATCCCTACTGCCTTCCACCAGGTGTGGGGACACATGTCAGACAATCAATATGTATTTGCTGAGTGAATACATGAAGAACAGAAACTTGAAACATCACGGTATCTTCAGGAATATGGAAGCAGTTTGGTGTTGCTTGAATAAAATTTGTGAGGAAGTCAGTGGAGTCGGGACTAAGTCATGTAGGAAGGTCCTGGAACAGCATTCCAGGGAGCTTGTTCTTTCCCTTGTGGGCAACAGGAGACACTGGATGGTTTTCAGCGGAAGAGTGACGGAGGGCATGATCAAGAACAAATATTCCCTTCCACCGTGCACAAAAATCAACTCAAAATGGATTAAAGACTTGAATGTAAGACCCAAAACCATGAGACTTCTAGAAGAAAACATAGGCAGCATGCTCTTTGACATCGGTCTGAGCAGCATATTTTCAAGTTCCATGTCTGACCGGGCAAGGGAAACAAAAGAAAAAATGAACAAATGGGACTACATCAAACTAAAAAGCTTCTGCACAGCAAAGGAAACCATCAGCAAAATGAAAAGACAACCTAACAATTGGGAGAAGATATTTGCAAACCATATATCAGATAAGGGGTTAATATCCAAAATATGCAAAGAACTCATACAGATCAACAAAAAAACCAACAATCCAATTAGAAAATGGGCACAAGATCTCAACAGAGATTTCTCCAAAGAAGATACACGGATGGCCAACAGGCATATGAAAAGGTGCTCAACATCATTAGCTATCAGGGAAATGCAAATCAAAACTACAATGAGGTATCACCTCACTCCGGTCAGAATGGCTATAATTAAGACAGGAAACAACAAGTGTTGGAAAGGGTGTGGAGAGAAGGGAACCCTTGTCCACTGCTGGTGGGAGTGCAAACTGGTGCAGCAACTATGGAAAGCAGTATGGAGTATCCTCAGAAAATTAAGAATAGATCTACCATATGATCCAGCTATCCCACTGCTGGGTATTTATCCAAAGAACTTGAAAACACAAATACTTAAAGATACATGTACCCTTAAGTTCATTGCAGCATTATTCACAATAGCCAAGACTTGGAAGCAACCTAGGTGCCCATCAAGGGACGAATGGATGAAGAATATGTGGTATTTATACACGATGGACTACTACTCAGCCATAAGAAATGATGAAATCTGGCCATTTGTGACAACATGAATGAACCTTGAGGGTATTATGCTGAGTGAAATAAGTCAAAGGGAGAAAGTCAAATACCATGTGATCTCACTCATAAGTAGAAGATAAAAACGAGAAACAAACACATAGCATTGGAGATTGGATTGGTTATTACCATAGGGGAAGGGGGAGGGGGGAGGGCAAAAGGGGTGATTAGGCTCACCTGTGAGGGGATGCACTATAATTAGTTTTCAGGTGGTGAACATGATGTAATCTACACAGAATTTGAAATATGATGTACATCCGAAAATAAGTAAATAAACAAATAAAAGATAAAATAATTACCCTAACGTCCTGGAGACCAGTGGGAGACTTTCAAGATCCCCAAACCCATGTCCTTTGCCACCTACAAAACACTGGGAAAAAGACATTTGAATTTGATATTTTCTCAGAAATATTCAAAGGTGAAGATAGTGTGTCCTTAAATAAACCACTTCAGCCTTCAGTAGATCTGTTTAGAGGTCTTATGTAGGACCTTCTTTATTTCTAAGGTAATTCCCTATGTGTTCCTGGGGCAAAGTTTGCTAGCTGCCCTCTAATGTCTGTCCTCTCCTCTTTTTTGGTAACAGAACCTACAGTTTTTAGCTGGAAATTTGGCTATCTGCAATTAGGACTGCACTACTCAGTCTCCCTTTTGGCCTGCTGGGACCTGTGACTGGCCAACAGAGTGATAGCAAAAGTATTACGGGCAATTTCAAGGATCTATTCTTTTTTTTTCTTTCTTTTTCTAGATTGGCACCCGAGCTAACAACCATTGCCAATCTTTTTTTTTTCCTGCTTTTTCTTCCTCAATCCCCCAAGTACATAGTTGTATATTTTAGTTGTGGGTCCTTCTAGTTGTGGTATGTGGGACGCCGCCTCAACATGGCCTAATGAGCAGTGCCATGTCCGCGCCCAGGATCCAAACCGGCGAAACCCTGGGCTGCCGAAGCAGAGTGTGTGAACTTAACCACTTGGCCACGGGGCTGGCCCCTCAAGGATCTATTCTTAATGGGAAGGGACATGACTTCTTCTTTGCTCCACCTGTTTCTCTGCTGGGTAGAGTGCAGACATGATGTGTGGAGCTTAAGCAGCCATTTTGGACTATAAAGTAGAAGCTGTACACTATGGATGGTAAACCTGCTTGTTAGTCATGGCATCTCCCAGACTATTTATGTGAGAAATACACTTCTATCATTGTTATTCTGTCATTTCTGTCATTTGTAGCTGCATTTAATTTTAACAAATGTCAAATCACGCCTATTTGTTCTTAATCATTAGACAAGAAATGCAGCATTCCTCTCTCTCTGTATACACATAAAAATCCCTCTCAAATAATAGGCAAGAATGAATAGATTTCTCCTCTACCTTTAGTGATAAAATATACCTATCACTTTTTTAAGCTTTTTCACCCAGATCACACTTTTCTGATTTGCAGTGTTTTCTTTTGGTTTCCTGAAGTGCTTCAATGCTCCTCCCTTAAGCATTCCCCAGAATGGGATTAATCCTGTGTAGAATGGAGAACTGCTTGGCACGGCCTCAGTGTAGCTTAGTCTTGTTTCTCAGTTCCAGAATGGTGTTGGCATCTTTCAGTTATTTCTCCGGTGAGCCTCATAGTTAAGAATATAAGGTTATGCTCTCCCATGGCTAATTTTTTCATTTCTGACTTGTGTGCATCCAAAGCCAGTAAGTTATATCCTGGCCTGGAGAATCACCCAGAACTTTGCTCCTTGTCGTGTACACAAGAGACAGAGCCTCATCATGATCTTGTGGGGAGGGCCAGGGAGAAGGCCGCAAAGGCTGGACAAGAAAAAGCGATAGTTCTGATGCTTGGCGCTGAGCGTCTAACTCGATAAAGGAATTTTTTAAAAAAGTGAGTGTAATAGCACAACCACAAGGACCTACAACTAGAATATACAACTATATACTGGGGGGCTTTGGGGAGAAGAAGAAGGAGAAAAAAGTGCGTGTAAATTGATGTCTTACTGTTCTGAGAAACAAATAACTGAGTTTTTGCTTCAGTAGGAATTGCAGTTGAGAAATGGGTTTTGGAAATAAATAGGAATGGCAAGTGGATAGCAGCTCAAAGAGGTAACCATTCACCACGTCGCTGCTTCTCGGCGGCTGTGAGAGGAGGCACAGGTCCTGTCCACACGGCTGTTTAGGTGAGTGAGTGGACGTCGTGCTTTTCTGGCTTCCTCCTCCTTTTCTGGATTGAGTGGTTGATTTGGTTCATGTGCCCATTGGACAGGATTATTTTTTAAGCATCACTGGTTCACATCAATAGAGACGTGAAAAGATATTGAAGAGTCAGAGTGGAGTACCAGTGAGAACATGGACTTTGAAGGGAGCAACACCAATTCAAAGCCCATTTTGAATCAAGCCCACAAGCTGCTTGCTCTTGAGCAATTGATTTGATATTGTGCCTGGGGCATAGTAAACATGCTCCAATTGCTTGTTGAACAAAGGAGTGGAAATATGTGTACACATCTGTATACTTTCTATTTACTTTCCTTTAGACTTCGGTTCCCACAAAAGGGGTGCATGGGCTGCCGCTGGAAGGCCACGTTGGTAAGGAAGGGGTCAGGGCGTAGGTCGAGGGCCTGGGTGTGAGGCAGGATGGAGCGTATGTGTAGGTATGGAACAATCCCCAGCCCATCAAAGACTTCTGGTTTGCTTTGGTATTTCACTCAGATGAGGAAGTGTAAACAGAGGGCTCTGTCGGGTTATGACTTTTAAAGGCTAAGCCACCTATTTCAGGAATCAGGTGGCTCATGTTTTGACACTGGTCTCCCCCACTGAGAGGTATGAAACCTCTCAGGTGCAACATTCTAGCGTTTAGATTTCTACTCATGATTCTGGCTCAGGGCAAACAAACCAGAGGAATTACCTGGGGCTGACAGGTTGTGCATGAAGATGGCCTCCTTCCTGAAGACAGAAGGCAGGGAGCTCCCTCTCTCTCAAGTCAACGGGGTGCTGTTCCCCCGACATGTAACCCTCACAGGGGAATTTGTGTGTATTGCTCCAGAAGGTTACTTGACATAAACCTTTTGTTAAGGTTTCCCTTGATTACACATCTGCTGAACTCAGCCTCTCCAAACCGCAAGCTCTGGTGTTCATGATGTTTAACGCACACAAATCTCACTTTGCTACAAACTGATTGGAATTCATAGCATTGCACTGGCTCTAGACCAACAGGTTTTATTAGGCAGCTTTGATTATCCGTGCAACCTTCTCCCTGCCCGCTCCCCTGCTTCCATCCTGTGCACTGCTTAACAAGATGAAATGAGATAAGGCGTGAGAAAGAAAGTGTTATTTAAAGGCAAAGTGCTGTGCACATGTCAGAATAATAATGTGCTGATTTACTTAGCTACCTATATTAGCCTATAATTTGGTCCCAAACGCAAAAGGCCCTTGGCAAAAAGGTCTTTAGAATCAGATTTTTTTTTCTCCTTTTTAAACTTGACGATCAACGAGGCCATCTTCATGCACAACCTGTCAGCCCCAGGTAATTCCTCTGGTTTGTTTGCCCTGAGTCAGACTCATGAGCAGAAATCTAAACGCTATAATGTTGCACCTGAGAGGTTTCATACCTCTCAGTGGGGGAGACCAGTGTCAAAACATGAACCACCTGATTCCTGAAATAGGTGGCTTAGCCTTTAAAAGTCATAACCAGACAGAGCGTGTGTTTTGTCTGGTTTGACACTTGGTTCCTTTGGGTTCTCACTGCAGCAGATTGGGCTAGCTCACATCCGGTTTTATAGAATTTCTATCTTCACTACATCTGTAGCCTAGCTCAAAAGTCGAAGTTCTGAAGTGTGAGATCACCATCCCACCTGAGCCGTGGACAATAGCGTGTCTAAGAGAGGACATGACATGTACTCCATTTTCATGACATTCCTTGAACCATTTGATATAGCTCATTTGTCATTTTATTCCCTGAAAAAAACATTTGATAAGTCTATGTACTCTGCTGTGGGCTCTCATGGCTCAAGAAAAGATTATTTTCTTAATTTTAATTATTTCTCAGAATTAAAATGTAAAAATGTTGAAGATGAAATAGATAAGATAGTAAACTTTTAATGAATCTCATGGAGCAGGAACCACAGATTATAATTTAAACATTGATGGAGTTACTGAATTATGATTCAACATCAACGAATGATATTCAATCATTCATTCAAAAGGATTGAATTATAATTCAAAGATAAGTGTGGCGCAAATTAGTCAGGATCCACCAGACACAGCTCCAGGTTAAGAATTCTTCTGAGAACACGAATCTGGGCTCAGAATTTCTTTGTGGGTCCTTCCTTGATGCAAGTGCAGCCCCCATACAGGTGCTGTGGTAGTAACCGAATCAGCAGTTTCTCTAAAACGTCAGGCGAGGCAGCCCTGCCGTGGGGACGCTTTCGAAGGCACTAGTGCAAAGGGGAAAGACGCATTCTCTCCACTACTCGGGAGACCGCAACCGTGGCATGTGAGGGTGTCAGTGGGCTGGTGGCAGCACCAGCAGGTGACTGCAGTGCCTGAGAGCAGCAGCCATACCCAGTGGAGAAGGGGACTTGTGGACCATCCCTCTCGCTGGGGGTGGAGGTGGGGTGTGGAAGACTTTCTGGGGTCAGAGGGCAGGCAAGAGCCAGTGAAAGTTGTGTCTTTAGCATTAATGTGAATTTAGCCTGATGGAACTCTGGGAAATTTAGGTTATATATACAACCGGAAATCAGAAGGGGAGGAAAAAAGAAAATAAATAACGAAAGAGTGTAACTAACTCCTGTCCAGACCTTTCTTGCTTGCCCCAATCAAATGTTTTCAACTGCCCGTGAAACATGGCCATCTGGATATTCCTAAATTCCCCATGTCATGAACCAAATTCATCATTTCTCCTCTTTCCCCTCAGATATCCCTATTTTTTTGTTTTGTTTTGTTCTTTATTTCTGTAAATGCCATGTTTATTTTTTAAGACATCCAGACTTGAAAATGAGTACACTGTGATTCTTCCCTTTCTTTCATTCCTAACATCCAATCGGTTGATGAATGTCCTAGATATTACCTCTGGAAACTGACTTACACGTCTCTTTTCCACCCTATCACGTGGCTCCGCTTGAGATCAAGCCTTCATTTCCACCTGCTTGCCTGTTGTGAATAGCTTCCTAATTTGTCTCTGCCTTCTGCTCTCGGGGCTCTTCTAACCAATTTGTATACTGATGTTAGTCTCCCTTCCTGTAACACAACCCTTGTCATGTCACCCTCCTGCTTGACAACCATCAGGGGGTCTCATTCAACGAGTTAAACAGAAACTCCTTACTCAGATCTAAAACCCTCAAGAATGAGCTTCAATCTGCCCTTTAAATGCATCTCCAATCACCTCCTCTACTGTCAAACTCTACTCCAGTCACACCTGAATATGCCCTAAGCTCTTCTCTCTTAGAGTTACTTTCCATAATTTCATCCATCCTTTAAAGATCCACTTCAAATACAATCTCATTCATGAAATCTCTTCCAACCCCATAACCCCAACCGGGTATGAGCCTCCTGAGTATAGTGTTTTATCTCAATATTATAGAGTATGGGTTTCTCCCAGTA
The DNA here is from genome assembly GCF_041296235.1 of Equus asinus. Taxonomy (NCBI): domain Eukaryota; kingdom Metazoa; phylum Chordata; class Mammalia; order Perissodactyla; family Equidae; genus Equus; species Equus asinus. The sequence continues at coordinate 54,451,468 of NC_091793.1, forward strand.
TTACTGCTATTTGTGTACTTGCCTTTGCTAAGAGGTTATATACCTGTGATGTTCCTGGTATTGTACTAGGCTTTTTATTTCTGTCATCTCATTTACATGTTAGGACTTCACATCAACTACATGGACTGCATAGCATCTCCGTTTTATAATTGAGGAAACTGAGTTTGAATAACTTGCTCAAGGACAAATCCAGATACATTTTACACCAAAGCACACACTTTCTCCGTTAGACTATGCTGCCTTTTTGTGGTCAAGGGCTCTCTCTTACTTACACATATGCCCCCTGCATTCCTGAAACAGTGGAGATGATGTGTATGTCGAGGACGGAGGAGGACGTAGGTGGGGGGCTGCCGGCAGTTATCCTGTACCATGCGGAGCCTGAGACAGAAGCTGAGATGGAGGAGCACTGAACCAAGAAAGGGAGAGGTCAGGTTTTGGTGACCTGACTTGAGTGTCTGCATTAACCCAGTCCTATCTTTGAACTAATCAGGTACATGAGCTGGTACAGTCCAGTATGAGTTGGATTTTCTGTTTAGTTATTGAAAGTTACTAAGATGATAGAGCGGAAGAATGCTGTAGGCCTTGATTTCAGCAAAGTATTTGACAAAATTTCTTAAAATAGGCTCATGAACAAGAGGCTGAATTGCAGGTTGTTTAATATATACTCAAATCACCTTTATGGAGATATATCAACCTGGAAAAGTTCTCTATTGGTATTTCATAGGTTTCTAATTAGAAGAAAATATAAATGAGCAAATATGAACTCTTACAGACCTTGAAGATAATGGTCAGACGTTAGATACCCAAATTCTAGGTAGGTGGGAAGTGCCGCAACCAGCATGATTATGGATGATGCAAAGGAAGAAAAAACTGGGGTGTCCAGGTCAGAGTAGGAAGTCAGAGACTGTGAGAAACCAGAGGGCGAGAGTAGGGGCAGGCAGCCCAGGCCAGAATCCCTAGAGGCAGCATTAGGGTTAAAACCAGTCAGATGTGGGTTCAAATCCTACCCTTGTCGATGAGGAACTGTGCAGCTTGCGGAACATTCCTTTCATCTCAGAGCCGGTTTGTCCACTGTAAAAAGGGGGAGGATGATACCCACCAACTGGGGGGTTTTTGAGGAGTACGTGGGGTAAGCCATGTGGAAGCATTTGGTACATAGCAGATGTTCAATACATGTGATTTGTTTTAAAGGTTATTATTTACTAGGAGTTGGCTAATAATTTACTGGAAACAGGGAGGGATGGTCAAGGACCTGTGAGGCAGGGGAGTGGGAACTAGCATGAGGAGGAATGAATAATTCTTTTTTTTTTTTAAAGATTGTCACCTGAACTAACAACTGCTGCCAATCTTCTTCTTCGTCTTTTTTTTCCTGCTTCTTCTCCCCAAATCCCCTCAGTACATAGTTGTGTATCTTAATTGTGGCTCCTTCTTGTTGTGGCGTGTGGGACACTGCCTCAAAATGGCCTAACGAGTGGTGCCATGACCGTGCCCAGGATCGGAACCTGTGAAACCCTGGGTCACCGAAGCGGAGCTTGCGAACTTAATCACTTGGCCATGGGGCTGGCCCCAGGAATGAATAATTCTGAGGAGCACAGTCTTTCTCATCTAGGAACGATTTATTCCCTTACAGCATCTTCAGTGCTCTGGTTAGCACCTTGTAAGAAGGAAGGAATCAAGACAATATAGTCAAACTCAGCAGGGATAAACGTAAAGTTCCACATTAAAAAAAATCATGTAGGTGAATATAGGACATGGTAAAGAAGGTGGTTTAGTTCAATATAGCTTGATCAGAGTCTAAAGAAGAGAAGCAGTTTCTAAAGTCTTGGCATCTTTAGGGTGCTTTATAGAAGCAGAGGATGCGTGGCATAAGAATGATCAAGTAGCATACTGTTTGACCAAGAGCAATTTAGCTGAAAACAATGTGATCAATAGCACCTTCATTAACATAATGATGTGGTTGAAATTGATATTTCCTTGTCACGGGTTTTTGGAACATTGGTAATTTTGGTACCTAATTTTCAGCCAATTAATCCTACTCTGCCTTGATTTTTATAGTGAAAAGGTAGAACGATGTGAATGTTAGTATTTGAATTCGTCATAGTTTTTAAGTATGTTTTTTATTTTAAAGAATACAAACTCATTATAGAAAAGATAGAAAATACAGAGAAACAAAAGAACAACAAACCCATGCTAAATTTCACCCGTCCGTAGGAAACCGTCTTAGCTTACATCATTGCAGGTCCTTTCCTCTGCATTCCATCTGTCTGATTAAGGAAGGGGCTGAGCTACAAGATACGTGTCATAGAAGCAGTTATTGTCTGAGAGCAAGGCTGATTATATAATGTCTAAAATTTTTCTTTCTACTTTAGGATTCTAAGAAGGAAATACAATAAATGTCATTAAAATGCTCACTTGTGTATTGTTTATTTATGTTGAATTTGTAGGATTCAGCTGAAAAAGAACTTCTGGAAATTCCAGCTCTGATTTATAAGCCATTCTGTTGTTTTCCAAGGTGTTGGCTCCAATGCCTGTATTGATTTCTGTGCTTGAGGAAACCCACCCACATGCCAGCCTGAACCCCAGTGCGTTTGACATTTTCCCTTTTGGACAGCATCCAGCATAATGTAGCTCACTGGAAAAAATCTCCATGGTATGACTCAGCCGGTCATGCAAGCCTTTCTGTCTGTGGAATTCTTTAGTTCTCTTCTCACATGAAAATGAGCCACATTATTTAAGGATAAACAAATCTGAAAGTGTTTCCAGTAACATCATTTTATGCATTGGCTGCTGAAGAGTCACTAAAAATTCTTGGCTAAGATCTTGCTTTCTACCTAAATGTTTCAGTAAATGCAGTTTTATTGAAATAGAATTTAACTTTTCAAATTCTCCCACTTAGAATAGAAAATGATGCCCTGCTTCCGAAGAGGAGAATCCATGCTTTCTTTTTCCTTAAGCAGTCCCTAAGTTATCCACCGTGGGAGCAGCCACACGTATGCATTTCACGCCCCCTCAAACTCTGTCATATGGAATCACTACCTATGGAAAGTCATGTAAGGGACATGGCCTAACAAGGTCTGGAGTCTTCTTCCTTCATTTCTGATAACTTCGAGGTAAACTTCCCAAGTAAATATGTGTATTGTCAGTACTTTTTGTTGGAAAATTATCATTTTTAGGGAGTTGTGTTTTGGATCTGTTTTTAGAATGGTCAAAGGAGTTTTATTAGATGAACATTTGAGAAGTTTTTTAGGTCAGAGGGTTTTGCAACTAGGCAAGCTCTTCTAGAAGCTACTGACTGCTGTCATAATATTGACTGTATAAAAGGAAGGGACAACAGGACTGTAAAGCTTGAAACAGAAACAGAGAAAATGAGGATGGAGAAAGAAGTAAGCTAAGCTACAGAATATTTGGTCAGTAAATAATAGCAGCAGTAGCTAAAGGTTTTGAGTGTCCACGTTATACGTGATGGACACTAGCTGAGGTGTTTTGTATACACTGCCTTTTATAGCAACCCTGTAAGCTAAGCATTATCTTCTCTATTTTACAAACAAATAAACTGAGGCTAAGAAGAGTGAAGGGTTTCAGGACTGTTGGCAGAGCTGAGATTGACAGTTTGTCTCATAATAAAGCTGACACTTCCTGCTGTTCCATGTCTTCTCAGATGTGGAGTAATTAGAGCCAGGGAAAGACAAGGAATAAAAGAAGTGAAAAGCATTAAATAGAAATAGGATATATTTCTTTTTTATTTGAATGGATTTGTTTGAGCTTATTTAAGAAATTCTTGATAGCAAGAACGGAATTGGGTTGAACAGGTGAAGCGGAGCTGGGCTAAGAGTGAGAAAGCCCCTCCTGCCTTCGTGAATGGCGAGGTGTGTGGGCCAAACACTTTAGTGTCCTCTTTGAATTCTCTCTCTGTAACTCCTTTATCTAATCAGCCGGTTTCCTCTTTCAAAATCTCTAGAATATGCTCATTGTTGAGAGGGCCTTCAACACCGCCCGTATGCCCAATAGTGACATTGTGAGAATAACAAAATGGTACCTTGCCTGGCCGATGAAAAAGAGGGCGCTCTTCCTCCTCGTGCTGGGCCACCACACTTGGCCAGCAGACCACAGTCTGATTTTCAGCAACTGCTCCCCTCTTAGAAAAGTGCTGTGTGCAGCACATAACCTGCATGGACACATATGGCGGCCTTGTTCTTTTCCACCACCATTCTCTTCACCATGGTTCAAGTCACTATCATTTCTTCCTGGCAGTGTTCTCTTCATTCTTCCCCCCACCTCCAATCTTGCCCTCCTTCGGTGCTTCCTCCACACAGCAGCTAATTTGCTTTCTGAAATACAACTCTGATCATGTCACCCCACCAACAACCCCACCGTATGTCCCCTTTGCCCTCAGTATGGAGTCCAGACTGTGGTGTAGCAAACACACTGTTCTTTCTCTGACCCTGCTGGCCTTTCTCCTCTCCTGTTACTGCTCTCCTCATGGTGTCTACTTTCCTGCAGTTCACCCATACTCCCTCTTTGATGTCTCTGCACCTTGAATACCCTTTTTACTCCTATCCTCGGGCCCTTTATCTAGCAGATTTCTACTTGCCCTTCAGAGCTCAGCTCAGACCTGGCCTCTGGGAAGCATTTCTGCCCCGTGAGCCTGAGCTGGGTGCCCCTCTGTGCCCACGCTCACCTTCCCTCACTGAACCGTAGCACTTCAAGCACTGCGCTGTGCTTGTCTCTGCATCTGCCTTTTCCACACGGCAGTTGGCTTCTCCAGGACAGGAGCAATATCTCATTTACTATTGTAGCCCAGGGACCTACCATCGTGCTTGACTCAACTGTCAGCTGCCAATGTAATTCAGTTAACTTTTCCAGAAAAAGTGAAGACAGGGATGAGGGAAGAAGAGTGGAAAGGCAACCACTTTGTGGCTTTAGACGTTGATTACCTCTGTGACAACTCCTCTGGGAGGTTCTTGATCATCAGAAGTCCCCTTCTTTCTCCTTCTGGGATGGAATTGGAATTCAGACTATTTTCTTGCATCTGCTTCATTGGTGTAAAGTGACTCTGAAGGAATGTATCAATTAAGCAAAGAGCAAGCCGCTAGAAATAGCTCTGACAGTGTTATTCTGAAAGAGTCTGCATTCGGAAAACTAATGGCATCTGAGTTGCTCTTTTTGGTGTCTCATACAGCCCTAAAACCGGGGGATGTGGCCTGGGGGAGGCCTGCAGGTGTGGTGGTTGTTTAAAACACCGAATTTTGGAGTCTTCAGACATTCCTTTTAGGGGAAGAGTTATTGCCCACAGCAGAGTACTGGGTCTCAGCAGCGATTCATTTAGCTCTCCAGAGCTGGAAGATGCTTTTTTTTGGCCTTAGGAATAAGGACCTAAGTGGAAATAGGGTCCATTCAAATCCCTCATGATGCCCCCTTCACGTCTGAACCCCCAGGACAATCCTCCTGCTCTCAGCATGTTTAAAACTCACCCTCTGTCCTCCTAAAGGAGAGACCAGCAGCCGTGAAGCTGAAGAAGAGTAACTGACTTCTCCTTATTCAGCAAAGACTATTCTAACCCCAGGCACAGGGTGTGATAGAAGGCAATCACCTGAGAGGCGTACACAGGAGAGGAAGACTTTTTTCAAGTCTTTCTTTTTTCCTTCGAATCTCGTAACTTGCAGTTCTTTTTCTTTTTTGCCATGTGTGTTTTCTCCCCAGAACAAGGGTCAACAAATGTCTCCCTGAGGAGCCAACAGTAAACATTTTAGGATTGGCTGGCCACGACAGTCTCTGTCATAACCACTCAGCCCCGCCACTGTAGTGCAAAAGCAGCCACAGACGATACGGAAATAAGTGGGCACGGTGTGCTTCAATAAAGCTGTATTTATGGACACTGAAATTGGAACTTCATATAATTGTCTTTGGTTGTGAAATATAACTTTTCTTTTGATTTTTTTCCAATCATTTAGAAATGCAAAAACCATTCTTACTTCACAGACCATACACAAACAGGTGGCGAACTGACAGGCCCGAGGACGGTAATTTGTTGGCCCCTGCTCTAGAATGTCCCCTGGGGAGGGGCAGGACTGGATTTGTGCCTTCAGCCAGCGTGTCTCCAACTTAATGTGCATGTGAATCACCCTGGAGCTCTGTGGACATGCAGACTCTGCTGCTCGAGCCTGCATTTCTAAACTGCCGCCAGGTGAGCCTGCTCTGTGAGCTCTGATCCCTGCCTGTGCCTTGAGTGGCAAGGCTTTGAAGGATCACATGATCAGAGAAGAGAGCCTGGACTGGAGAGAGCCTGGCTGAGGGTGGAGGCGAGAGCCGTAAAGATAGTTAGGACACTGTTGTAATGGGCCGGTAATGGGCTGTGATGGACTGATGAGGGCCCCTAATAAGGCAGGGACTGAGGTTGGAGGGGCAGACGGACTTGAAGGACTGTGGGAGGGGGCTCAGCAGGCCCTGGTTGCTGAGAGGACTTGAGAGCAGAGAGAGAGGGAGAAGTTGCTGGTGACTCAAGGTTCTGTTGGGCAGTAGTGCCTTTCGCAGAAATCCCAGTAATCGCTATAGGACAAGGCACAAAGTAGGTGCTTAATTAGTATTTATTGAATAAACAGAAAGGCAGGGAGAAGAGTAGATGGGGTTGGAAGAGGATGGGAGATTGTAAGATAATGACCTCAGTCTGGGGTAGTCTGAATTTGATTCTGCAGAAACCAAGAGAAAGTAGCAAAAGCAGGTAATGTTTTGAAGGCAGAATGCTGGGTGGCAGCTGCTGGTTTGGGAGTGGGCGGTTCTCCATCAGCTGAGAGCTGGACCCAGACCAACAGCACTTCCAGCCAGGGAGAGCAGAAACTGCTGAAAACCCCCCTTCATTCCTTTTTCTTAGGGAAGGATTCACCTTGAGCTAACATCTGTTGCCAATCTTCCTCTTTTTTATTTTTCTCCCCAAAGTTCCCCAGTGCCTGGTTATATATCCTGGTTGTAAGTCCTTCTAGTTCTTCAATGTGAGCCGCCACCACAGCATGGCAGCTGACAGACGGGCCGTGTGGTTCCATGACAGGGAACAGACCCTGGGCCATGTGAGACCACTGAACTTTAACCACTAGACCATCAGGGCGGGCCCCAAACCTCCCTTTCTTAGTGATAAAAAATGGGCTGGGGTCATTTGTCAGCTTGCAGGTGTTCTAATATAGATGTTTAACTTTATTCTTATTCTACAATAGGACTTTTATTACAAAAAGCCATCAAGAAGTCAGAATTTGCTTGCAAACATTTTAAAGCTCTGGCCTAAGAACGAACTTCGTGTGAAAATTACACCATAAGGCCTATTGGCTCAGGTTTTCTCCTCCCTTAGGTCTAATTTAGTTTGTTCTACTGAAGACACTAAACATCTTCCATGTATCAAAGAAGTGCTTCTTTACATAATATTATGTAGTACTTTCTCAGATGGAACAGGATTTCTTTCCTGGCTTTTTTTTAAACCCAATTTTACTTTCCCAAACTCTGATGAAAAAGGACTTAACTGAATTTTCTGGTATCTGTTTGTCATTGTCCATAGAAAAAAACCCAACATACTCAGTGATGTTTAATCAACAGCCTCCTGAGTCTCCCTCTGTCTCTAGTCTCTCCCTCTTCTAATCAATTTTACACAGTTGCCCAATTAATCTCTCTGAAGCATATCCTCAACCCTGTTACCTCCTCGTTCAGTAAACTTAGCTTACTCTCCGTGGTCTACAAATGAAGTCCAGATGCTTCGGTCTGCTTTTCAATATGCACCATCATCTGATTTCCATATGCGTTTCCAAAAGATTCCCTGGGATCACTTGCACCTACACCACCGATGACCAAGGTCAACTCACAGCCCCTCGCAGCCCCGCCCTTTCTTGCCCCTGGGCCATTGCTGGTGCTGTGCCTCCCATCCCCACACTCCCCACAGCTCTCAACCCGGTGGTTCTTTGAGGTCCAGGTCAGACTTCCCGCTTCTCCATGAAGACTTTCTGATTTCTAAGTTGGAAATAACATATATATTTTTATTTTTTGAATTTCCAAAGCTCTTTATTTGTGCAGTAAGGGATAGCAGAAAGGGTGTGAGTCTCTAGAGAGTAAGCTCAAGGCAGAACTTAGTCCATTTTATTCATTGCTTCGTCCGTGGTGCCTAAGCAAGTGCCTAGAACATAGCAGGTGCTGAATAAATATCTGTGGAACGAATGAATGAGTGAATAAATGAAGGCACACACGTGTTTATGTAAGTTCAATGGTGTCAAACATGCAGATGCCTAGGACAAGGTAGGTGCTTGATGTGTTAGCCTCCTTTCCCTTTATTCTCTCTTTTTTTTAAAGATTGGCACCTGAGCTAACAACTGTTGCCAATCTTCTTTTTTTCTTTTTGCTTTCTGCTTTTTCTCCCCAAATCCCCCCAGGACATAGTTGTGTATTTTTTAAGGTGGGTCCTTCTAGTTTGTGGCATGTGGGGTGCCACCTCACATGGCCTGATGAGCAGTGCCATATCCGCACCCAGGATCCGAACTGGCGAAACCCTGGGCCACCGCAGCGTGGGAGCGTAACTGCTTGGCCATGGGGCCAGCCCCCCTTTATTCTCCTTTTTATGGAAGTTGTAAATTTCAGATATGTCTATTTCTACAGTGCCTGGACTAGTGTGAGAGGGAAGAGAAGTGACTCTATTGAGCCCCTTCCGCCTGTCAGATCCTGCCCTGGGCGCCCTCTGTTCATATCTCATTTTATTTCTCCAGAGGAATTCTCTAAGGTAGGTGTTATTCTTTCCATCTTATGGATGGAGAAGCTAAAGCTCAGAGAAACTTGTCCATGGTCACAGATCGAATAAGTGGGCAGAGAAGTATTTTAAAGCCCAGTTTGTCTGACTCTAAAACTCATGCCCTTCACAACCATTTACACCAGTGTGGGTTATTAGCTAGTAAATTACAAAGCAGGATGCAAAACCCCGTTGACTTGACCTGAAAAATCCACATTCTTGCCACTGTACTGGGGTGCCTCTCACTGTGCCACTACCTAGCAAGTGCTTAAAGAATGAATTTTAAATTAATTAATTAATTTTTAAATAAATAAGTAAATACATTTTAAAATAAACTAATGAATTACTAATGGAAAGAAACAAATGAATTACAGAACCAATGGATTAAGAATAAGCCATTTTCCTACTAGAGAACTGTGAGGTTGGAATGATGCCAGTTGGCACAGAAGCACCAATTGCTTTTGCTCAAGGAACAAGGTGAGCTACAAAATGGAAATAAGCTCCAACTAACAGATTGTCCCTCACTGCCATCGTGGGAGTCAAGAAGTTCTGCAGCCGTCACTGGACCCCGCACTCTTACTTACAGTGCCTGCCGCCTGCTCTCCCTAATGGGTATTGAGTGTTGTGCCTGCATAGATCCCTCTGCTAAGGGACGGGGTACAAGGATGGGCAAAATATGGCTCTTTAAGGACGTAATAGTTGAGAAGTCAACACAAGTGGGTAAATAGCACTCACAGTATTCAAAGGGCCTGACTGACTAGGACCTTGGAGGAACTGGATTAGGTAAGACACCGGAGGTGACGCCTTAGCTGAGTTCTGAAGAGTAAGTAGGCGTTAATCAATTGAGGGGTGGGGCAGGGGTGGGAAAGAAAGATGTCCTAGGGAGAAGGCACAACATATGGGAAGATCTGTGGGGAGAGAGACAGGGGGCACATTTGGGGACCTGCAAGCAGTTCAATTTATGTTTGGAGTGCACAGAGAGAGGGAGAGAGTAGAGAGCGTGAAACTTTGGGGTAAAGTTAAGGAAGCTGGGCTTTATCGTAGTGGATATCTATATTGATTCTGGATGGGATTTAGTTTAGGGAATAAGGGAGGCACAAGGGACCTAGAGAAAGGTAGAGGTCATGGACCAGGGAGGCCAGGAGAGATGGAAAAGCAATGAAGGCTGGAGGAGGCTGATAATTTGAAGCTGCGGTTCAGAAGAGACTGAGCATACACTGTGCCAGACTTCTCATTGCTCCACGTGTCACATCCTGGCCCACAGTGGGAGTGAAACTCTAGAATTACTGATGGGATGTTGTTCAATGGCTTATTCTACTTATCTCTCTATCCAGTCTTAACCAAGGACTTATAACATAAGAACAGTTTCTGAATCCTCTTTATTCAGAATCTTCTCTAGTAATTTTTCTCAAGAGTTAGTCTTTATTAGAAACTGTGGAGCTGTGCTCGCTTCGGCAGCGTGAATACTAGAATTGAAACTGCTGAGTTGAGCCAAGGTGAATTCCTGACAGCATGAGTGAGGTCAAAACATTTGAGTCACAGAAGATCCAGAGGGCAGGTAGGCAACCGGGACGCCTCTGTGTTTGCCAGGTTGTCTAACAGGAGCTGAGTGAAGAATAATTTTTCCTCCAGAGGCATATGGCCTTCATTTGGGGAGGATGCCTCCCCAGGATTCACTAGAACTTTATAGCGGGGAGAGCAATGCTCTTTTGGTTACAGATGAAGGGGAATTACTTGGTACTGTCATATCCTCTAGGGCATCAAGGACAGTTTCACAAAAGAATGTCCTTTTGCCAGTAAAACAAGACAAAAGAACCCCCAAATGATGTGCTGGGGGAGTGCTGTGCATCAAACCTGTGTTTTTATTCCTTATAAATTATTGTTGATATTGTTCCTTTCAAGTTCCTGTACTTATAGGCTGTAGTGATCTGGAACATGGTTGATGTAGTTACATTTGTTGCACTTGTATAGACAGCGCTTACATTGTGCCCCATGCAATTCTAAGAACATTCTACGTCAACTCATTTAATTCTTTTATAGTCCTATAAGGTAGGTACTATTGTTACCATCACCTCGAGTTTACAGATGAAGAAGCTGGTGCAGAGTAACATGTCCATGGTAAAAAGCTACTTAGTAGAGTTGAATTTTGAGCCCAGGAAATTTGGCTCCAGAGTCTATTTTTTTTTTTGAGGAAGATTAGCCCTGAGCTAACCCCAATCCTCCCCTTTTTGCTGAGGAAGACTGGCCCTGACCTAACATCCGTGCCCATCTTCCTCTACTTTATACGTGGGACGCCTACCACAGCGTGGTTGCCAAGTGGTGCCATGTCTGCACCCGGGATCTGAACTTGCGAACCCCGGGCCGCCGAAGCGGCACTGCGCCACTGGGCCAGCCTCCAGAGTCTATTCTTGAAACCAGGAATTCCTAAGTTTTGATGTCAAGTAGAAACACTAGGGACATGTGTTAAAATGCGGAATCCCAGGCTGCACTCTCCGAGATTCTGATTTAAGATGTCTGGGACGGGCCTGGGTATTTGCATTTTTAACAGGTGCCGCATGTGTTTGTGATGAGAGTGTTCCTCAGAGCACACTTAGAGAAACACTGCCCCCAATCGTAAGGCTAGCCTGTCTCTTGTTACAGCTACTGAAAGTCTGCTTGTCCTTGACTCCTTCTGACTATGCCAGTATACTGTTCAATGTAAACAAAAAAATAATGTGAAAATAAGGACATTTGAGAATCAGCTATCTATCCAACCATCTGTCCATCTATCATTTACCTATTATCTATATTTCTTACAATGTTGATTTTGTCTACATATACAAACTAGTTTTAAAAATTCTGTATGATACCTAGTGTCTCTGGATTAAATTTTTAGCCATTTGTTTCCTTGCCTCACGGATCCATTTCGCAATAAATTTGTGATAACTCTAAGAGGAGACAATCCTCTGCACCTTCATTGGGTCGTCTTGCCATCAAAAGGTGACATTCTTTTATAGCTCCAGTGCTGGAGCCAGAACCGATGTTTGCTGTGTGTTAGTCATCTTACAATGGCCTCTTAATGCATGCCGCTATGTTCGAGAATTTGACCTGACCTATGGCATCTGTCCATTCATTCAAAAATGTCTAGAGTTTCTTCTGAGTTTTACTGTACTTCTGTTAATTCTCTGCCGTGATTCTTACACAATTGTGATAAAAAGAAGTAGGGTGAATACTGAAATCAGTCCGGAATGATCGGTTGAACGGTACTATTTGGAATCTCATTTTTCCATCTGAAATAAAAGGGGTGTGTTTTTCAGTCTTACCTTTATCTAAATTTGGGTATTCGGAAGGCACATGGTTTCAGGTTAAAACTAAAATTCACATTCACTTGATAGAAAAACAGTAAAAAAATAAAATTAATTGAAAAATCTTCACCAGCTACAACTGAGCCCTCCAAGCTGATAAAGGTCCTAGACAGCCTTGTCCTCTCCCTCAAGGCCAATGGCCTTTGACCTATAATGGGGGACAGCTCCATTTTCTGGACTGACTCCTGTCTAGCTCTCTAACTGTAACTGACTGAATGAGAAAATGGTGTGAGAGACAGGAGCTTTGGCTTGGAAACAAATAGGAGAACTGGCTGAGATTAGTTAGAGACTGGAACAAAGGCACATTAACAAGAACGGGAGGGGCTCAGAAGGCTCAGTGCACTAAAAGAAGCAGCATCTAGAGCGTGAGAAGGAAAGGGAGGAATTTGCGGGAACGAAGGGTGAATTCCCTCCCAGCATCTCCTCTTCTCCAGTGGACTCTCAATCGCATGTTGTAATCACTCTCTCTTCAGAAGCAGCTTTTCTCTTACTGTCTTTCTCTACATGCCCCTATTTCAGAAGGTTTTGCACTTCTGTGCCTAAACACTATAGAAGGATCACTCATTTCCTCCAGTTTCCAACAGCAGGTTTGCACTATCTAGGCAGCCTGGGTGGATCTAACCCAACTCATAAACTTTCCAGTAAGGATACAATTAGTTTTTATTTGCTCCTCCTCCTTAGATTGAGGGTGTGTGGTAGAAATAAACATTTTTCCATATGAAATAATTGACTTCTGCTTTTGACCAAGATGGAGAAACTGGGACCAAGTTAACCCTTCACCCCGAAATGAGAAAAAAAAACGCAAAATATGTGAAACAAAGGTTATTAAGACACTAGAGATCAGGCAAATTAAGGACAGTGATACCTGAGAGATGAGGATCAAGCAAGGTAAGCTCTAAAATTGCCCCAAATTACTGCTTTGAATGAATTTCCCAGTCGCTGTGCAGGAAGGGGTTACTCAGGTGGGGCCAGTGGAGCCCATGAGCTGAGGAAACGGAGCTGAGAGGCTGGGAGACAAGCAGTTCAAGCCTGCAGGCAGAGTTCTTGGAGGAGAAGCTGCAGAGGAGAGAAGCTCAGAGACCTGCTGAGGAGCCCTTTCAGGTTTTAAGCAGAGTGTTGTTAAGCACATGTGTGTGAGAAAACTACTTTCGGCTGTGGAAAGAACTTTCCAGAATGATTAGAAGGAAAAAAGTTCCAGGAGCTCACATAGGACTGGAAAGAGTCCCTGTTGCCATCAGCCAGATTGGAAAACTTACAATTCATGGGGGCACTGCATAGAGTACTCCAAAAAATATTGCCTCAGTAGTGGGGAATAATTGGCCTAGGCAAAATGCTGCTCTAGTCCTGCCTAATTAACTTCAAAAATAGGACTTGAAAGTGTCAAACTGTTTCCAAATAATGTAGCTGTGCCCCAGAACAAACTCAAAAATATTTATAGGAATGCAAAAATATTCTGAGCACACCATGGTAAAATTTAAAATGTATAGCATCTGTTAAGAAGTTACTCGGCATGCAAAGAAGTGGGAAGATGCAAACCATCATGCAGACACCAAACCAGAACTGACGTAGATGTTAGAATTAGCAGACAAGGGCAATAAACAGTTATTATAACTGTATTTCATAGTCCAAGACCTAGAAGAAAGATGTTAAGTAGAGACCTGGAAGATAAAAGAGGTCCAAATTGAACTTGCAGAGCTGAAAACCAGAATGTCTTAGATGAAAAACACACTGTATGGGATTAACAGCAGATTAGACATTGCAAAAGACATGATTAATGAACTGGAAGACATTGCAATAGAAAGTATCCAAAATGAAAGATAAAACAAAAAAATAAAAAGTAAATAAATAAAGCATCAATGAACTATTAGAGATCTTCAAGAAGCTGAAAATATGTCTCTTTTTCCTATTATAATGGCTAAAATGAAAAAGACTGGGTATGCTGAATGTTGGCAGTTTCTTAAAAAACTATATGACCCATTCCACTTGCAGGCATTTGCCCAAGAGAAATAAAGTCATGTGTCCACACAAAGACCTCTTCATAAATATTCATAGAAGCTTTATCTGTAATAGCCCAAACTGGAAACAACCTAAATATCCATTAACAGGCAAATGGATGGTATATTGATCAATTTGTATAGTATATCCATAAAATGAACACTACTCATCAACAAAAAGGAAAGGTGTTAGACAAACAAGAGCACATACTGTATGATTTCATTTATTTAAAATTCTAGAAAATGCAAAGTAATCTACAGTGACAGGAAGCAGATGAGTGGTTGTCTGAGTCCAGGGCAAAGATAAAGGTGGCAGATCAGGGTGATAAGGAGGGATTTAAGAGGGGCATGGGAAACTCTTGGGGCAATGGATATATTCATTTTCTTGGTTGTACTGATGGTTTTGTGGGTGTGTATACATATATATACATGTATCAAAATTTAACAAACTGTACACTTTAAATGTATCATTTATTGCATGCCAGTTATATATATAATAAACCTGTTAAAAAATAAGTAATTCTTTCCCAACTATGAACAGTATACCTTATACAGAAGACTCTAGAATCACTTAATAATAAGATAAAATGGGAAATATTTTATTCCTCAATAATTGGTAAGAGAGAAGTTTCCTTTAAGTCCAAACCCATTGTTTAGAACCTGGACCTTGGCGAGCTGAGAAGGAACTAGAGGCACAGTCTAGAGGCTTTGGCTGGCCACTGGGTGAGTACTCAGGAGACACTCTCGGGGCCATCTTGAAGGGGATAGCCACTGAAGGGACAGAACCGAGCAAGTGTTGTGCCAGGAGGGAGGAGACTAGAATAGACCACAGAAGAAATGGAGAGGATTGTGAACTTGAGAAGAAGCAGTCAGGATGCCACGTGAGAAGAGCTAGAAGAATCTGAAGGTCAGTGAAAGGAGGCCAAGAGGATGAATGGGATTAAACCGAGGTGGAAAGAGGCAAATTCAGGCCCAGGTGAAAATGGAAGTGCTGGGTGAGTCCCCCCTTTGGATTTCTCTGGTCAATATTTAACGTGCTCTGTTGGTGCAAGGCAAAGCCTAGAAGAAAAGAAACACACTAACTCGACAGTTGTAAGTCATTACATAATTAATAAAAATCCTTTTCTTTTATAGGTTATGTCAACATCCAGGTTGAAACCCCTGATGGATGTGGTAGAAAAGAAAAGGAATCTAAAATTTCTTTATCTAAACATCAGTGGAAGAAGGTACTCAGAAAGAGTGTTTTCAGGACCACCACAGGGTCCCACCAAGCTATTTCCACTGGTCTGGGCTGTGAAATAGAAGAGTTTTAGTCTACGTATGTCAGCTGCCACTTGGCAAAGGTGTGTGGTTAGGTGCAATATTTTGTTAGTAAGCCTTTATATTTGCATAGCATTTTAGAATTCATAAAATTCTTTCATGTATATTTTGATCATGTAGAGATCCCATTTTCATTAGAGTGATTAATTATTACACTGACAAAGATTAAAGTTATTAATTTATAACAAATACTTTGTGAAGTAAATTTCATGGTAGGCAGAATAACAAGAAAAATTCACTGTGGGTCACTAGCTGGGTTTAGAAATCACCAAAGCAGAACTTTTATTAAGGTACTTTAGAAATGATTAGACCTGTACTGTCCAATATGGTAGCCACTAGCCACATGTTTGTTTTAAATTTAAAATGATTAAAAATAAATAAAATTAAAAAATTCAGTTCTTTGGTCATAGTATCCGCATTTAACGTGCTGTTCGATATGGCTAGTGGCTGCCATATTGGATAGCACAAAAACAGAACATTTGCAGAAAGTCCTACTGGACGGTGCTGATCTAGGAAAAGTCCCTCCCACCTTCAGTGGCTGAGTTTCAGTGAAGAGTTGAGGAATTTGAGGCTCAGAAAGGTTAAATGATTTATACAAAGTCACACAAGGAGAGCCTGAAATGAAAATGAACCCAAGTCTCCTCACTTCTGTAGGAGTGATCATTTCAGCACCTCACACGGCCAAATTTCACCAGTGTGTCTGCTCTTGACTAGGAGAGGCTGGATACTCCAAACTGGCAAATAATCCAGCACTCGTTTAGTTTTTTATTTGTATTCTACACGTATATTTCTAGTTAGGCAGAGCTGAAGTCCAGAAACTTCACTTCAAACAAAATAATGGTGTCACACTATGAAGACATGATCTGGAGAGCTTCCCAATTTCTCTACTCTGTCCCTTTATTCAGTTCCTCGTTCAACCCATTCTGTTCCGTGGTGGGACCAGACAGTTCGTTCTTAGGTTAACAGGAAAACAAGCAGAGCTGCCTCCTCTTAAAACGCTCCTGGAGCGCCAGGTGGTAAAGGGCTCGGATTTTCCAAGGTTGCTCAGCAGGGCTTTGAAAATTAAAGAGCCTAGATGAGATGTGGGGAAAGCAAGCAACTACATTTGAGAAGGAACAGCCTTTCAACTACGTGAATTCTTGATGAGACAGCAAAGCGAGTCATTAAACAGTGGGCTGTCAATGAAGCTGAGACCCAGATTTGCCTTGGATCAGCTGCACTGCAGTAACTTCACCACTCAAAGAAACCATGGGCAGACCCTTGGTGAACGCTTGGACTTGCTTCTGTTACAGGCTCACATCCTTATTTATCTGAAAACAGGTAGACAAAGGAGTAGATACATATTGAAGAGTTGCTGATGAAATTCAAGGGCTCTTCAAAAAAACAACTCATTATGCAGGGGCATTTTGGAGGCTCAATGCTTTCTAGTCCTTTTACTGGCCTCGAGGAAAAGTGATCATTTCCATATTTGAATTTGGTAAAAGTTGTTTTTCCTGGGTCCCTGTTAAGTTTCATCCAGCTTTTGGCAGGAATGGCCTTCTTGGACCCTGTGGGAGTGCTGGCTGACTGTCCCGTCTTCCACAGTGCAACAACTGTTCTATAGAATTCTGGGAGAGCAGCCTATTTTTGACGCTAGAGGATGCGTGACATGTCATTAACCTTCAAAACTGGCTCTGCACAAGAGTATTGTCAACAGATGGTGACTGTGAGATTCTCTCTCTCCTCTCCCTGCCTTCCTCCTGCATCCCCAGGATATGTTCTGGCACAGAACGCTCATTGGTTTCAAAAGGAAATTTGTGTGTGAGCAGACATTGCGGAATGTGGAACAAACACTGGAGTAAGATTTCTTTTATTTATTATGAGGATTATAGAAATTGAATGGGCAGAATAAACTACCAGTAGTGTTCATATGCAAAGACAAGCCAACGGTGATGAAATGAACATCTCTGCTGACAGGCTGGCTGTTGAGCATCAGGGAAGGGTGGCTGGGGCACTGGCTGGAAGAGCGGGAAGCCAGCATTGGAGTGAGGATTTGCGTCTAGCCATTTAACTTTCAAAGCTGTCACTTTTCCTGTTTCCTTTTTATCAGTGGACATCAATAGTAATTAGGACATTAATTATCAACCAACCCAAAAAATGTATCCTTGAAAAGAAGAAGTTGACTAATTCATTCAGCAAATATGTGCAGGGTGTTTACAATGTACCAGCACTATGCTAGGGTCTAGGGATAAAAGCTGGTCTGGAGGAGGCGGGTTGGTAAACAGATAATTATTATACAGCTCTGATAATTCCCCAAGAAGCACAGCTGAGGAGGGGAGACGTCTGCAGCCTACGACACAGGGACCCCAGAGGGTTCAGTTGCAGAGGCATGAAAAACCACGTGGGGAATGTGTCACACCTTCCCAAAGCATCAGTTTTATTTCATTGCAAATTTAAAATGTTTATCTTAAGAAAAAAGATACGTTAAAAAGTGGAAATAAATTTTCAAGTAAATTTCTTTCATTTAGCCCAGATACTGGTTCATTTTCCATTCTCCTAATGAAGACTTTGCGGGAAAAGTTTGACATCATTGGCCTAGGGCATAATTATCAGCTTTTTGTACAGGAGTCACTAAAGCCTTCATAGGCCCTTTCGTGCCACTTTGCCCTCAGGGATAGAAGTATCAGCATCCTACTATTCTGCACGCATGGGGTACTATGTAGTTTACAAAGTGCGTTTGATGGATTTTGAACCTCACGGTTGACCATCACCACGTTACCATCAGTGCACCATCACCACGTTAGCAATGAGGAAATTGAAGTTCTATGAGATTAACTTCTTTCAGGGAAAGTCACAGAGCTGGTAAGTGACAGACTCAAACTTCACTTTGGGTTTTCTGAGACCAAATCCAGTATTCTTTCTACTAAACTGTACTGCCTGTCTTTTCAATAATTAAAAATTAGATGACCTCTAGCCTTTTTGTGGCTTATATCCATTTTCTTATTATCTCTTTAAGAATGCAGAGTCTAAGTGACGAGGAACAGACGTTGGATAATGCTGACATAAAGGTCCTGAGAGGCTGAGGGAGCCAGAATGCTCTGTTTCATATCTGGGAAATCTCAGGAAAGATGGCGTGGAAATTAACGAAGGGGCAGCGTGGTTAAGTAGGGAGTGTAATGGTGACAATTTAGGGATCTATCGTCAAAGATTTCAAGATTTGTTGCTACATTTTGGTTCACTGGTTAGGTGGCCTTGACGCACATTGTACTGATTGTTCTCCCATTGATGCCTCATGACCTTGTTTTGACATTTCCATCCATCAAAACTGTAGTATAATACCGTATAAACTAGCTAACATTGCTGAAATTTTGGAAGGATGTAACATCAGGAAAATGTTTAAGACTCTCCATCTTAAATTAGGTAATCTGGAAGCACTATGGACCAGGTTGATGCTTACTGAAAAATAAATAAACCTAAAATATATATTACTTGTAATGCTAAATTCCTGAATTGTTCATATATCTTTCATGTGTACCTCTTTCATCAGATTAAATACAGCATTTGCTTATGACAATTGCAGACTTGATTAAACTCATACACTCTGTTTCAAAATTTAAAAATTAAACGGCTGAGACTAAGAAGTGACAAAGCTGAGGGAAGCCGAGGTATGCCTGCCAATTATTGTTGGCAGGAAATGGGATGACTCAGCCTGAACATGTGCTTTCATTGCTTGGGACAATGGGGCATGATGACAATGTTCAACTTATTGACTATTGAGGACGTTTATGTCACCCAGTTGGTAGGAGACTGTTGAAACGCAACCACAGACTAACAAGAATATTGAAGTGACCCAATGTTTCCATGTAAGAAAACTGAGGGTAAACATTAGGAAAAAGACACGACTGTTTCAGAATAATCAACACATGTGCCATGTACTAAAAGAGACTGTGTGTGATGGATCCCAGGAAAGTAGAAGTGGAGAAATTCCAGGAGTTAGGAAGAAAACGTAATATTGCCAGTGGGAGGCATGACCCATTGCCCAGAGGGGGGGACTAGGATTAGCTGCTGGGGAGAAGTAAACAAGCGCATTGTGGTTGCAGGAGAAGGGGGACTTTTCTGAAGTTCTTCCAAATGTGACCCTAAGGTATCATCTGCTGTCTGGTGTCTCATCCTGTAAAAATATCTGAAAAATAGAGAGCAGAAAAGGAATTAACTTGGCTTGACCTCCATGAACTGGCCCAGCGTTACTGAGAAACTTAAAAGGGTTTGGAGGTGTGTGTGGGCAGGAGATTTATGGGAAATATCTGCACTTTTCACTCAATATGGCTGCAAATCTAAAACTGCTGTCAAAAATAATCTATTGTTTTTAAAAAAAGAGACTCAGTGTCGTTGACAAAGTGCCAGTGATCAGCGCGATCCTGGTTGGCCAGAGGATGTTCGCCGAAGCTCGGTTCGACCTCAGTGGCTCTGTAAGCTGGGGTAGGTTTTTGTCTTAATGACACGGTTCCCCAGATTGTCCTCAAGATGTTTTCCAGCTGGAAAATGCTGTGATTCACATGAGGAGAAATATTTGTGTACATGCGACAGTCTCGGAGGGAAGCACAGTTTTGCCAACAGAAACATACCTTGAGTCATTTTGCCTTTTCCCAGGGGAAATCTGCTCTGTTATCGGAGGTTTGCAGTAACAGGTGTGCTGTTGGGGGTGGGGCACGAACTGAAGGAAGTGGTCACTGTGCTGGGGACAGGGGATCTAGATGGGGGATTAGCCACGAAGGTTGTGCTGGGGTCATTTTTCACCGTAACCTTACCCATACCGTCCACAGGGAGATCCTAGGTTTGCGTTTTCTCGTTCGACTTGCAGCCCAGAAAGTGTTTGTTCACTTGGGGCCCCCTTCATAAAGAGCGCCACGTTAGTCCAGAATTGTGCATGGAAGACACAGAGGTGGGGCACCGGAGTCCCGTGGTTTGTTCTACAGCCATGTGCATGTTGCACCTCCTCCGGAGTCTGCAAGAACGCAGGCAGAAGATGTCCTTTAAGGCATGCCTGTTTTTTCCTGTGTACATCCCTAATGACACTGGGTGAAAACCGCAGGAAAATGATGCAGCATCGAGTAACGCCAAAGCAAAGGGAGCCTTTTGTAACAAGTCCCTGCAGCAATGTTGGCCTGTCTTGAAATGCTCTCCCCGTTCGTTCTCTCAAACACTGCAGCATCTCTTTGTGAGCCAGTGGAGCTTTTCGTTTGGAATCATGACACTGCAGGCAGCTATACAGAAGAAAATCTTTGACCTCAGCTTTCAGAAATCTCCGTTAGGCAGATCCTTTTTCTTTTTGGAACAGACCTTTGCCTATTTGGAGGGGGTGTGTTCTTGACAACTGCTCTTCCCAAATGCACTGCATTGTAATTCAACTCTCAGTAACTTGACTAGCTTTTGACATCACCAGATTGGAGGGACGAGCACTTCCGCCTGAGGCTCTGGCCACAGAAGTGAGTATGCAGAGCAGAGCTCTGCTGCAGCCTCTCTGGGGCCGCAGCCTCTCTGGGGCCCTCGCCTCCCAAAGCCTCATTTCACTTCTTGTGTTAGAGCTGCTTGTAGAGACCATTGGGTAGCACAAGAAACAGATGTTGGTTTCTTGACTCAAATCTCCAAAGTTTCACAGCATAGGAATGCTGGTATTTATGTGGCATTTACCTTACAGTTCCTAGGATGATCTTGATTTTAGATTATTTTTCTCGGTCTTTGATGCTGAAAATCTACTTTTTAATTTATATCCATGGTCTCAGACTTCAGTGCACATTGGCATCATCTGGAGGTGCCCTTCACCCAGAGATTCTGATTTGAAAGATCTGAAGGGGACCAGACAGTTTTATTGATGTTTAACTCTTTTTGTTAAGTTGTCACATACCCATAGGAAACTGCTCCCACCTTAACTGCACAGTTCAGTGAATTCTTTTAAGACTTTATTTTTTTAGAGCAGTTTTAGGTTTACAACAAAAATGAGAGGGAGATACAGAGATTTCTGATATACCCCTGCCCCCCACACATTCATATCCTCCCCCGTTATCAACATCACTCACCAGAAGGGTACACGTTTTACCAAGGATGAACCTACACTGACACATCATAATCACCCAAGTCCATATTTACCTAGGGTTCACTCTTACTGTTGTATATTCTGTGGGTTTGGATCGATGTATAATGACACATATCCATCATTATAATATCATACAGAGTATTTTCACTCCTTTATTTATCCTCCCCTACCCCTCGGGCAACCACTGATCTTTTTATTGTCTTCATAGTTTTACCTTTTCCAGAACATCATATTGTTGAAATCCTATAGTGTGTAGCCTTTTTAGATTGGCTTCTTTCACTCAATAATATGCAGTTAAGATTCCTCCATGTCTTTCCATGACTTGATAGCTCATTTCTTTTCAGCACTGAATAATATTCCATTGTCTGGATGTGCCACAGGTTATCCATTCACCTACTGAAGGACGTCTCAGTTGCTTCCAAGTTTGGGCAATTATGCATAATGCTGCTATGAACATCCACGTGCAGGTCTTTGTGTGGAAGTGAGTTTGCAACTCCTTTGAGTAAATACCAAGGAGCATGATTGCTGGATCATATAGTAACACTATGTTTAGTTTTATAAGAAACCACCAAACTGTCTTCCAAAGGGGTGGTACACTTTGCATTCCCACCAGCAGTGTGTAAGTGTTCCTGTTACTCCACATCCTCACCAGCATTTGGTGTTGTCAGTGTTCCAGATTTTGATCATTCTAATGGGTGGACAGTAGTGTCTCACTGTTGTTTTAATTTGCATTTCCTGATGACAAATTATGTGGAGAATCTTTTCATATGCTTATTTGCCATCTGTGTATCTTCTTTGATGAGGTGTCTGTTAAGGTCTCTGGCCCATTTTTAATCAGATTTTTGTTTGCTTATTGTTGAGTTTTAAGAGTTCTTTGTATATTTTAGGAAATAGTCCTTTGTCAGATGTGTCTTTTGCAGATATCTTCTCCCCATTTGTGTCTTGCCTTCTAATTCTTTTGATATTGTCTTTAGCAGAGCAGAGGTTTTTAATTTTAATGAAGTCTAGCTTATCAATTGTTTCTTTCATGGGTCTGGTCTTTGGTATTGCATCTAAAAAAGCATCACAATATCTGGGGGTGGTTTCCACTTGTGAGGCTCTGCTCTAGTACGTGGTGACTCCCTGCATTCGCCTGTCTGTCTCTCCAATCTTGGGGACAGCAGTTTGCCCTGTGTCCTCCCCTGTCTTATGGATCAGAGAAGAGGTGTTGAGTTTTCAGTCTGTTTGGCTTTTTGCTTGTTATTAGGATGGAATGGCGATTTCCAAGCTTCTTACATGGCAAATCAGAACCGGAAGTCCCTCAATTCAGTGAATTTTTACGTATGTATGCATCTGTGTAGCCACCACCCAGATAAAGCTGTGGAAAATTCTAACACTCCAGAATGTTTGCTCATACCCTTCCCAGGCCAACACTACCCCCACCCTACCCAGAGATAACTACCATTTTAATGATTCCAAGATTCTGCTCAAGGCATGGGGACATATATGCCTTTCTTCATCTTTTGAAAATCAGTGGATTTACTAACATGGTCTGGAAAAACTCACCTGCAGTTCTGAGGCTGAAACTAGTAGAAATAGTCACATAATGAATAAACGTAATATTCCTGTCAAATTCACCTTTGAGAGATTTAGGAAACCCCAAAGCCCAGTGGAGGCTGCCAGTCACAGAAAGGTGTGCCTGGAAGGTGACAAGTGAAAAAGGAAACTGTCGCCCTTTCAGCTGGACTGTGGTTTGCCTGTCATGATGCTAGAGTGTTCACTGGTGTCTTAGGAAAACAGTCTTGAAGGTAGGGAGTTTTAATGTCTGTCAAGCACTGTTATCCAGGCAAAAGGTGCTTTGACTCCATAAAACTTATTTCTTTAGCTAGAAACAGTAATAATTAATTTTGAGCATCTTAATCAATGCTCACAACAACCCCCAACACTATTAAGATAAACTTTTATCCCAGAAAACCAGTATCAGTTCTTTGGATAGGAATATAATTATGCTGAACATTTACTGAACATTTCCCATGTGCCAATCATTGTGGTTAATGCTTTAAATGGACTGTCTTTTTTTCTTAATTTCCATATTCAGAAGAGGGAAATAAGCTTTGGTGAGCTTTCCCAAGCAGCTGGTAGGTGGTAGATGAGCTTGGAACCCAACTCCAATCTCACTGAGATAGTAATCACTTAGCTTCTGTGCTGGACTGATTCTCTAGAGAAATACACCCATTTATTTCTTAGCTTGGTGGAACTCTGATGTCTTGAAATTATGCAACTTCCTTGGTTTTAATTTAAGCCTTTTGATGGATAATTTGGAGGTCTGAGTCTTCATGCCCATTAGAAGGCATAAACTTCTGCCAGGAGATAACCTCCAACATAGATTCATAAATTGCCATTCTGGTTTATACATCAGAATTTTATGAGTTGGGTCAGTGTGTAGATGGACCTCGAAAGGGCTGAACAGCTCTGTGTATGATAAAAATTAATCTTGGTAATTACGTACCAGATAATCTTGTAACCATGATAATCTATGATAAAAATTAAGTTTCAGAATTTGAAGCCCTGAGGATAATCCCTGACCCAGGATAATTCTGCCATGGCGTCATCAGTAAACTCAGTCCCGTCTCCTATCAGCCCCTCCACAGGCTTTATTCCTTCAGCCTCACAGGAGTTTCTGTCCTAAAGGATTTATACACTCAGTTTTGCTTACTTTACTTGAAAATCTCAAAGAAGGAATATATATTCAAGAGAAATATGTATTCTTTCTTTGCTATTGCCATTAAAATATACATACAATGATGGTGAATATTAGAATTTAAAGGTCTAGTTCCACTGTTTTATTGGTTGTACCATAAATTTTAGTGAGAAAAAATCAACTCAAAGATATTTTCCAAGGCAGGTCTGATTTCTCCTAGAAATGGGAGTTACAGGTGCGATAATCTCCATTTATGAATAATTCCATTTCCTTTTGCTTATTTATAGTAAGCAGAATCCAAGTGTATTCTCCGAAATGGTTGGCCAATACCAGACTTCTTTTGCTTTGCAATCACTTTTTTTTTTTTTGGTGAGGAAGAGTGGCCCCAAGCTAACATCTATGCCAGTCTTCCTCTTTTTTACATGGGATGCTGCCACAGTGTGGCTTGACAAGTGGTGCTAGATCCACAACCAGGATCCGAATCTGCCAACATTGGGCTGCTGAAGCAGAGCATGAACTTAGCCACTATGCCACTGGGCCGGCCCCTGCAATCACATTTAAGTACAGAGCACACCTAGTGCTTTTTAGATATCTCTGTTATCATTCAGAGAGGAGGAACAAATACTCTTTTCACTTTAACACCTTCCCTTAGCTTTAACCTTGAACTTCATCTGTGGGATCTGGCCTTCATCAGTATAAAGGCACTTTGATCTCAATGCTGGCAGTAATTCTTTAGCATGGGGACACTAATTCTTATGGGTCTATCCAGGTTAAGGTAAAAGCACTCCTGTGGCCTGTGAAGTAATGTAACAGGGACTTGTGAGCCCCTATATCCATTTAGAGTTTATTTGGCCATCTAGCTATTATTCCACTAGAATATATGTTCCATGAGTACTGAGATTTTTATCTATTTTTGATTACTCTGTGTTCCCTAGTATCTGGCACATAAAAGTGCTCAATAAATATTTATTGAATGACTTCATCCATCCATTCATCCATCCATCCATCCATCCATACATCCATCCACCCATCCACCCAATGTTTACTCCACTTCTGCTAAGGTACATGCATCTTTAAGTGTAAAGAAGGCAAAATATTGGCTTCCCTAAGATGACTAAAATGCAGCTGCCCTGACCTCTCATTTCACATAGCTCTAGTTCAGCTGAGTGCTAAAGGATAGCAGACTGCTGCATTGTTTTTCCATATTTAACCATCCTGCTGCCCAAGAAAATAGTTCCTCTTCTGACATAGATCATTTAAGCAACCGTACATTTGTTAAACAGCAGTTTTTGTAACTTTCAATCAGCAGCACCAGATTGTTCTTTTAATTCCAGCTTTCATTCATGGAAATACCAATTCATCTGTTTTATTCAATAATCAAGGGATTAATTTGCCCCTGAAATGGGTTTGATTTACTAATAAGATAGACAAGGCACGAACAGAGGAATTCATCTTTTTTGTTTTTTTGTTTGTTGTTTTTTTGTTGTTTGCTTGTTTTCAGGTGTGCATCGTAATATATTTCAAATTCTGTGTAGATTACATCATTTTCCCCACCCGAAAACTAATTATAATCCATCACCACACACATGTGCCAATCACCCCTTTCGCCCTCCCCTCTCCCCCCTTCTCCTCTGGTAACCACCAATCCAACCCCTGTTGCTCTGTGTTTGTTTGTTGTTGTTTTTATCTTCTACTTATAAGTGAAATCATACGGTATTTGACTTTCTCCCTCTGACTTATTTCGCTCAGCATAATACCCTCAAGGTCCATCCATGTTATCACAAATGGCCGGATTTCGTCATTTCTTATGGCTGAGTAGTAGTCCATCGTGTATAAATAACACATCTTCTTTATCCATTCGTCCCTTGATGGGCATCTAGGTTGCTTTCAAGTCTTGGCTATTGTGCATAATGCTGCAATGAACATAGGGGTGCATGTATCTTTACGCATTTGTATTTTCAAGTTCTTTGGATAAATACCCAGCAGTGGGATAGCTGGATCATATGGTAGATCTATCCTTAATTTTCTGAGGATACTCCATACTGCTTTCCATAGTGGCTGCACCAGTTTGCACTCCCATCAGCAGTGTACAAGGGTTCCCTTCTCTCCACATCCTCTCCAACAATTGTTTCCTGTCTTGTTAATTATAGCCATTCTGACCAGAGTGAGGTGATATCTCATTGTAGTTTTACTTGCATTTCCCTGATAGGTAATGATGTTGAGCATCTTTTCATATGCCTGTTGGCCATCCGTATATCTTCTTTGGAGAAATCTCTGTTCAGATCTTTTGCACATTTTTTAATTGGGTTGTTGGTTTTTCTGTTGTCGAGACGTATGAGTTCTTCGCATATTTTGGATATTAACCCCTTATCTGATATATGGTTTGCAAATATCTTCTCCCAACTGTTAGGCTGTCTTTTTGTTTTGTTGATGGTTTCCTTTGCTGTGCAGAAGCTTTTTAGTTTGATGTAGTCCCATTTGTTCATTTTTTCTTTTGTTTCCCTTGTCCGGTCAGACATGGAACTTGAAAATATGCTGCTCAGACCGATATCAAAGAGCGTACTGCCTATGTTATCTTCTAGAAGTTTCATGGTTTCAGGTCTTACATTCAAGTCTTTAATCCATTTTGAGTTGATTTTTGTGCATGGTGTAAGATAATGGTCTACTTTCATTCTTTTGCACGTGGCTGTCCGGTTTTCCCAACACCATTTATTGAAGAGACTTCCCTTTCTCCATTGTATGTTCTTGGCTCCCTTGTCACATATTAGCTGTCCATAGATGTGTGGGTTTATTTCTGGACTCTCGATTCTGTTCCATTGATCTGTGTGTCTGTTTTTCTGCCAGTACCATGCTGTTTTGGTTACTATAGCTTTGTACTATATATATACATATTTTAAAGACCTTTTATTTATTTATTTATTTTTTTGAGGAAGATTAGCCCTGAGCTAACATCTGCCAATCCTCCTCTTTTGGCTGAGGAAGACTGGCCCTGAGCTAACATCCGTGCCCATCTTCCTCTACTTTCTATGTGGGACGCCTACCACAGCATGGCTTGCCAAGCAGTGCTATATCTGCACCCGAGATCCGAACCAGCAAATCCCAGGCCACCGAAGCAGAACATGCACACTTAACCGCTGTGCCACCTGGCCGGCCGCTGTAGTATATTTTGAAATCAGGAAGTGTGATACCTCCAGCTTTGCTCTTTTTCCTCAGGATTCCTTCGGCTATTTGGGATCTTTTGTTGTTCCATATAAACTTCAGGATTCTTTGTTCTATTTCTGTGAAAAATGTCATTGGCACTTTGATAGGGATTGTGTTGAATCTATAGGTTGCTTTGGGAAATATGGACATATTAACTATGTTAATTCTTCCAATCCAAGAGCATGGAATATCTTGCCATTTCTTTGTGTCGTCTTCGATTTCTTTCAACAATGTTTTATAGTTTTCAGTGTACAGATTTTTCACCTCTTTGGTTAAGTTTATTCCTAGGTATTTTATTCTTTTTGTTGCTATTGTAAATGGGGTTGTATTCTTAATGTCTCTTTCTGCTACTTCGTTGTTAGTGTATAGAAACACAACCGATTTTTCTATGTTGATTTTTTATCCTGCAACTTGACAGTATTCATTTATTGTTTCTAAAAGTTTTTTAGTGGATTCTTTAGGGTTTTCTATACATAAAATCATGCCATCTGCAAATAGTGACAGTTTCACTTCTTCTTTTCCAATGTGGATCCCTTTTATTTCTTTTTCTTGCCTGATTGCTGTGGCTAGGACTTCCAATACTATGTTAAATAAGAATGGTGACAGTGGGCATCCTTGTCTGGTTCCTCTTCTTAGAGGGATAGCTTTCAGTTTTTCTCCATTGATAATCATATGTGCTGTGGGTTTGTCATATATGGACTTTATTATGTTGAGAAATTTTCCTTTTATACCCATTTTATTTAGAGTTTTTATCATAAATGGATGCTATATCTTGTCAAATGCTTTCTCTGCATCTATTGAGATGATCATGTGATTTTTATTCTTCATTTTGTTAATGTGGTGTATCACATTGATAGATTTGTGGATGTTGAACCATCTCTGCATCCCTGGAATAAAACCCACTTGATCATGATGTATGATCTTTTTAATGTACTGTTGTATTCAATTTGCTAGTATTTTGTTGAGGATTTTGCACTGAAGTTCATAAATGATATTGTCCTATAATTTTCTTCTTTTGTGTTGTCCTTGTCTGGTTTTGGTATTAGGATAATGTTGGCTTCGTAGAATGAGTTAGGAAGCCTCCCCTCCTCTTCAATTTTTTGGAAGAGTTTGAGAAGGATAGGTCTTAAGTCTTCTTTGAATGTTTGGTAGAATTCACCAGGGAAGCCATCTGGGCCTGGACTTTTATTTTTTGGGAGGTTTTTGATTGCTGTTTTGATCTCATTACTGGTGATTGGTCTACTCAAATTCTCTACTTCTTCTTGGTCCAGTTTTGGAAGGTTGTATGATTCTAAGAATTTATCCATTTCTTCTAGATTATCCAATTTGTTGGCGTATAGATTTTCATAGTGTTCTCTTATTATCTTTTGTATTTGTGAAGTGTCCATTGTAATCTCTCCTCTTTCATTTCTGATTTTATTTATTTGAGCCTTCTTTCTTTTTTTTCTTGGTGAGTCTAGCTAAGGGTTTGTCAATTTTGTTTATCTTTTCAAAGAACCAACTCTTGGTTTCATTAATTTTTTCTATTGTTTTTTTAGTCTCCATTTCATTTATTTCTGCTCTGATTTTTATTATTTCCTTCCTTCTGCTCATTTTGGGCTTTGTTTGTTCTTCTCTTTCCAGTTCCTTTAGATGCACTTTTAGCTTGTCTATTTGGGATTTTTCTCCTTTGTTGAGGTAGGCCTCAATTGCTATAAACTTCCCTCTTAGAACCGCTTTTGCTGTATCCCATGGATTTTGGCATGTTGTATTTTCATTTTCACTTGTCTCCAGGTATTTTTTTATTTCTCCTTTGATTTTTTTCTTTGATCCAATCATTGTTCAGTAGCATTTTGTTTAATCTCCACATTTCTGTGGCATTTCTGAGTTTCTTCCTGTTTCATACCTTTGTGGTTAGAAAAGATGCATGGTATTATTTTGATCTTCTTAAATTTATTGAGACTTGTTTTGCGCCCTAATATGTGATCAATCCTGGAGAATGCTCCATGTGCATTTGAAAAGAATGTATATTCTGTGGTTTTTGGATGGAATGTTCTGTATATATCTACTAAGTCCCTCTGGTCTAATGTGTCCTTTAAGGCCAGTGTTTCCTTGTTGATCTTCTGTTTGGATGATCTATCCATTGGTGTAAGTGGACTGTTAAAGTCCCCTACTATTATTGTGTTACTGTTTATTTCTCCTTTTATGTCTGTTAATAATTGCTTTATATATTTAGGTGCTCCTATGTTGGGCACATAGATATTTACAAGTGTTATATCTTCTTGTTGGATTGTTCCCTTTACCATTATGTAGTGCCCATCTTTGTCTCTTGTTATGGTGTTTGTTTTAAAGCCTATTTTGTCTGATATAAGTATTGCTACTTCTGCTTTCTTTTCTCTGCCATTTGCATGGAGTATCTTTTTCCATCCTTTCACTTTCAGTTTGTGTGTGTGTGTCTCTTTATCTTAACCTCTTTCTAAAAGCTCTACTTTTTCACTCCCCTCCTCCCACATTTTATGTTTTTGAAATCATAACTAATCTCTTATTTAGTGTGCATCTATCCATTACCCTCTTACCATTGAAGTAGGTAATTTTAGTACTTTTGTCTTTAAATCTTCAAATTATCTTTATAGGTGGTTGGTCTGCTACCTTTCCTATATTTTTACCTTTACCAGTAATTTTATTGCCTGGTTTTTTATTTTTATTTTTTTGATAATTTTCTTATCCCTATCTGTGGTCATCTCTTTCCCACTTAAATAAGTCCCTTCAGCATTTCTTGTAGAAATGGTTTCTTGGTGATAAACTCTTTTAATTTTTGCTTGTCTGGGAAGCTCTTCATCTTTCCTTCCATTCTGAATGACAACCTTGATGGATAGAGTATTCTTGGCTGTGGGTTTTTTCCTTTCAGCACTTTAAATATGTCATGCCATTCTTTTCTAGCCTGTAGGGTTTCAGCTGAGAAGTCCACTGACAGCCTTGTGGGCTTTTCTTTGTATGTCCCTTGTTGCCTTTCTCTTGCTGCTTTTAGGATTCTCTCTTTATCTTCAAGTTTGGACATTTTAATTACAATGTGTCTTGGTGTGGGCCTCTTTGGGCTTATCTTGTTTGGAGCTCTCTGTGCTTCCTGTACTTGGATGTCTGTTTTCTTCCTTAGGTTTAAGAAAGTTTTCAGCTATTATTTCTTCAAATAGATTTTCTGCCCCTCTGTCTCTCTCTTCTTCTGGGATACCTATAATACAAATGTTAGTGTGCTTGATATTGTCCCAGAGTTCCCTTAGACTCTTCTCATTCTTTTTAATTCTTTTTTTCTTTTATCTGTTCAGCTTGGGTGATTTCCTCTAGTCTTTCATCCAGCTCGCTGATCCATTCTTCTGTATCATCTACTCTCCTATGGAGTCCCTCTAGTGAATTTTTCATTTCCAGTATTTATTCTTCATTTCTGATTGATTCTTTTTTATATTTCCCAGTTCTTTGTTGACAATCTCACTGTGTTCATCCAGTCACCTCCCAACATCTGTGAGCATCCTTATGAGTTTTTGTTTGAACTCTTTGTCTGGTAGATTGCTTATTTCTGTTTCATTTAGTTCTTTTTCTGGGGTTTTGTCCTGTTCCCTTGCTTGGAATGTATTCCTTTGTCTCCTCATTGTACCTCTTTCTCTGTGCTTATATCTATGTATTAGGTGAGTCAGCTATGTTTCCTGATCTTGGAGACGTGGCCTTATGTAAGAGATGCCTTTTGAGGGCCAGCAGTGTGCTTCCCTCTCCTCACCAGTCCTAATGATCCAGGATTGACCCCTTTGTGGTCTACTTGTGTCCTTCTGCCATGGCAGAGTTGCTGTTACTTCAGGTACCCAGGGAGTCTAGTCTTTCCCTCCCTGGCCAGCTGTTTGTAAATCTGGTTTGGGGAGCCTCAGCAGTGTTGGCTTCAAGGTCTAGTAGCACACTTCTGTTACAGTTGTCCTGTTAATTAAGTAGATACCAGTGTAGCCGGTTGCTAGACTCAGGGGCTTACAGTTGCTATAGTCCTCAGGCCTGCAAGGCTGTTGTCAGCTCTCTTAGGAGTGCAGCTGAGTGGGGCTGGCCCTAGGCATGGGAGCACCCAATTATTTCAGGATTTGGAAGGTGGGGCTGATCCTTTTTATGGCTATTTGTGTAGCACAGGTCTTCTGCTGCTGATAAGCCCCACCCCCCCCCAGGTCCACACACACTGTCAACAAAGTCCTGTTCCATGCACACTTCCTGACCCCCTGGAGTGTACCCTCTCGCCCCACTGCAGAGACCCCCACCTCTCCACCAATGCCCCCCACAGTTCACCTGATCCTCACACAGGTCCTGCCCCACAGAGGCAGATACACTCCCCTGCCTGTAGAGGATCAAGTCACCCAGTCCATGCAGGCTGAAAAGTAGCCTGAGGGCTTGCTGTTGGGTGGGGCCGGTCCCTAGGGCGGGCTGCCTGCCCTGGCTGAACTGGATTAAATCTGCACTCTAGTGGGTGTGAAAGACCCCAGGGCTAACAGGCCAGGGGAAGAACTTCAATGGTGTCTGCCAGGGTCTGTGTCAGCATGCCTGGAGTAGGTGACAACAATGGCCACCACCAATGTCTCAGTCTCTAGAGAGGTCTCACCTCTCACCAAGATGCACCCAGAGCCCACCAGGTGAGTCTCTTTCCACCAAAGGACTGTCAGCCTTCTCTCTGGTGATTTAAGGTTGCTGAGATGGGTGGGTTTGTGCGTGGGCCCTTTACTACCCGGATCTTTTTGGCTTTCGTCCAATAGATTTCCTGGGGATATTCCCCATTGTGGTTAACAGCCAGCGAAGCCAGATAGTAGGATACTCATCTCAGTTGTGCTGTGTCTGAAGGATGCTTAAAGCAGTAATGGCCCCCACTACCCCCCTCCCCGCCCCCGCTCAGGACCTCACCACTCCAGGGAGGGCTGTGTACCTTAGAGTGGCTCCCGCCCGGCCAGCTGTGAAGCTCCACTGCTCGTGAAGGTGGCTTTTTTCCTCTTCAGACGGAATTTCTGCCTCTTCCGCCTCAGTTAGGACTATCCCATGTTGTGGGGATTCTTTTTATACAGTTTTCAGTTTTCTTGCCAGGGTAATTTTTCCAAAAGTAGTTGTAACGTAGTTGTGTTCGTGGGAGGAGGTGAGTTCAGAGTCTGCTTATACCACCATCTTGATGAGATCCCTCAGAATTAATCTTTAAAAGGCTGTATTTCCATTGAATGGGTGTTTAAGATCAGTTGGACTAAAGGAAGGATGGGAAGATAATAGCAGAGAGAACTTTTGTGCAGCTCAGGGCCCATCCAGCTTCCCCTGCCTCCTGAGCAGCAACGGAGATGAACATACTCCCTCTGTATCACCCGCTGCTGTCAGGTCATAAGCAAATAGAGATAGATAGCCTGGCTGTGTCTGGGCCCCCATGAGACAGCTTTGATCATTGACTGTCTCAATGCTCTCCACATAACTTCAACCCCATCACTTCCTCTCTGGTGTATTCTTTACCATCTGTCGTTAGCCAGGAGCTCTAGGATGCCACTCTAATACATGCCACCTTGTGTTGTTGAATCCTACACAGCCCTGGAATGTGAACATATTTTCTGATGTCCCAAATGACTCTGCTTTTACTGAACTGGAAGTGCCCAGGGCTAGAAATGGGTGACACAAGTTCTGTAACTCCGTGCCCTGACTGGTTGTCATTGAAGCCACTGTTGCTACAGAAACAGGGAGCTACTTAAATCCCAAGTCTCATTTGCAAATCCCAAGGGCTGCTTCTTCACTGCTAGTGGAATTAATTATCCCAGTAACTCAGAGACATAATCTTATAGAGCCTTGTAGCCATAGATAGTCAAACTCATCGTAAAGCCAAATTTTCATGCACCACTCAAGTTAATTAATATTAAGTGGTAAATGCTGCTAAAAATTCAGGGTGTCACATGTGGTAGGATTTCATTTTATCATCACTCTGGGGTTAGGTTGGTAGATTACCGTGCACTAGGACATGTTATTCACAATGATGAAGTGAATGCAATGACTGGAAGATGGGGACATTATTGCCACAGAACATTATTTTAGCATGCCAGTAAACACAGTCAGCCTCAGCCTCATTTTATTGACTCTGTGGAGAGTCTGCTCTTGGTGTGTGCAGGGAAAGCATCTCCTATGGGACCAGGTCCTGTCCTTTAGACTCAGCTTCCATTATTCATGGGAAGCGACACGTGCCAGGTCCACAGTCACATTCACCAATCACAGTGTAATGTTTAAGAGCGCCGGTGCCACAGTAAGACTGCCCCAGGCTCTAACCTGGGTCTTCATTTAAACTAGCTATGTGACCTTCGACAAGTCTCTCTTGAACCTCCGTAACGTGAGGGGAATGAGAGTACTTGTTTCATAAGATTAAATGGGATAATGTGTTTTTCATCCTGGGCATGGTACGTGGAATTCAGGAAGTGCTCAATAAATATTAACCATTATGTTACTGTAGTTGTTCATCGGGGAATAGAGTTTGAAAGGGGAGTGAGGCTAGAGGAAAGTGGAAGATGAGTAGAACTTTGGGAAAGACATTTGACAAACCAGCCTTATACTTTTTCCTTCTTTAACCAGTCTTTATTGAACAACTACTCTGTGCCATGCACTGTTCTATGCATCTGGAAAGTGGTAGTGTCAGAACAAATATTTCTGCTCTTGTGGAGCTCACAGTCGATTGGAGGAGGGTAGTTAAAAAGCAATAAACACAATAACTAAACAAATTATATAGTATGTTAGAGAGTGGTAAATGTTATAAAAAAAAGAAAAAAGTGAAGTCCAGGGAGAGGAATCAGGAGCACTGAGCCCTGGGGAGTGGGGCCAGGTTGAGTCTAGCATTCTGCTCATAACCAAAGTGGGGCGACCCTGCCGTTCAGACTGGGAGCCCTCAGAATGATGAGATTTGCTTCTACCAAGAGCACCAGACAGAAAACAAACATTGACTGAAAATTTACTCCATGCCGGGCAATGTTCTAAGAGCATTATATATAATCCTTTTGAAAATCCTCACAACAGGCAGACATTATTATTTTCTCCATTTTATAGAAGAGAGAGATCTGAGGAACAGAGAAATGTAAAGTGCCAGACGACACAGTTGGTCAGTGTCAGACCTGTGACTTCAGAGCCAGCCTTCCTCGCCGCGCAGCTCTCCCACCCCCAGCGCAGGGAGCTGGGTTAGAGCGCAGGGAGCTGGGTTAGAGCGCAGGGACGCTGGGTTAGAGCGCAGGGAGCTGGGTTAGAGCGCAGGGACGCTGGCGGAAGTCCGCACTGCTCGGCAGCTCCGCCTGTCAAAGCAGTAACACAGTAAGCCTCAAGGCCAGTCATATCCAGATCTCAAGTGTTTTTAGTGTAAATACATTTAAGGTAAAATATTTATCAAGTATGCATATGATAATTGCTTTACTTTAGTCATCCATTGATAGAGAAAATACAAAATGATTAAAAGGGACTAAGTGATATGAATGAATTCAGTAAATCTTTTAAGCCCATTTGTATTATTGTTGCTTCCTGCAGTCTTCACTCAGGTTTCTGATTCAGAGAACAGAGATGGATTTGGGGTCTCTGCATGAATCAGTAGTCCCCCAGGGGTTTATGACCCATAGGTCAGGTCTTTAAAATAAACTTTTAGCTGAGTTTTTGTTTAAATTGAGGATGGATGACACAGTCCAATAGGAGGGGAGAGGCAGACTTTATTTTCTTTTATATCCATTTTCTTAGATGGAGTCTTGTGAGTTTCTTTAAACACAGATCCCAACTGAGAATTCTCTGATTCGAAGCTGCGTCAGCCCAGAGACCTTCCTGCTAGCAAACCTGGAAGGAATATATGGAGTATGGAGTTAATAACTAAAGCTCTTAAGCCGGGCTCATCTGCGATTGTATCCTAGTGACGTAATAGCTGGACAACCACTCTGAGCCTCAGGTTCTTTGTCCATGAAATGGGAATTATCAACAGCACCATCACCACCATTGTCATCATTCTCTTTTGGGATTGTGATGAGAAGTAAAAGAGATATTATAAGCAAAATACTCATCACAATGCCTGGCACACGTGCACTGTTCCATGAGGATTAGCAATCATGCTGATAAACAGAAGGCTGTTGATGCTTTCAGCAGTTGTCTGGAGACAGACTTGAAGAACAAGGAGAAATGATAAAATTGAGTAGCTGGCTTTGATTATGACTTTTGCATTAGACGCAGCAAAACCTCAGGCAACTAGTGCTCAGATCTGTTTTCACCCTCAAGCATTCTGAATAGAAAGAGAAATAGAGTACCTTGCGGTAGGGAAGGAAGCGCTTTTAAACAACCAGCATGAAAATAGTGCAGAAGAACCAAAGACCAATGTGTTAGGATTGGTCAGTTTTCTGTCTAGAAGGAAAAGAAGGTAAAGAATATGCTAATTAGTGATGCCTTTCTGCAGAGAAATCAAGGAAAACAGGAGACAGAAGCAAAAGAAATAAGGAAAGGGGGAAAAAGAGGCACTAGGGACTAGAAGCTGTGCTCATGGTAGTGGGGCAGGGGCAACTGGCTGAGGTGGGAGACATCTGACGGGATGGGAGATGGGGAGTGGGGCGAACGGAGCCGGCAATGAAGACAAAGATGGCAGAACAGGCTGCTGTGGGGCTGCTGTTTCATCAATCCTTCTGTGACAGGGAAGCCAGGCAAAGAAAGAGTTACTGAGGATCTGGTTAGCAACTGACATAATCTGTCAAGAGTTTTCCAGACACAAGGGAACTATGTGTTCTGTTTTGCAGAAGTTGTTGTCCCTGATATTGCTGTTTTGCAGAGAAACCACAGGTTTGCAGAGAGACCTCCTGCAAAATGTTTCAGCTCCAGGCATCCTAAAGTTACTTTAACTTATTAGGATCTTAAATTCTCCTCCTCTGGGACGGTCCAAACAGCCACTGTTAGATCATGCCATGTATGTAGTAACATGTATACATGCTATGTATGCGCCTTAAATGAAACAGTTGTTACACAGGTGTTATAAATAAACCTTTTATCTCCTACTCTCTTGTGTATGAAGTCTCTGCTGGCGCTGAGCTCAGAGAGAGCTACTCTGGGAGTTATCTCAGGTGTTCTCCATTGCTTGTGCAAGCAATAACTTTTCTTTACTTACTTCTGCCTTGGTTGTGCTTTTCGGCTCCGCATTCACCAAGAGACGAGCCCATTGAGTTGGTTACATTTATAAGAACAGGCCTGAAGCATTTTCTGCTCCCTGGGTTTGGCGGCTTCTGCAGATGATGGTGTAGAACACAGCTCTGTAATAATAACACGATTCTCTAATTATCATGTGCCACGTGTGTTTTTTGTATCTCATATAGTAGATTATCCCTATTTTGTAGATGTGGAAACTAAAGCTTAACATGTTAAGGCCATTCATCAAATAAATAGATTAGACTCCAGAATCTCCCACACATTCCTACCTTCACAACTCTTGAAGCTTCAAATGGTCAACTCCTTGGTATCGGGAAACCTATCAACTGGAATAATTCTTGTCGTAATTACGACATATAACTGAGGTTCATTGTAGATTTAAAAAAAAATACTGCTCTTTTATTTTTCTGTTTGCCAGAGTGAACAACCAACTTTTGAAAAAAAGTCAAAGATAGGCATCAAATGCTACAAATCTGGCATTTGATCATTTTCAGTTAATTATGGATGGCATTTGTTTAACATTTAGGCAATTCGAAAGGGAGTTATTGCATATTAGCAGCATTAGCAGCAAGGGTTTTTCTAAACCCCTGGAACCATGAGTCAAGGTAAATAAAGTTCCTTTGGTTAGAAAGGGCACCAAAAAAGCCTTTGAAAAGTAGCTCAACCTGACTTTGACTTTCTACATCCTTGGGACCTTGCCCAGTTTCAAGGTGAGGCTATGGAGACAGGAAGTAGAAACGATAGTACAAATCATGAGGTTCCAGTTAAATCCTCATAAAGAAAGGCTGAAACTGTAAGGGAAGTTAACCATGAACCCCAAAGATAAATTAAATACAAGTTAGACTTAAATTATCACTTGAAATTCTCTAGCCTTTCTTGTTAGTTTTTTATAGAAAGTGAATGGCTCAAGTAATAAATGTAAGTCTTGTGAATATTACATAGCAAGTTGTCATGTATATGCTTAAGAAAACTCTGAGATATTGATAACATAATTAATTCTGGCCAAAGTCCATTGGTGTTAAAAATATATATATAAAACCCATTGCGTATTACCTGGCTAATTGATGACATTAGTCGCTTTTGAGAAGCTGGTATATGATCACACAGTCCAGAGAGCTATGGCCTGAGAGGGAAATGCTGCGTACAAGGAAGGACAGATAGGTAAGTGCAAAGATCCAACTTTTACCTCCCTCTGTTCCCAGTTTTACTTTTCAAGTCCTAATCTTAGCATGGGCTTCTATTTTTGTTGACCAGACAGAAGAAACTGGGGAACTTTGTAGCAAACAAGAGTCGAGAAAGGAGAACCTTTGAGAATCTGGGTAGGAAATGCTTGCCTGCAGTCAGTCCAGCTCCATGTTTCCTTCTGGGCAAAGCGCATGGCAGCACATCCTCTTGAATTCATTTTAGAGTGACTTTCTGCACATTCGGTTTTGCAGAGAATCGATCTCTTACTCCCAGCGGAATAGTGCTGTGTCTGGGATGCCAGGAGCAGATTCCTTTTTCTCCCTCCACGTGGCTAGAAGAGCAAGACTCTTTGGTAAGCAGATAATTCAGCTCTAGTGGTAGCTTTCATTCAATCAGTGATGGGCCTAACTTCAATTTCCACATTCCAGAAGGAGGGGTTGCCTTAACCACACTGAGGCAGCAGACCATGATCCTGACTAGTTTCATGGTTTCTTTGTAGTTAAAGTGAGGGGTCAAACAATGATGCTCGAGTAAGGAGTCAGTGCCCATAGACACAAATAAATTTGTCCACTGACCTCTAGCCAGCAGAGAACCTCTGAGCCAGGAAATATTTAACAGTATAGTTGCGTCAAGCCCTGAAGTAGCGTGTGTTTCTTTAATAAGTAGGTGACTAATTCAGTGGACTCAATGTCTAATGTCTACAGACACATTTCCTGTGTTCTTTGGGACGTTTCAAGGCATCGCTAGACTAAACTGTTGGCAGATTGGAGACTTGTGGAGCCTTCTTTCCTTCATCCACACACTTGTTCGTTCTTGTGGATACATAAGGAATTGGTAGGTCTTTCCAGCAGTGCTAGACATTGTTGTTCGGATGGCCACTCAAGGTAGGAAAAGGCAGCCAGAGCCTAAATACGCCAAGGCCACAGCAGCAGGCGGGCCAAAGACAGAGAGTCGGGAAGTGCAGTTCCCATCAGTGTTTGAATGTTTAACCAGACAACCAGGCCCTTTGGAGAAAGCAGAGATCAACTCTTGGCTGTCAACGGGCCTGTGAAATATACGTATTAAGAAGGAAAGGCAAAAAGCAAGGGCCGTGTACGTTAGGCTGTAGGTCCTAAGGGCTAAGTCAGCCCCGGTTTCCAGAGCAGATAACTAATCCTTATTTTAGAAAACAGTTTAAACATGCTGACCTCACACGCACTGGGTGTGAAAAAGTACCTAGGACTCTCCCAGGCCGGGCTGCCAGGAAATCTAACCAAGAGGGCCATTCGTCTTTCTTGGAGACCAGCCCTTTTTTAGGGCAGAAGAATGAGTCTGTGTGACCACGATCACCTGGAAATAACTGCAGACAGAGCTGCTTTGTTCTCTGAGTGGAACCTTCCAAGGGGGATGCGTTACTTTCCTTGTTCCCCTCCCTGAAAGGAAAACACTGTTGTGTAATATTTGCTGCACTGTTTTGTTGTAATTTTCTGAAAAATGTCACTTGTGATATTATGAACATACAAAAATAGAGGCTAATACCTCACTGTACCCCCCATTCTATGACAATGCTCATCTCTCAACTTCTTTTCATTAAATATGTGAGAGCTGAAGAGAGAACAGACATTTCCCGTCTAACAGAGGTTCCACTAGACGTAAAACCCTAGCTCTTTTATCTTTTTTTTTTTAAGTACTTCTCTGAGGTAACTCATCATTAAAAAAAATTCCAAAGCTTATGAAATTTGGTCTGAACTCTCCCTATTTTTGAAGCAAAGGACAGGTCACTTTTAGTGCTGTTGTAAATATCATGGTTCTGTGGCCCAGTTCTCTGGTTGTGTGTCTCCAGCTGGATCAAGTCCACTTCATGGGGAGCTCTGAGCCCCAAGGGTGTTGGGAGGCCACAGGAGGGGCCGAGTCCTGGGGGCAGCACAGAGGAGTGTGTCTTCTTTGTGGGCTCTGACAGCTGTATGACACATTCTAGCAGTCTCACCCCCGTAGCTCCATGGATGAAGCTCCTGTTGTTTGCTCCTCTGCCCAGCATAAGGGCTTGGCTTTGAATGTAGCACGGAGCTAGTGGCTCTGACCCACAGCTATAGAGCATGTGTTTGGACGTTGTTTTTCTGAGAGTGATACCAGTGTGCTGACTGGTGCTCTCTCCCTGGGTCCTACCTGTGACCAACAGGGTGAGTTTCTGTTGGCTGTGTAGTGGCACTTTGCAGTTTGGCTCTAGAACAGAGGAAAGTTGGGCAGTCTGGACCCCCGACCCTCACCTCATGAGCTCTATGCTCCTGTTTTGTGAAAGAACTGTAATGATTCCAACTTCAGTTTGGTCCTGATTCTGGGATGGTTCCACCTCAGCTACTCAAGGCTGTAGAAATACAGAATAACAA
The DNA here is from genome assembly GCF_041296235.1 of Equus asinus. Classification (NCBI taxonomy): domain Eukaryota; kingdom Metazoa; phylum Chordata; class Mammalia; order Perissodactyla; family Equidae; genus Equus; species Equus asinus. The sequence continues at coordinate 54,491,542 of NC_091793.1, forward strand.
ATGTTTTCTTTAACATGTCAAGCTCATTCTTGTCCACCGTAAAGACTCAGACCCACAATTACCTCCTGACTTTCTTCTGTCTTCTCTGTTTATCCCTGGTTTTAAAAGGATATGGAGCTGTTCTGCTATACAGTGGAAAGAACATGAGACTCTAAAGAGAGAGAGACTCAGGTTTGAATTGCAGCCTTGCCATACATCGGCTCTGTGATATTAGGTGAAGTTTCCAACCTCTTAATGGCCCCTGTTTACTCACTTGTAAAACTGGAATAAATAGTATGGCATGGAGGAGAGGCCAGTAGTTTTAGATGCCCAGGAAATGAGCTTAAATCCTAGTTCCTTAGCCTCTTGAAGCCTCAGAGATGTTGGTACACCCCTTCATGTGGTTGTAATGAGGCTTCAGCTCTGCCTCTGCTTTGTGGGGCTATCAGGGTCAAATGGAGAGGATGTGTGAATGTTTCCAGGACTGTGCCGAGTGTACAGCAAGGACTACATGGGAATTAGTTTCCTTTTTCATTATCTGGGCGGTTTGGTAGAGGTCAAAACTCCTTTGTTTTTCAGGAGCTAAGGACTTCTGCTCATATTGCCAGTAAGCATCTGTTCTGAAGGACCAGATAGGTCAGGACACATTTGTCTGCCTTGCTCAATGGAAGAGGGTTCTTCAGTATCTCAGTCTGTGTGTGCTGCTATAACAGAATACTATAGACTGGGTGGCTGCTAAACAACAGAAATTCATTTCTCCCAGTTCTGGAGGCTGGGAACTCCAAGACCAAGGTGCTGGCGGATCCGGAGTCGGCTGAGAGTCTACTTCCGGTTCATAGGCGGCGGTTTTTCCCGTGTCCTCACATGGTGGAGATGGCAAGGGACCTCTTTTCCCAGGGCACAAATCCCATTCATGGGGTCTCCACTCTCATATCCTAATCAACCCTAAAGGCCCTTCCTCCTACTACCATCACATTGGGGATTAGCATTTCAACACAGGGGCTTAGGGAGAGACACAAACTTTCAGTCTATAGCATACAAAGTGACAAAAATTTTGTAAACATAGGAAAATACACATGATAAGTAGTTTATAGATATTACCTTATAATACGTGGTATGTTCACTATGTCATCACTCATGCACAATATATCACTTAATGTGCTGTGCAAAATTGTGATGAACACGGTGTGCGACACAGCTCTTCCATCAGACTCTGCACAGGCATTGGACCCTATCACTCTGGCACAAAGGGGTGCACCATCCTGACAGAATCACTCTGGGTGACTTTCTCCTAGTTCATCAACTGCAGACATTATTTAGTCACTTAAATATGGCAACCATTTGCCTATGTTTCCAGACTATGTGGCCACAGTAGTAGTGAAGTTTCAGCATTTGAATAAGACAAAGGGCTCCAGAGAGGAGTTTGCTCTGCTTCCTGCATTGCGGAAGCAACAAGAGCATGGTAGCAGCCTGCTTTCCTGGAGACTCAAGGGGACAGAGTCCATCCATGGCTGGTTTTCAGATGCAGCTGCTAAGAGGAATCCCTGCTAAGAAATGTTTTCCCCAGTACACCCAATTTACATATAACTAGTAGTCTTCTTTTTGTTTTTCCTTAAGCTGATGAATTACTGAGATCGTGTACAATGAATTACTGAGAGCTCTTACAAACTCATTTCAATATTTAGAGGTTGAATGGATAAAGAAGGATGAAAGGCTGATAAGAAGGCAGGAGAAGAGGAAAGAGAGTGTGATGTTCCAGAACTGAGTGAAGAAATGTTTCAAGAAGGAGGGAGTGATCAACTATGCCAAATACTGCCCACAGGTCAAGTAAGATGAAGATGGAGAATTGAGCGCGGATTGGGCAACATGACTTTAGAGCCTGTGATGAGGGCAGTTCTTAGTGTTGGGGCTAAAAGACTTGTTGGAGTGGACTTAAGAGAGAATGAGAGAAGAGGATATTGATTACAGATGATTCTTTTGAGTTTTGCCATTCTTTATCCGTGGTATTGCAGTCAGTGTAGGACAGTTTATTAAAATCCCCATGTCCGTGCTATCTCTGATCTCTATTTTCTCTGATTATTACTTTACAGAGAACACACTGCTCAAACCAACACATGGACGCTAGGGCCTAGTTGGCTTCTAAGGTCCCTCCCAGGTGGATAACTGTAGAGTGTTACGTTTCCTAGTGCTTCCTGCCAGGCTGTCCTGAGGAGCGCTCTGATTTGTTTCATGCTTGTGAATGAGAGGCATAGTTTTTACAAAATTATTTAGATATACATTATAAAGATCCAACAGAGCAAAGCAAGAGCTAAGTGGCTTGACACAGCCACAGCTAGAAGAGGAGACTTAGCAAGGATAGGTGTTTCCAGGTGCCGCTCTATTCTGCACTACTCAGCCCCATCATAGTAGGCCAGATGAAGCGGGTAACTTGAGGGGCTATACCTCATGATAGTCTCACTTTCCACCTGCGAAATCTACTTTGGAGGAGTCTGATAAGGTGTATCCTTATATATTTACCCAGGGGGTGACTCCCTTATATAATTTCCCTGCCATGAAAATTCTTTCTTCAATTTTCTGGAAAACGCTATAGAGGAAGCTATCAGTATTGAAAAAGAATGTATTTCCCCATCCAAATTGTACCTGCTTATGTGTAATTCTCCAAACGTTTCAGTCTTTCTCCCCACTGCATTTTTCTAGGATCAGCTTTTCTAAGTACGGTTCATGGTCTTCTGTCTTACGTCCTCGTAACCCTGGCCGCTATGGAAATGCGGGTCCTGCAGTGTGGGAAGCCTGAGCACAGTCGTCAGATAAATCTGTGTTCTGAAAACCGTGCATTCCACAGCAGCCCCCGCATATATGATTCTTAAATAATTTCTTTGTTTACTCCCCAAACAGAAGGCAGTCAAGTCGACCAGTTTATTCTTCCAGCATTGCAAGAGGACTCCCAAGCCTTTTCCAGGTTTTTTTTCTTTTGAGCTGCTGTTGTGGAAGTTTAGTGTGTTCGCGATGTGTCATCTGTTATTTCTCAAGGGTCAACTGTGCTGAGAGAGAGAAGGTCAATCTAAATATTCTCGGATTTCATTTCGGGAAATTCCAGGCCCCAGCTCAGCTTGCTCCCTGCGCGTCCACCTATCGAGGCCCAGGCCTCTGTTGTTGCAGCTGTTGCTGAGCACAGAGCCCGTTTATTTCCAATCAGCTGGAGCTTCCTGTAGGCGTTACCCAGATGCTTTTTCCTATTGCTACCCAACTGAGAAGATTTATCAAATAGTTCAGGCTTCACGGGGCTTTGGAATACATACCTCTAATATTTGATGACCTTCCAAAATTCAGATACAATGCGCGGGGCGAACTATCAGGCTATCACCTGTCTTAGTTCAACCTCCACAATTTCGTATGTGCCTCCATGCAGATGGGTAAGTGGAATGAGAGGTTAGAATGAACAGGTGGAAAGTTTCTTTCATTGTCCCTCTCAGCCCAACCATGCTGCAGCAGAGACCCGGGCAATCTTAGGATGGAAGGAGAACTCTGAGTCCAGCATCAGCTCCCTTGTCCTAAGATAAGAAGAATTTTAACGACTTTCCCAAAGTTATCCAGATAATTATGCCGTTCTTATAATATTTTGATAACTTTGATCTTGGAAAAGAGTCTCAAGGTGGTAAACAAGGAGTTCCTTTGTACAAAGAAATTTTTGTTCTTTTTATTATTTATCCTGGGGGTTGTGGAGCATTGTGTTTGATGGTGATAGTTTTAACACCGTCTGTTTTTTCCGACATATTTTGATAATATAGAAATATATATTTATACTACATCTATATAGACACTCACACGCATGTATGTTTTGCTTGTTACTAGTTCCTTTGTCTGCAGGGACGGGAGGCAAATGTGTCTGAATTTGTACAAAATGAAAACCTCAAAGTGGTAAAATAAACTGATCAATATATGCTATATGAGGCATTTAAGTTCTGATAACTCATGTCTGATGTAAGCTGCAAGAATATGAAATGGTGCATATTAATATCATTTTCTCATGAGAGCTAGAGCAAAAATGACAATGTTCTAAAATAATGGAGAAATTCATTTGAAAATTCAGGCCGCACCTCTTACTCTTTCTTCCTCCCTTGCCTGAAAAAATGCAGAGCTCTCATTGACCCTCTTGATTTTGAATCCTGTAATTTAAAAATGTCTCTGTTAGTTTCTCAAGACAGTAATCACACCACTTTTGTTTTCATCATCTTTTAGAGACATTGGATCGCTGGGCAGATTTGGGCCAAAATTCATCAGCTGTGTCTTTTAGTTTGCTGGCTCATACTAACTGTAAGGAGGGAGGCTCATATTTTGCTGGTGTTTCCCCCGACTCTGCAGTCTGTTCATCAGTTTACTTGTCAGCAGCTAATAACGTGCACTCTGGAGTCAGACTGCATGGGTTGGAATCCAGGCTCTACCTCCTGTTAGCTGGGCAATCTTGGGCTAGTTATTCCAACTACCTGAGCCTCATTTTTCCATTTTTAAAAATGTGGATAATAATAACATCTCCTACACAGGGCTGTTGGGAAGGTCAAACGAGATAATCCACGTAAAGTGATTACTCTGTTCTCTGGTATAAAGTAAAAGCTTTATAAAGAGTTGCTATTCTTCTTCTTATTATTATTACATATGAAATCAAGTATTCTTAACCTTAAGAGAGATAGCCAGGGTCAGATTACCTAGATTTTCCAAAAGATGCACCTGAATGGAACTGCGGGCCTTGGGGCCAGCCCGCACAGGTGTTCAGAGCTATTCTGTGGACCCGTCAGTCATGGAGTTGCTATTCTCTCCAGCTCTCTTGACTTTCAAAGGGCTAAGAGGAAGGCCCATTGTTAGCCACTGAAGGATATCCATTGGCCAGAGAATTTCTGACCATGGTCTCCCATGGAACAAAAAAAATCATTCTTTATTCATGTTTTAACTTCCTCTCCAGGAAGTAAAAACAATGCAATAGACAACTACCTTTTGTCTGAGGTGAGTTCAGGCTAGATAAACAGATAAATAGAGCTGTGGCCAGTTTTCTTTCTTCCTTTCTACCATTCTTATAACTGTATAATAAGATCCTTGGTCTGAAGTTTCTATTTCCCAGGGTAAATGCTATTTGCATATGTTTAAAATTTACTCATGTCCCTTCTCAGTAAGGGACCCACCATCCCCTAAGATGACCACCCTTCTAATGTTTTTCATTGTCCGTTAGTTTTCTAGCACTTCATATTAACGAAATTATAAGTTATGTACTCTGTTGTGTCTAGATTTTGTCAGACTGCTGGGGGAGTTTGGTGGCATGACAACGCAAAGGTACCAGGTTTATAAGCTGCTAGTATACTTTTTTCTTCTGTCCTCAAATGTCTCTGCTGCGTAAAACTACTGCTGTTGAAAGGCTGAAATATGTGTAAGTGGGACTCAGAGTGCACTCTCCAATGGACAAAATGATAGATACTTTAGTTAGCTGTAGTTTGAAGTGTGTCAAAGTGTATTGTTCAGGTAAATGAGGGGTTAATAGACTTCTCTGAAACAGTCCAGGAATCTAAGAAGGGACGGAGAGCATCTCCCAACCCGGCAGGCCCGGGAAGTGGTAGGAATGCTCTGCGGTGCCTGAAGTCCTTTCACATCAGTTGAGTGTTGAGTTGTTCTTTGCTTACCAAGGGTTGGTTAGTTGAGGCTGAGTTTGTTCCCAAACCCATATGTGCCAGGCATGCTATTATTTAAACTACATACATACTTGAAATGTGAATGCAAAAAAAAGAGGTTTATTGATTTTATGGCAACTAAATTTAATGTTAGAGAAAGTCACAATAAATTTAGGTGGCTAAAAAAACTGTTCAATTAGGTATGGATAAGACAATCGTTAAAGGGGAAAACTGAATAGGAAAAATCATAACAATCTTGAATTCTGAACAATGATGGCTTTACATGTGTCTTTGTCTTTCTACTTTAAAGGCAAAACAACTAGAGCTGTGTGGGGTGGTGTCTGCAACAAAGACAAAGCAAAACCAGACAACACACGATCAAAGAGAAGGCCTTGGTTCTACATCAGAAAGATTGGTGTATCCGTGTTCATCTATATATATTATTTTTAAGCTTTTTCTTGAAGAAAAATTTAAATACTTACAAAGTAAACAGAATAATATAATGAATCTCCAGGTACCCATCACCCAGCTTCAATAATAATCAACTTTCCATCTTTCCTGTGTTGTTATCCATGCTTCTACCCACTGCCCCCAACTCAGTTAATCTCATTGTTTTTCTACGGTTCGTTTTTTTTTTTTGAGGTGAACTTTATAAGCTTTGAAATGCACAAATGTTAGTGTACAATTTTGACAAATGGATATACTCGTGCGATACACACCCTGATCACAATATAGAACAATTTTATCTCCCTGCAAAGTTCCCTTAAGCGCTTTCCCAGTGAATCACGCCAGCCTAACTCCCCAGATGTTTTGATTTTTTCTTTTTAGTTTAGTTTTCCAGAACTTCATATAGGTGGAATCATGCAGTGGGCACTCTTTTGTGTCTGGCCTTCGTTTGCTCAGCGTAAGCTCTGTGAGACTCACACAGTGGTGTGCTGGAGCCAGCTCAAACCACGTGTGAGAGTCAATTGTGTGCATCTTTTCCCAACTCTGCATTCAGTGACTCCAAATTGAAATAGGAATATTGAAGTGGGAATATATACATCATGGAAATTGGCAAACACTACAAATTTCTCTGACCTGAAGTGTCAGTTGTCAGCACATCACTGGGTTCATTCATGTAGTCGGGTAAATCGGCAGTACAATCCTTTACGTTGCTGACACATATTTCTTTGTATAGATATACCATAAATTGTTTATCAGTGTATTGTGTAGATATATTTCAAATTGTGTTGATGCATATCTGTGTCGTTTCCAGTTTGAGGCTATTGTGAGTAAAGTGGCTATCAATGTTCTCGTTCGGTCTTTCTCTGGACACACGTTTGCATTTGTTTTAGATCAATACCTAGGAGGGGAAGTGCGCATATTTTAACTGAAAATTAAATGTTCTAGGTATGGAGTATCTTTGTTTCCATGATTTTTATATTCATGAACTTTTAATTGACCAATCACATCAGGTAAGGCTACAAATTCTCACCATGAGCTTTTATTTATATGTTTATTTCAAACATTTTAAAAATAATAAAATAAAGCACACATACAGAACCAGAATAAAATCCAAAACACCCAAAAAAGTAGGGCTCAATGAATTATTACAAAGTGACCATCTGTATGACCTCCACTTAGGTCAAGAAACAGAATGTGGCCTCAAACGTCTCCTTCTGCTCCCTTCCAGTTACTTCCTGAGTTCCTCCTTCACGAAGATGATCACTACCCTGACTATATAGTGCCACTGTCTTGCTTTTCTTTAGAGTTTTATCACCACAAATGTATTTCTAAATGCTATAATTTAGTAATGGCCACTTTCAAATGGAATCATGCTTTCTTGTGTGTCTGGCATCTTTGCTAAAAGTTATACTTGTGAGATTTTTTTCGTGTTGTTGACTGTAACATGATTTGTTAGTTTTAATTGCTTTGTACTACTCCATTGTATGAGTATTCTCAATTTATTTATTTGTTCTAATGGTCATAGAAATTTGGGAGTTCTTAGTTTTGAGAAATTATGAATAATGTTACTGCGATCATTCTTGTATATGAATCCTGATACATGTGTATATACTTTCCTGCATCCATGAGTGGATTTGTTGGGTCACAGAGCATTGTTTTAGTCAGTTTGAGCCACCATAACAAATTACTGTAGACGGGGTGGCTTAAACAACAAACGTTTATTTCTTACAGTTCTGGGGGCTGGGAAGTCCAAGATCAAGGTGCTGGCTGATCCAGTGTCTGGGGAGAGCCCGCTCCTGGTTTGCAGGTGGCCATCCTCTTGCTGTGTCCTTACATGGCAGACAGCAGAGAGAGAGAAAGCAAGCTCTCTCCTGTCTCTTCTTCTAAAGAGCATTAATCCCATCCGGAGGGCTGCACCCTCATGTCCTTATCTCCCAAATGTCCAACCTCCTAATCCATCCCATTTGGGTTAGGATTTCAACATACGAATTTGGGGGAAAACAAATATGCAGTCCATAACAGGTATGTGCATCTTCATCTTTAGTGCATAATACCAGAATGTCTTCCAAAGGTGCTTATTCATACTTCCACTTGGAATGCATGAGAATTCTCATTCTGCCGTACTCTTCTTTGCTTCAGTCCTTAGTTTTAGCCGTCTCAAGGGTATACAGCTGTGCATCAACAGAAATGTCCCTCTTTATCTCTTGCAATGCTCTTTGCTTTAAAATCTATTTAATTGGGTATTAACATAGCTAAAATTATTTGTCTGTGAATGTTTGCAAAGTCAATCTTTTTCATCCTTTTATTTTTTATGATTCTGTATCCCTCTGTTTAGATATGTCTCCTGTATATAGCATATAGTTGAAGTTTTTAAAAAAATCCAGTCCAATAATCCATCTTTTAGTTGGAGCATTTAACATTTATGTTTCATATAATTTCTGATCTACTTGCATTTAAATCTACCATCTTATTATGTGCTATTTGTCCTGACTATCCTACATTCTTTTTGATACTTTTTAACTTTTTCCATTTCCTTCATCCCTTAGCTTGGAATTTATATATTTTTATATTTATATATTTTTATATAATTTTTTACAATTTATATATTTTTTATATATTTATCTTTAGTGTTATCCTAGGGATTGCAATATGTATACTTGGCTTATCAAAGTCTAATATTAATTGTTAGTTTTAATCTATTTCCAGAAAATGTAATAATCTTAGAGCATTTCCATGCTATTTACTACCCCCAATTTAAATGCTCCTTGTGTTGCTAATTTTAATTTTTTATAATCAATATTCAAATATATTTACTCACAAATTTACCATTTTATTTACTATTTCTTCTTTTTTTGATATTTTTGCCTTTCATCTGGTTTCATTTCCTTTCACCTAAAGAATACCTTTTGATATTTCCTTTAATATTGATCTGTTGCTAACAACTTTCTCAGTTCTTATTTATCCAAAATGTTTTTGTTTCACCTTCATTAGAATTATAAATTGCATTCGTTTTTTTCCCGCACTTTAAATATATCATTATCTCTGGCTTCCACTGGTTTTTTTTTTTGAGAAGTCACCTCTCAGTGTAATTGTTACTCTTTTGAAGTAATCTGTCTTTTTCTCTGCTGTTTTGAAAGCAACCTGTTTGTTATGGATCACAATCAGTTTTACTAAGATGTACCTAAGCATGAATTTCTTTTTATTTAACCTACTTAGTTTGTAGGGTTTCTTGAACCTGTGTCTTAGAATGTTCAGCTTGGGAATATTCTCAACCATTGTTCACATATTACTTCTACCCCATCCTTTCTCCTTTTTTTCTGGGACTAAGATTTACACCCAGTTTAGAACTTCTCATTCTATTCTCCATGTCTCTTATCGTCACTTCGATATTTTTTATCTTTTTTGTCACCTTGTGCTTCTTTCTAAATTGTTTCTTTTCTTTCTTTCTTTCTTTCTTTTTTTTTGGTGAGGAAGATTGGCCCTAAGCTCATATCTGTTGCCAGTCATCCACGTTTTCCCTGAGGAAGATTGTCAGTGAGCCAACATCTGTGCCAATCTTCCTTTATTTTGTATGTGGGATGCTACAGCATGGCTTGAAGAGCAGCGCGTAGGTCCGCCCCCAGGATCCTAACCTGTGAACCCTGGACTGCCAAAGCAGAGCATGCAAACCCAAATATTAGGCCACTGGGCCTGCCCCTCTAAATTGTTTTTTTTCACTTTTGCATCACTTCACTAATTCTCTCTTCATTGCATCTAAGCTAGTGTTAAGCCCATTATTGAGTTCTTAATTTTATAAATTGTATTTTTTATTTCTAGCATGTTTTTAAAAAATCTACTATGTCGGTTTTCATAATTTCCAGCTCCGTTGGAATTCTCAATTGTATCTTTATAACCTTGATTATGGTAAGCCTAGTCATTTTAAAGTCCATGTTTGATAACACCAACATCTGCAGCCCCTGTAGGCCTTTTAAATTGCCTGTTGTTTCTACTGGATCTTGTTTATTTTATCTTGTCTTTTCACGTGTATGGATGTTTTTGATTATGAGCCAGATGTTGTACTTAAAAATTGTTTGCACAAATGAGGCCTGGTATAATATCTTTCTCTTGAAATGGTTTACTTTTGTTTCAATAGTTGCCTCTGGGCACCAAAAATCCAGGATCACCTCAATTTAATTTCTGGGTTGGAAAGGATTGAAATCTTGGCCCTACTTCCAATGGAGGACCACTTTTGGTTCACCCCTGCTCCTAAGGAAAAACTCTTCAGAGTCCTGACCCACAGTGCACGGGGCTTCTCAGCACCTCCCTGGGCTCCTTGGCCAGTCCTGGACTCCGGCTTCTATCTACCTCCTCCTGGGATATTGTCAAGAGCACTGCCCAGCCTCCCAGCCCCTTAGCAGCCTCTTTCAGTGTTAGTAAGTGCCCCAAGGGAAAGGGAGCCTAAATCCTAACCTTGCCTCTCTTGATTTCCCTCTTCTTCTGGATCACAGCCTGGTAATTACCATCTTGTTAAATCTCCCATGCCTTAAAGCAAATGCTTGTTTAAATTTTGTACAAGTTCATCTGAAGCAGGGGCTCTGTTGTTACTACAAATGGAAGTCCAGAGCTCTGTGAGCCTCTAACTCTGCATTACACACAACTGAAGAAGACAAGTACATGCGCTTGAAGAGCTCACAATATGTTTAGGATACAAAATGCGGGATGTGGAGTTAAAGGAAGAGCAGATCTGGACTGTCTCTAAAGATAAAGGAAGAAAAGCAGGGATGGACTGGAGTCAGTAAGACCTAGTCCCGGTTTTTCTGTGTGACCATTGTCTTCTCCTTTCATTCACTAGTCATTTAGTCATCGCTAAATATACAGTCCGACCACTTCACCTCTTTGAGCTCTCTCTGTCTTCTTCTGTACTACCACAAGATTGTTATGGGTACCTCAAGTGCAGTGTGCTTAAATCTATGCTCATTCTAGATTGTTTTCTCCCATTTAATGGTAAGGTATTGTTTTTCATTTCTGTGTAGCACTACTCATGAAATCTTTCAAACCTTATTAGATTCTTATTGCTTTGCAAATTTTCTAAGCCATTTTCAATGAGCACAGCCTTAAAGTGCTGAACACTTCTGTAAACTTTTTTCCCTGAAGACTGGATAAGAAATGCTCAATGATACTAAGGCACACTTCTTGTTAAATTATTATTTGGATTTTAACCATATGTGAGTGCTTTGGATTAATGTCTGTGTTACACAAGATTGTGGTAGAAATTTAACAATTTTATTCTTTCATTTGGTGGTCTATAATTCATTAAAATATTTTTATTAAAAATTCTGGAAATAATAATAAACGATTACCTTTCTATCTTATAAAATACCCATTTGATGAACTACAAGCAATTATGAAAAGTAAAGTTTTTGAAAAATTTTTGACATAGATATTCTTTATTGTAATACTAAGTAAAAAGAGACAAAAATCTATTTCACTAACTGTTTCTGTCTGTATGTGTGTGTGTGTTTACAGAAGAAAAAATTAAGAGAAAATACATCAAATTGTTAATATTGATTATGTAGGGGAGGAAGAAATTTTCCTCTACCCTCTAGGTTCTTCTGGCTGATCTAAGAATTAAAGTGACATGAGACAGAATAACAGAAGAAAATCAAACAAAGTTCAATAGCATGTCTACATGGGAGAAACCCAGGAAAACCAAATAACTCACCAAATGGAGGAAGCCCTCACCTTAAACACCATCCTCAGCTAAAGACAAAGGAGGATGTTGGGGCTTGTGGTTTCAAACTTCAAAGAGGAGAAAGGCAGTTCACACAGAGGTGAAAGCAAATGTTTGATAAACAAATGTTTGCCGTGCTTTGCAGAGACAATGGGACATGGAGAGGACTTTGATCAAACAGGCCTTGCTAGGTTCCTCCCTGTCTGCCACACCTAGTTCATATTACATTAGAGTTATCTATGGGGGGAGCTCCTTCCTGGAACAGGCCTTCTATCTTAAATTCTTTTAGGCAGTTAGGGGGAAGGTCAAAGTTTCTTCCTGAGTCTTTTGTTCCTAAAAATAATGAAGCCAAAGAGACATATTTTGGGGTAGCAAATTCTGCTCTCCTACCATTTTCTCTGAATGGTGGAAATATGGATATTAAAATATTTATCTTTATATTTCTCAAATTTCTAAACTGAACATATATTAATTAACTTTAAGCTTATGGTAACAATACAAGTCTATTATAAAAAATAATACACATGCTCATTATGTAAAAAGTGATACTCCCTCATTCCCTTCTCTTTTTTTTCTTTCTTCAGTCTTGCTCTCTTGAGATAATCACTGTTATAAATTTGAGGTATATCCTTCCAGCCCCTTTTCTCCGTCTGTGTGTGCGTGTGTTTGTGTGTGTGTATGTGTATCTTTCTGGGAGAAGAAGCCCTTCCCTCTTAGATTTACTTTAAAGTGAGGATATATGCTTTCCTTTGCATTCAGAGATTAGTTGAGAAAACTGTAAAATACTTGGCATAATTATTTCACTTGGGACAAAACGTAAAGAAAGAAAAAAGCTGAATGGCAGGCCTGAAGGGGGATAATTCTGCAATGAATTTCACTGATTATGCATGGATGAATTCCAGGGTACAATCTGCAAATTGGATATAGAGCAAAATGGATTTCAACTGCAAGATGAAGCCCATTGTTAGAGCAACTAATCAGCTCATGAAAGTTAGCATTAAAAATAAAATAGAAAATATCAGAACATATCATATGTATTAAGATAATTGTTGCACGTCAAACATTTGTTCAGTTACATTTGCGCATGTGTGTGCTTTCATTTAGGTCGTGATATAAAATGTACATGCTGTACTGACTGTGAAAACTAAATCTTGTTCTTGGTGTGTATGTGTGTGTATAACCCATTAGAGTTCAATAGTAAGCCATTGGATGACACAGAAGAACAAATAGGCACCTGGAGTGTAAATCAGGCCTACAGAAGACTAGATATGAAGATGGGAGAAAATGAAGACTGAAGCACATAGATCATATGTAAATGACACTTTATTGCATTTAGCTTAAAGAGTATAGCTCTCAACAAAGGCTACAAGATAACATCAATTAGGGGATGCTCCACGGGTACAAATTCTCAAGTTTCCTCTGGTTCCCTCAAGGAGATATACTTGACCCTTGACTATTGTCTTTAGCCTCATGAGGGAGAGCATCCTGCAGGGTTGCAAGAGATAACATATAGGGTCTTGCTGAGCTTTTTGGACCCCAATCATGTCACTCTAAAATTACAGAATAATTACTCAAATGGTTGGAAAAAATTGCTTTTAGCAAACCTTGTCACTTAGATCTAATATCCAAATTTTGCTTTCTGTTTCTTGTCCAATGATTCTCTCCAATATTGTATCCTGTGTTTCATTCTTGATGAACAAAAATGCAAGTCTCACCCAGAGCATGCGGGAAAATGTGAACAAAATTTAATTTTTTCATGTTAAATTTACCATTCAGAATTTTATGATGTCAACAGAGAAAACAGATCTTCAAACGATGTCTATGTCTAATGTGAATGAAAGTCACCCAAAATTAACATGTTAGCAGAAAGAAACTGGGGCAGATAATTGTTAAAGTGCCGCCGAAGTGGCAAGTGGGAACAGTGGCAATCCAACTAGAGGTTGAGGCCCCAGTGTTGTGAGAATGCTGAAGAACTCACAAAAGTGCAGACAAGAGCCAGCTCTGTGCATCTGCCACATCAGAGACCCCGAATGCTGGGTCATCCTGACAGCCCCCACAAAGTCAAAACTTGCCAGCTCCTCTGACTTCTTTCCCCTCCTCCTGTCCTAAGTCTAGAAAGACTCTGGAACTGTAGTAGCAAGACGGGGAGGAGAGGAACCCTTGTTGAGGAAAGAGAAAAAAGAAGCCGACCACATTCTTTTTCCTCATTGCAGGCTCTCCTATTTGCTGTGATCCTGAGTAGTACGAAGATGAAAGCTTCAACTTTAAAGCAAGTTTGCAGGTTTTCCTATTATGAGGGACAGGGTATTTTCATTGCTAAACTGAAGGTGTGCTTTATTCTTTGAAGCATCCAGAGAATTGTTTGAAGCAGTGGTAAACAATTAACAAATGGTTCTCCAATGGTGACGGTGGTGGGCATTATGTAGTGTTTGCCCACCATGGCTGATTTCAAGCCTTCAACATGACATCACCAAATGCAGAGTTAGGAAGAAACACGTGCAATTGACTCTAGCAAGATTCAGCACCCACTGACTGTGTTACCTAGCGATGACCTGAAAGGTCCTGTGACCTGCCTAAGTTTTCATTCAGGGTCAGGTAAAGATCTAGTCCCAAGAATCAATTTAAAGGCAGTGGAAGAACAAAACAAAATTGCGTTCTAATTTCTCTCAAACCACAGTTGTTCAACATGATACTTACACACTTGAAAAGAGAGAATTGTTTTACTGGAGTATCTTAAGATATTTTGGGCGTGACGACTTCATAGCAGGGCAGGTCAAAAGAGTCACCAGTCTTTTCTTTTCTCTATCTGTTAGAGAGCTGAAGTGTGAGCTGAACCAGCCTGGGTCTGACTTAAAGGAATGGGGAGGACACGATTCCCTGGAATTGTTCATGGCACTGATTCTGCCATTTTTACAGCAGCCATTCCTGCCCTGTTGGAACAGGGTTAGAGGACAGCGATAGGCACTGAGTGGTATCTCTGAGGCTGATATTGAGCATATTTAAAATAATCTCTGGAGACTTCTGGAATTTGTTAGGAGGAATTTTAAGAGATGCTCTGCATTTTGTAACAGCTGATAAAATAAATACTATGATGCTGACGCTGACAATGATGACCCTGATATGGCCTGGGAAATTTGACTTTTCTTGTGTATTCTTTTATATCTAATCCTGAAGTCCTCCTTGGAGTGTCCTTCTTAAAAATTTATTTTTACTTTTAGCACAGAGACAATTATTTACACAATTTTAACCTCGGGGTCTCGAAAATCCACTGAATGTCTGATGGTGGTGATGGTGACAACCAGACTAGATAGCAGAAGGGCAGGAATCTCTTCAGGTAGAGAAAACGGATGGCCTGTTCTCTTTCAGAAGTCTGCACGTGCAGAGGTGCAGTTTTCCCCTTGCATAGCTAATAACAGCTGTAATTTGCAGTATAAACTCCTTGTTACATGTGTTCCAAAGGGGTGGACCATCTTGACCTTTTAATTATTAATAACTTTTCTCAAATTACAATTATGTTCTTAATCCCTGTCCTGCTAACTGGCAATTTTCTGATAGATTGACTTTTCATTCTTCCCTACGTCATTAATTGCAGCTTGTATACCATATAATGATAGAATCTTCAGAATAGCACTTTGCCAACTGCAAAGGTTACCAAACGCTAATAAGTACTCTTAAATGGCTCTTAACTCATTACAAAGATTTTCAAGCTTCCGTATTCTTTTTACTATTTCTCTATTTTTCTACACATTCCTTCTTTAAAAGTATTCCTCAAAGTAATTTTAAATATTCTTGGAAAAAATTAATGTATTTGCTGGTCTGTATGTCAAGCATGCTCACATGGTCAACCTCTTTATTCCTTTCAACAAGCCTTGTGAGTAAGGTGTTCCTACTCCTCTCTCTTAAAGGGAAATAGGGATATAAAATGACAAGTGATGTGCTCAAGTTCATTGGTACGGCAACGATTTGAGTTCAAGTTTTCTGTCTTCAAATATTGTATTCTTTCCTCTACAGAACTCAAGGGGCTATGTCAAATGCTTACTGTAAAGACAAAATAAATGGGAAAAAACTACCACTAAATAAGAATGGAAGGACTTTCCTTCATCAGGTGCCATCACGGACTTCCCCCATCATTAGTGTCTTATTTCACTTTTCTTCATTATCCTCCTCACTTTTTGCCTTTATCCTTTCAATCAGACAAAACTTTTATTCTTTCCTTCTTTTCTTTTTCCAGTTTATCATCTAATATATTGGAATTATGTGGGAATCATTCAATTGTCCTGATAAATGATCTGTTGTGTCCAAATTTATGTACTACCATTCTATCTCCATTGGATTTCATACAATTTGAATTTAGCCTTAATGATAATGCCACTTTAGAATGGCTTTTGTGTAACTGGTATAAACCAAATCACGAATCTGGGGTACAAATCTAATTATGTCTTATTTTTCCAATGAATTCTCAAGACACCCCGTCTGCCCTTCAGCAGAATGTCCTCTATCTTCTCATGGAGACCTCCAGTGCACTCCTCCCCCAAATTGCCCAAGGATTCTGAGGTTCACCGAATTCTTAGGGGTTGAGGCTGTTTCTCAATGGAAGGTAGAATGAGAACTAAAGCCTAATGTGGCCACTAAAGGCCACGCACCTGCCTCTGTCTCAGTGTTGTTGTGAACCGTGTCCACACATCAGATGGACTCTTGTCCACTGCTGTCGGTTGACCCTACTTATCGGGATCTTCCATTTTCTACACTTGGGCACCGAGATTCCGGTTCCTTCAGGCTGCTTTCTCATGCTTAGCTATTGCTACGTAAGTGGACCATGAGGTCAGAGGGGCTCGGTGGGGGTGAGCTTGCCGCCTCGGTTGTCTGTTATGTTAGAACCTTCCTCCTCATGAGCCTCCAGATGAGGAACTGCCCAGATCACCAGTCCAGACCTTTCTTCTCACCTCAGATGCCCTTGATGATCTCCTGCTACTGAGATTCAGAGGAGAGTTTCTATGAATCAGTGTGGTACAAAACCTCAGAATATTATTGACAATAAGAATTATTTTTCATGATTTTTATTGAAAGGGCTAGTTATTTCACATTAATTCTTCAAGTTTTATGAAGTCCTTTTTAAAATCATGTTGTTGATTCCTTGGTTAATTCTTTGGAGCAAAGTTGTGGATTTGCCTGTAACTGCCATCCATCACCCAGAAAGCAGGCATGATTTCGGGTCGTGAAAGTTTCCTCTGACTCAGCTGTGACACCTTGGCCATGTCTTTTAGCCTATTTACGATTACGAATCTCATTAGAATGAAGAGATTGGATTAATACACGACATTTATCTTAAGTATCAATTTTGGCTCACAAACTCTTTTGTACAGTAATATATAATCTCACTAACTCCCTTAAGTTTTTAAAAAGCATCACATCATTTTACATCTTATATAAAAAATAAATAATTTTAAATTAAAAAATATACCCATACATTATTACATATTGTATTTCTTAGCAGTATAACCAAAAGTCCTGGTTTACCTGGGATGGCCGCCAATCTTATATACCATTCTGGTGATTATTCATAGTCTCAAAACTCTCAAAACTCTTCCGGTTTAGGCAATAAATTATATCGTTTCCCTAATTATTTGATTGCTTAAATTCAATCTTAATAATAGTTGTATAAAGATATGTTTTAACTTTTCCTAATTTAACAAGTAACATCTGCTATTCAGTTTTTTAAAATTAATTATGTACCTAAAAGTTTATGAAGGGACCGGAAATGTAAAGTGACATCTGTCCTGTTCAGCTGGGGACTCAGTGCACGTTAACGTGCTGCTGTAAACTGAACTGCGTGTGGCAACGTTAACAAAAGGCCTATTTTATAACATTAAACTTGTATTTTGCTCTTAAAACATGAAGTATTTTATTTACATAATCATGTTTTTGATCCTAAAGGATGAATTGAGAGCAAGGGTTTATGTTGTTATTTGCCAGCTTTTGTTATCAAATAGAACATTTTGTTATGGCAAAATGGCTAATCTTTAATCCCATTAAACAAAAAAAAGACAAACTCCATATTAGTGGTAAAATGTTTTCCTTTAAACACTGGTTTTTGTAGAAGTAGAGACATATTGATGTGCTGTATAAATATTTTGGTCAGTCAAAGACAACCTGTGGGTTTGGTAAAGAACATCTTAAGGAAATGTCTAGAATTATCTTTCCTATGTTTCTTGTGAATTTGTATTTCAGCATCTGTGTTCTTCAGCTTCCTGTCTTTAACCAATGGTCAACCACAGATGTAAATTAAACAATGAATAACAATAAAAGAACTGAAAACTCTATAATGGTCAAAGCTACCTGTGGACGGTGTTCTGACGATGATTCGCTGGGTGAGGTCTGACTCACGAGCCACCACACATGCACACTCGACGTTCTCGACAGATGCCAGGCTTGTTCTCACTGCTTGCTGGTGGAGCAAGATGTAGCTGCAGGCCTCCAGGCGAGGCAGCCACAGGCCCTGGCTCAGATGATGGCTGCCCTGGAATCGTCTCCCGCTGGGCTTTGCTGCTGCGCTGCCTCTGTGAGAGCCGCACTGTGGGTACAGTTGTCTTCCACCACGGTTACTGCTGCCGTGCCACCTCGGCTTCGGGAAAAGGTAGACCCCTCCATCCCACCATGGGCACTAGTCTAACCCCTAATTTCCCTTAGTGAAACTGCGGTCAGCAGGCACGTTTCACCATTTAAAGATTTTTAGGATTTTGATCACTTTAAAGATTGTTTGAGGATAAAAGAAGCTAAGTACAATCTATATAGAACATCTTAAAATTACCACCTCTGTTCCAGATCCTCCTTGGACTTCCTTACTGGGCAGCTCCTTGCATGACGCCTGGCAGCCAGGGACATCTCATCCCCTACCGGGCAGCTAAAATAGCTGTCACGGTATTCAGGCTTCTTTGTGCATTAAGATGGGTCCCTAATGTGGAAAATGGAAAGTCCTCAGGGACTAATATGTCTCCCAAGCCCCTCTTTCTTGTCTTAGGATTCACCTCTTCATGGGATGGTTGACAGTAGGACCATCAGTTTTTTTTCCCCGGGAAGCTTCACTTTCACCCCTCGCAGTGTACCAAGACCCTATGGTACATTCAGTGCATTGATTTCCCACCCTCAGAGCAATGTAGTCACAAATAACACCACTGTGGGCATGCTAAAAGTTCATTCCACTTGGGACTTATTCAAACTCAGATCAGTTTCTTTTTAGTTCTCTTCATCAGAGAGTCAAACTGTATTGGGATCTAGTTTTACCCATGTAACCTTTAATAATACCCAGAACATAAGTTAATAACCCCCAAACACTTCAGTTTTTTTGCCAAAAACCATTCTGGTTATCAAAAAAAATAAAAAACAATTTTCATATCTTTTTGTGGTAGAATGTGGAATTGGTTAAAATCAGGCAAAATTTTCTTTTGATCTTCAAAGTATGATGACTTTTTCTGTGGAATGTGTGGTCTGATGGATTTTTAGGAACCACCACTCCAGTGGAGTGCACAGACTCTTAGAGTTCATCCACTTCATTCTCTTCCTGACGCTTACCTTCCTTCTGCAGTATCCCAGCCGTCACGAGCTCCGAGACCAGCTATGCTGCTCAAGGCTGTCACTATACAGCTGCAGAGGCAGCGCCTCTCTAGGGAGCACAGAGGGAATGCATGAGCCCGAGAGAAGAGGATAAACTTGTGGACATATGTGCAAGGAGCAATTTTAAACATACTGCACCAACAAACTCATGATCAGTACCTCCTTTGTTAATAAAGAGAAAGCACATCTCTGTCAAACTTCCTTTTCAGAAAGCAGAGGTCAAAATAATGAGTCCTATGCAAAAGGGGCCTGTGTCAAGAAAATGTGCAGGAAACTTAGGGCTGAAGGAGCAGAAAAATAAGTTGGATTTAGGAAAAAGATTGAAAAGAAGTGGCGTAGGCTGGGGTAAGTTCAGGGACAGGAGGAGTTACAGAATGAGGGACGTCATTCCGCCAGACCAGCCCCCAACATGTCGTCTTCAGGGAGCAGTGGGTTAATGGAGTCAAGAGAGTGTGCAGTTCTGGGGGCTCCTGCCCCTAAAACATCTCTGCTTGGTTGTGTCTTAAATTTTTCAACAGGGACGAAATTGTTCATAACAGGATACAAGTAATGCAAAATCAAAGTGTGGAATCGAGGCCACAAAGTCATGTCCTGTTAAACTGTTTGTACAACTATTTTTAGGCCACTGTTATCTCTCACCTAGATTACCTCCTAGCTGGACACAGCTGGCCTGAGTGATTTTTCTGAAACTCATATCCATTCACGTCTTCCCTAATTAAGCCCTTTCATGGCCCTCTAGTTGCCCTTAGGATTGAGTTCCAGTTCCTGACAGGCTGACAGCACTCAGTGGATGTGGCCTGGCCTCTCAGTCCAATCTCGCCTTTCACTCCGACTTCCCCTGTTCCTCGCCCCACCGTCTTCTTCCAGCAGGAAACCCTCTGTTTCCATCCCTTTGCGTCTCTTTCTCCCTCAAACACTCTTTCCCCAACCCTGCCCTATTTTAGCTTTCAGCTTAGAGTAATTTTCTCCAGGAGCTTTTCTGCTGACCTCTCCAGCAGGGGTTAGAGGTGGCCCAGGCATACTTTCTCATCCTAGCCCTCGTCATGCTGCATCGTAAGAGCCATTTCCCTGTCTGCATCTTCCACTAGGGTTGAAGTTTCTTGGCATGTCTTGCTCCCCATTCTGTCCACCACATGTAGCATAGTGCTGGTATGGATTAGATGCTCGATAAATGGCTGAGAACGGATGATCAGATGGACAGAGGAATGAATGAATGATTGAAGCCTTTCCTTTTCTGTGAAGAGAAAGGGGTGAAGAGAATAGCTTGAAAAAAATGTGCTGGCTGAAGGTGAAGGAAGCAAACTTTTTCTTACTTTGGTCACTGTAGTTTTCTTAACATAGTCCAGGCCAAAAAAAATTGAGTAAGTTATTTGTTGGTTGGTTGGTTGGTTGGTTTTATATCTTGCCACCTGTGAAAGCTTGCTGCCGTATGCCCACTGCATTTGTTTTGTTTTCTTTTATGGGCTTCTTTATGAAAAGACTTGTTATAAAAGAACATTATTCCAAGGTATCCCTGTATAGAGCCTAGTGCAACATGTAATTGTACTTGGTAATATTCAGTGGGCGCAGTCACTTAATCTCCAGTGTAGACATCACACAACTGTTATATATAAAGTATTCTGTTTACCTGGGATGTCTGAACCAGTTGGAAGAATACAGGACTAGAAAGCTGGAGGCCTAGGATCTGGTCTTATCTGTGTCATTACTTTTGTAGCCAACATTAGGACACTAAACTTTCTATATTGAATTGCATTTAAGTACATGTTTCATCTTTGAAATGATTCGATGCCTTTTCTGACATCTTACATTGTATGAAGATATAATGAAATGACACCTATGACAATACTGCAAACTGCTCTACAAAATATAGATGGTAAGAAGGATGGTAGCAAGGGTGCCAGGAGTTAGGACCACCAGTCAGTTTAACTAGTCCTGTTGATACGATTGATTATCCACTTTTTCTCTACTGCCCTCTTATAAAACAAAATAAAGTTAGGCCGAGTGTTATTTGGGGATTCCTTGAGCACTTATATTCCATCACTTGAAATGACTATTCTATACATAATCCCATTCAATTTCAGAAAGAGTCCCATTGATCTTTATCCGTCCTTCCATTTCCCGGGTTGCTGTAGGTCAGTGGCTATTGCAAGCAGTGTTGTCTTCCTTCTTTTTCCATCCCAGTTATTTTCTGATCGGACCAGCTGTGCATCTTTTACTCTGATACATCTACCCACCATTTTAGAATGGCAGGTTTAACGTCTACCAGGAACCAGTACTTGCTAAAAGTTTCCCTCCATAGTTATCCAAGATGGTTTTAGTAATTATATTCTGCAGAGCTCAGCGGGGGTTATGTTACCTGAAGTATTTTTTCTTGTTTCTTGGCTTTTAAGTTGATGTTCAGAGCACCTGTTCCCCAGGGCTCAGTCTGAAGGCATTTTTCTGTTCCTTGCTGACGCTCAACAGAGAAGGCCATTTCCAATCAAACGGTCTGGGAAATTCTAATTGAATGGCGAATATTAGTATCTTTCAAAGCTAGACCACCTGCCTTCGGCAATTTGTGGCTCTCTATTCTTGTGCAATTCAAGGGACAGATGCCTGAGAAGACAAAAGAAAATTTAGAAAGTAGGAATTAAACATGATTCCTCTCCGGGGGGAAAAATCACTTCCTTCCAGTACCTGCTTAGTTTCGTCGCTGTATTTGAACCTCCAAGGAGAGAAATGTGGAGCAGCTCATCCACAATTGTACCTTCTATTATTAGTTTATTAAATAGGCTTCTCTGTGCAGGTGTGCAATTTTCATTCAGGTCGTTAATCACTGTTTGAAATATTTGTTCTTAGTTTCCCACAAATTGAGAAGCATAGCTATAGGGAAATCTATGTGGAAATCTCTTTTGCAAAGGTTTAGCACTTGCTCTTTAATTAGTCCTTGGGGTATCTCAGGTTTCACTAATTTGCGTTTACCTAGTTGGGAAAAATTCTGGCAGCAGCAGGAAGCTTCTTCTGCCCCCCAAATCAGAGAAACCCATCACTCCGGCACTAAGGTAAGCCCTTTTAAAGTACATGCAAGAAGATATTTACTTCAGAGCAGTGAATGAGCCCTAGGGTATGATTTAAACATAGGGACAAAAGTTGCTATCAGAGGTTAGAAATTCTGTGGATGTTTTTGCTCGCTGCTTTGACACTGCTGTTATAGGCAAGAACAAGGAAGAAATGATGCTCTGAGCTGATGAAAACAGCTACCAGAAGCAATTATGATGAAGTTGTGGTTAGGAAAGCAGATTGAGAAATAATTTTACTATGTTTCCAGAAGGGCTGTGTAAGCTGCACCCAACAAGGAACAATGTGACATCTACAGGAGGAATCGGTGAGGAAAGTGACGCGCCTCGGATAGACTCAAGCATTTACAAGGAGCTACAGGGTTGAAACGCTCTGAACCCTTTAAGAAGAACAATTTCCTACCTAGAGGCAGGATAGCTTCAGGGTTCAGAACTTGAATTCTGGAGTCAGACAGACCTGGCTGGTAGGAGACCTTGGGCGAGTTACTTGACTACTTTGTGCTCCCATTTTTTTGTTTGTAAATGGGATAATAATAAGCCCTTTCTCATAGGGTTGGTTTGAGGATGGAATTAGAGAATGCTTGTCAGGCACATAGTAGGTATTCAATAGTGTGTGTCGATAAATGGTGTCTGTTGTTGCTGTTGTTACTAACAAGTTGTACCGTGCCACGAACTCCAACTAGTTCCAGAGCATTTGGTCACAGACAAAGCATATCCAAATACTGTAGCCTGTTATAGCCTAGAACTGGCTTAGAAATTTTGCAAAGAATTTAAACCTTGTAGGTTGTACTCTCCAAAGACAGCTGCGACAGTAGTTCCCGCTCCACCTGCTCTTTGATAACGTGACCTGGCCACTCCTCTCCTCAGGAGGTTAGGTCTGTGCTTTCTCCCCTTAAATCTGAGTGGGCTTGTGACTGTTTCAGCCAACAGTACGGTGGAAATGACACCAGATCAGAAACAGCAATACAACTTTCCCCTGGTCGGCTGCAATACTCTTGCGGGGAGCCCTGTCTGACTCCCCTGAGGTTGCCATGCTGTGAAGAAGCCAAGCCACAGGGAGAAGCTGCATGTAGGTACTCTGGTTTGCAGTCTTAATCTTTGAGTCATTCCCACCCGAACACAAGACATGTGATTTAACAAGTCTTCAAACGATTCCAGCCCCCAGCCATTGAGTTTCTCCCAGTCTTAGAGGCTTTCTAGCGACCTCAGACATCATGGAGCAGAAGGAAGCCAGCCCCGTTGTGCTCTTTCTAAATTCCTGACCAATAAAATCTTTGAGCATAATAAAATGGTTATTTTAAGCCACTAAGTTTTGGGGTCATTTGTTACACAGCAAGGATAACTGAGATAGAAATTCTTCCTACTTTGGCCAGTTCCCCTATCTATGGATTTTTCAACTTTTCTCCATCAGTTCATCAGCATTTATCATGTGCCTTTTCACAAGACACCGTGCTAGAACAGGAAGAAGCCAACATAAAATAAACACAAGGATAAAGAATGTTATAGGAATCATGTGATAAGAACTGTGTAGCATAGAGTAATTCAGACATGGCCATAGCATAAATTCAAAAGAGCAAGACTTCACTGTGGGCTCAGGCAATCTGGGAAGACTTCACAGTAAAGAAGAGGCTTGCACAGAGCCTTGAAGAATAGGTGGGAACTGGATCAACAGAAAAGGGAGAAGAGAGAATTCCTGGCAAAAATGTGAAAAAAATAAGATTTTGGGAAAAAAATGAGATTCCTGTGTTGTATCTTCAAATGTATCTATTAGATTGCTATTTATCTTACTTGCAAAATAACATTTACAAGGAGGAATGCTTTTAGATACGTTCTTAATTCTAAGAGACTTTACTTGGCACTTTATACAGGGTGAATCAACTACAAATATCTCGGTGATGTCTTAGTTGGGTTAATTTCCACAAAGTTGATGAGCAAACTCTGCTTCCTATAAAAAGCATAATTTACAACTTTACTAGAACATATGAATTTTCTACAAACTCCAACAAATACATCTTATAACATGCAGTCTCAAAGTTATATGTCAATGGTCCTTAGAACACTTACATCAAATGATGTAATATAATAAAACAGTTCTTTGCCCTTTTTAGGAAACATTTAGATAGAAACTCAAAGTTTGATGACATGATACAGAATAGATATGGATACAACGTAAATTTTATGGTAATTAATATGTAAATATTCACCAAACATCCTCATTTTTTTTTAAACAAAATAGGAATGGCTAATCCAGGCCTTTGCAATCTCAAGGTCCCTGTGACAACTTCTCATTAAGTGATATTAAGATGAATGGACCCTGTGTTAATTATAATTTTAAATTTTGGATTTTCCAGAACCTGCTTGAATATAATTAGTGGCAGGAGTGCATCACTTTTTAAATAGCAAATTCTCCTGCTGAACAGCTCAGGTTCCTGCTCTTGTTGACCTTGGGCCACCTGATCTTTTAAATTCTTCCTTTTGATATTAGTCCTGGCCTTTGGGACAGTGCAAAATAGCATGACTCCCTCTCCTAACTGAGAAAAGTTCAGTTGCTGAAGGCAGCACCTGTACGACCTCTGCTCCTCCTCTGTTCTTGGTTAACAATCCCCTTTCTCTCATATGACCATCTTTCCATATGCTTCTGCATCCTGATTGTTATCTTCTGAATCATTTACAGAATGTCTTTCTTAAAATGTTGCCCAGAACAATGATAACGTTCTAGCTTTTGGGGGAAATGCCTTGACTTTCAGACAGTAAATTTTTAGCTTGATCTGAGTCTAACAACTGGGAAATAAGGTTTTTGTTTTTAAAAAAAATGCTGAAAAAGTGTTTTGTGACAATTAATTTGGTGGTGTAAAAACATCCATCAGCTTAGATTCTGAGAGAACATCCCAAAATTTATTGAATTTTTTTTTTTTTTTTTTTTTTTTGCTGAGGAAGATTCACCCTGAGCTAGCATCTGTTGCCAATCTTCCTCTTTTTTTTTGTATGTGAGCCACCACCAAAACATGGCCACTGACAGACAAGTGGTGTAGGTCCATGCCCGTGAACTGATCCTGGGCTGCTGAAGTGGAGCATGCCAAACTTAACCACTAGACCACCAGGGCTCGTCCTTCTTTTTTTTGAAAAAAAAAAAAACTTCTCTTGATGAAGGGAAAGATTCACCCTGAGCTAGCATCTATTGCCAATCTTCCTCTTTTTTTCCTCCCCAAAGCCCCAGCACCTGGTTGCATATTCTAGTTGTCAGTCATTCCAGTTCTTCTATGTGAGTCGCTGCCAGAGCATGGCAACTGGCAGACAGGTAGTGCTGTGCTAAGCCTGGGAACCGAGCCCAGGCTGCGGAAGCACTGAGCACCCAACTTCAACCACTCGGCCCTCAGGGTGGCTCGGAAATTCTTAATCCAAAGGAATCTTTGAAACTTCAGCATCATCCCAATTTTACGTAGACTTTTTTGGCTGAAATGAGTCATCTGGACCCTCCTTGATGCAGAGCCTTCTCCTTCAGGTAACCGACAGTCTCCACTGCGTGTCCGGGGATAGAGCATACCCGGTTCTCCCAATGACAGACAGGCCAAATGGGCCTGCAGCGTTACCTTTGACTATTCCAACACTGCAGCCAGCAGCCATGGAAGGCCATTTAAATTTGAAGTTAAATTAAGTAAAATTAAAGTAAATGAAAAATCTAGTTCCTTGACTGCACTAGTCACATTCAGGTGCCCAGCGTCCCGTGTGGCTGGTGACTGCTGTACCGACAGCATAGACACAGAGCGTTTCCTTCATTGCAGAACGTTCTACTGGACAGTGCTGCCCTTGAACTTCTTTCATGCCACCTAGATAAAAAGGAAGAATATGTGAGAATTTTTTAATATAAAAATGGAAAATATATGATAAAATAGATATTGGCATAGACAGTGACAGCATTCACTATTTTGTTATTTTATATAATATCTAATACAGTGTTTTACAAGAGATGCCTAGTGACTAAGAATTTAGGCCTTGGAGACAGGCTGTCTAAAGCATTCACCATTTCCTAGCTTTGTGACCTTGGGCAAGTTATTTAACCCACGCCCTAGTTTCCTTAACCGTAAACAGGTTTAGTGAATTTCTTAATATTATGGTTAAGCTCAAATTAGATAATGCCTGTAAAAATACTTAGCACAATGTCTGACACATATAATCTGTTGACATAAACAGAAGGCATCATTGCTATTATTATTTATAGAAATGTAATTTTTAGCCCCAAAGTACTAATCACAGAATGTGTGCATAAATACATGAACACTTATTAAATGAATTGGACTTGATAGGAAGCAAGCAGGAAGCGACTTCATTCTTTCCCATTCCTATTACACCCATCAAACCCTTCTGAATCACCTTCCCTTCTCTTGGGCGAAATGGAGGCTGACTCCGCAGCTTTTCGTGTCAGGTAACTATCATTTCCGGATAATTAGACAGTGTAGAACAGTTCAATAGGGAAGCTTGGCTTTCTCGGCTCCTTCATCTCATCTCAGTTCTGGCTGACACTCTGAAACGGGAAGGTGGGCTTGCGTGGCCTCTTTTCCTCTTCTTCCCAGCTCTGTGCTCCTTCCTCTTTTGCAAAGCTGCCTCTGGGTCCCCGGGACTTGGGGGAGGATGGGTGGGAGAAACACAGATCCTGAGAAGGGCTTCCCAGCTCTTGTGGCTCTCTGCTCTCTTCTGGCATGGCAGACGTGCCAATGCTGGCTCCTGGGGAGATCTGTGAGTTTTTAGGAGAGCCCCACAGCGGCGGCTTGTCTGTCTGCAGGTCCCTGACACAGCTGAGGACTCCAGCGATCGCTTATTGACATTTTCCTCTTCAGCCTCTGACCTCCAGTGAGTGTCCCATGCTCCTCGATTCTCTCCGTGGGCGTCACTGCGTGCTTCCAGGTGGGCTTCTTATTCAGGGGGTCCCTATAAAGATGATGAAACCTCAGCTCCCGTGCATGGAATACACATTTGGTCCTCAGAATGCATACGCTTTTGTTCCACCATTGGTGAGAGTATAATTAACTCCCATTATAGACTTCCTTTCTCACTCTGCTCTCAGTGGAATCAAGATTTCGTGTCTAATTTTTTGCAGGTGTGGGTCAGATATACTATCCTGTGTCGCCTGACAGTCAGGAGACACAGGGGTAGCTCTCCAGGTGGTCCTGTGTAGCCCCCCTCGTTTCATTTGGTTGGTGGGGGAGTAAAGCGCTTCCTTCCTCCACCCCTGTGTGTGTGGGCGTGCGGGGCGGAATGCGTGGCCCCTGACAGTCTCTCTCAGGAGATCTTCACACCCACGTTCTCAGAGCCAAGCGATGAGCCGGGCTCCACCTCTGTGTGTGTCGGGGGGCACACGGCAAGTCTACAGAGTCTTAGCCCTGAATTAGTGATCTCTACTCGGCTGCTTTTCACCTAATTATATTTAGCATTTGGGTTAAAATTAAAATTCTATGACAATAGGGAAATCAATTTAACATTCTGTTACAATTGTTCTCATGGAGGTTCTAAAACGGAAATTGCAGTGAACAAAGTGGAAGGCAGTCCCTTCTCAGGGAGTCAGGAATCTTGCCTTTGTGCTCGGGATGCAGCCGTTGCCCAGGACCTCCGTGTCCGTGTATTCAGACCAGGAACAGAGGAGAAGGGCCTGTTTGCAGAGGGTGGCACACGCTGCCCTGGGGTGAGCGGAGGCTGCAGGGCTCCCAGGGAACTGCAGACCCTTTCTCACTGGTAGTTGTTTTCTGTGGCAACCCAGCTTTTAAAGAAGCTGCCCTGAAGCCTGGCTTTTCATTTTCAGCCCTGGTCTGGCCACTCATCTGTTTTATTGACCACACTAGGTGGTAAAAGAAATGTTGACCCAGTGACAAAGAAAAATGACCTGTTCTATTCCTTGGCCCTAACATAGCTTCTGAATTTAGTAGTTTCGTTAGACTTTACTCTCTCCTGCCCAGGAGGGAGATGCTGCGCTCCACCATCCCTGATTCATCATTGTCCCATCGCCCAGAATGCAGCCCAGGAGTTAGGGGACCCTCCACATTCACGATTATTCTGTTCACACAAGAAAAGACAGAACGTAAAAACTGTGACATAATATGTTATGTAATGTAGTATTTATAATATACAAATAATATTTTCTAAGTGCAGACTGATAGTATAGTGATGATAGTCATATTCAGAGATTTTTAAATATATACAGACTGAATACATAATGATAGTAAATCACTGATTTGAATAACATGAATATAGTAACTAAATTAATAAAATCAATGCTTCTCCTTTTGTTAGCGCCACCCAGTCGATTCTGACTCCTGGAGAACCTGTGCACTGCAGAGCAGAACTCTGCCCGGTCTTTCTGCTCCATCCTCCCACCTTCTGCTCTGTCAGATGGTGCTCTGCCGCTAGTCACAGGGTTTTCATGGCCATTTTTTCCAACATGGGTGGCTGGGTCCTTCTTCATAGTCTGTCTGGACGCGCCTCTGAAACCTGTCCACCATGGGTGACCCTGCTGGTGTTTGAAATCCTGGCGGCACAGCTTTCAGCATCACAGCAATGTGCAGCCACCCCAGTGTGACAACTGACAGATAGACGGGTGGTGTGGCTCCCTGACTGAGAAACCAACCCAGGTCCTGGGAGTGAGAGCACCAAGTCTCAACCACTAGACCACCAAGGCGGACAGCTTCTGCTTACAATATAGTTATATTACTTTTCTGTATATTATTCTATGGTATAAAAGATACATTTCAACCTAATTTTCAAATTGTTTTGTTAAATCCGAGAGGATTTTCTGTATTTGATACCATCATGGGGTTAAAATATGCTTTCAAAATCACCTCACTAACTCTTAAGAAAACGAGATTGGCTTTTAATCAGCATTTTTGTGGGAGTGGGGAGTTCAGGGGGTTCAGCTGAGCCCCGTAGCTGTGCGCAGTTGTGCGCAGTGGTGCGTCATTGTGGAGACTGCTGCTGGGGCTCAGGGTGCGCTCCCACACCCTCCATTCGCTGTGGCTGAACTTCAGCCGGGGGCACTTACACCCGGCGAGATCCTGTGCCAGAGCTCTAGAATTTCATCATTCAAAAGCCCTTCAAATCTTGAATGAAGTCCACACGAAACCAGATGCAGCCTGCAGGAACAAGAACGGGCTGTTTGCGTCTTCTCCGCGGCGATTCCTGCTGACTTTGCATGTCGTCACCTTCTGGGGCTTTCCTGACCCAACATATCATTTGTACAGAGGAATGTCAAGGCTTGGTGGCCAGGGACGTTCAGAAGCAGCTAACTGGTACTAGAGTCTTGACTACTAGTGTGTAATAGATCATTATGCAATTTGCAACCCAATATAGGATGTGAAAGAGAAATTTGAGCTTTTAAAATGAAAATTAACCGCGTGGGTTTTCTAGATAGAAAAGTATTTAGGCCCTACTTACTGGCATCTCAGAGATAATCCACTGTTTGCTGACAGTGCTGATCTCCACTGTGTTTCCTTGGCATTGGCCTCACATGTTTCCTCTGGTGTGCAAAACAAGCAGTAGTAGCATAATATTGATCTCAATCTTTGCGTATGCTTTGGAGTAGACCCTTTCATTCATTTACTGTTTTTGCAAGCCGGCAATTACAAGGCTTTGACATTTGGGTACAAGTAAACCCTACAGAAGAAATTATATGTCAATGATTTTTCAAGAACTAAATATCTAATATTTTGGCTAAATTTCCATGCTTGAATGAGATTGTGTGAGACTATTATATTACATTAAAAAGTTTTCTCATGTGATGGTGTGAAATTCTTCCTTTTCTCCTAGGCTGAGTAACTGCTCATATGCTTAGCCGAGCCTGATTGCAAGAGCGCAGCTTTGGATGCCTGTCCTTTACTGCCAAGAGAGGCAGAATTCTGTAGTAATTAAGAACGTGAACTCGGATTTCTCCACTTGGGTTTGGGTCTTGGCTTTACCACTTAATAATGATGGGACCTCGTTAACAAAATGAGGAAAATGATGGTCCTTGCCTCCCAGCCTTCAGTCATTCTACGAATACTTAATGCCTTCTATGTGACGGAAAGTTGGTAATCACCCAGAACACAGCCGTCAACATCACGCAGTCATCGCCTCTCTGTGGTTTGCAGTCTTGCTGAGGTTGTTTCTTGACGACCAGTTCACTCGGCTTCATTCAAAACTTAGCAGTGAATTTAGATTTGCTGCATTTAGACTCTGGTCATTGATAACAGATTAAACTGCTTAGAATGAATGGATATGAATATACTAATTATTATGCAATGAGTTGAGTGGTATAATATGTAAAACTTAAAAAGGATAGAAAGTGAGATCATGGTAGGAGAATAAATAAAATATAAGAAGGGAGTTTGGGTATTATGAATGAGGAACTTTCAATTTAATATACAGAGAAACGATGAGGAAAGCTTTCAAGAGATTGGGGTCTATGCAATCAGGGCAAAATGAAAACCACATATTCTTTTGACCTTGACAGGCTGAAATTAAAAGAAAATTACAGTAATCAAGATCACAGAGACTAAAAGTAAATCTTTTTATTTTAAGTAGTGCATTTGGAAACAAAGTAATTGAAATATGTGTTTGAAGAAGAAAAAGATTATAAAAAGTAAGCTTTTAGTGAAACCAGCTGCTTGATAAATTGGAAAAATTAAAGAACATTAATGATCTTTATTTTTGTTTTGAGGATTAGCCCTGAGCTAACATCGCAGCCAATCCTCCTCTTTTTGCTGAGGAAGACTGGCCCTGAGCTAACATCTATGCCTATCTTCCTCCGCTTTATAAGTGGGACACTGCCACAGCATGGCTTAATAAGTCGTGTGTAGGTCTGAGCCTCTGATCCAAACCAGAGAACCCTGGGCTGCCGAAGCAGAGCACGTGAACTTAACCACTGCACCACCAGGCTGCCCCCCATTAATGATTTTTTTTTAAATTCTTATAGCCCTTTGAGTTATATTACATTTCAAATTCAAAAATTTCTTTCTTCTCTACTCCTTTCCCAAGTGTGGTCTCCACCAAATAAGTTAAATGATATAAAGCTGGTCTCTGAACCATTCAGACATTGTGTCATATTAAGTATATGTGAAGTTTAAAATATAGGGGTATAAGCCATAATCGAAAAAATCAAATTATAGTCCTTAAAGGAACTTATTATTAAAAATAATTCCATCGTTAATTGTAATTTTAAGTGAATCAAGGAATTTACTATTCAAACATATTCCAAAGTGAATTCTATTGAAAATGTAAAATATTTAAAGTGAATAAATTTATGTTTTCTATATGCAAGATTTAGAGGAGTAAACCACTAAATTCTTTGGAAGTCCTCCCTCCTTGCCCTCTCCCTGCCCTCCCCTTTCCCTTCTTTCTCTCCCCCTCCTCTCCCTGCCCCTCTCCCCCTCCTCCCACCCTCCTCCTCTCCCTCCTCCCCTTCCTCCTCCTCCTGCCTTGCACAAACAGGCAGACCTCACTAATTAGATTGCCTCTCAGGAAGGAAAAGGCGGCAGCCTCCCAGATAGCAATTACAAACCCTGGTTAGGACTGTGGCCTCTGCTGGACCCCATTAATTCTCCAGGCTACGTAAATATCATCAACCAAGAAACATTCGAATTTACATTACATTACACTGAACTGTAAACTGTTGTTAGCTGGGAAAGTGCGGGGATGGCACTGTGATTGTCAGACAGTTGCTGTCATAGGATAGCCCAGTATTACACGTGCCGTGTGATTAGATACACGCAGTGCAAAATTGAGAGAGACAAGGTCAAAATCACTCCATTTATTGATACTTCTAAAGCCTGAGGAATACTTGGTTATGTGCTGTTTGGGCCATTTAAAAAAATATTGAAGTATAATTACAGAAGATCGAAACAAACTTTTACTGTTGGGTGAGCAAGGTGGTAAGCTTGTACTATTTTCTGAAATAATACATGAAAGACTGTGAAATGAGCCATATCCTGCTGGGCGAGAAGAAAGTGTTTGAAATACCTTGGGAACCTGTACAAAGAATTTCGTAACTAGTGGAGATGGTGCAGAGGCAGCCTCCAGGGAGGGTTAATTTCCAGATGTTCTGGGATGGATTTCCTAGGTGACTGCATGCTGGCAAATGTGTGAGTGCAAATTGTCTGTTCCGGCGCCTTTTCAGCTACCTTCAATGAAATGACAAGCAAAAGCTGAGTACAAATTAGACATAAATGCATATGTTGCAGTCACGTGGCCTACCTCCAAACCTGATGAATAAATGAGAATACTTAAAGTAAGTGACCTCTGGGGGAAAAAAACAGTTGGAAGAGTTTTTTCTATACTGGAAACAAATGAAGACAACGACCAAAATAATTCACACATAGTAAAAATGCATTCAGTGCTTTACAGATGGTGTTAATCTCTCAATTTCAATGATACTCAGGTTTTCAAATTGTGTTATAAAATGCAGTGACCCGTTCATTTCAGAGAGACTCAATGGATGAATAATCTTGAATGAACTGGGTCATGACAAAAGTACAGGAAGTTTTTGCCTTTGGCCCAACATTAAAAGTATAGCTATGGAATGAGGAAGGTTTCATACAGGAAACCGGGGCTGTATTGTTTTTGGCAATGGAGTTTGAGCAAATGTTCAAAAAATGTACCAACTCTTAGCCCTTCAGCAGCATTCAGAACCTTCACAATATGGTCCCAGCATACTTCTCCAATTCTGCTTACCTGCATGTCCCCTGTACCCTGAATATGTCCTATTCTGAGCCAAGAGGACTTGTTTATTGTCCGTTGTGCATACTCCACAATCCCCACCTCCATGCATTTGCTTATACACAGTCCATTGGCTCTCTCCGCACGCCCAAGCTGCTGTTTCAGATCCAGCTCAAATGCCTCTCTCCCAGGAGTCCTTGATGGATCCTCTCCAGCTCCTCCTGGTGGCTTACCGCTTTCTCCCGTGTTTTACAGTTATTTGTGAGCACGCCGTACCTACCTGCACCCGACTTCTTGAGGGTGGAAACTCTCTCTGACTGCTCTTCCCAAGCTTCACAGTAACTATAACAACAGTAATTGCATAAAGAAGACTCTTCAGAAATATATATTAAATGAATGCTTGGATTAAAAATTAAAAGATTTTGGGGAAAATGCAAATGCTACATTTGTCCCTTACTAAATTAGTTATTTGTTCCTGTGTAACAAATTACCACAAAACTTAGCAGCTTAAAGCAACACACACTCATTAGCTCACAGTTTCTGCGGGTTGGGAATCCTGGCATGGCTTGGCTGGGTCCTCTGAGTCACAGTCTGTCATGAGACTGGAACTAAAGTGTCAGTGAGGCCTGAGACCTCACTTGAAAGCTTGACTGGGAAGGCCATTGAACCGAGGGCCCCAGTTCCTTGCTGTCTGTTGGCTAGAGACTCCTGCAGATTCTTGCCACATGGCCTTCTCCAGCACAAAAGCATGTTTCATCAAAGCATACAAGCTGAGAAGGCAAGCAGAAAGAACCTTCTAGGGGCCGGCTCCGTGGCCGAGTGGTTAAGTTCACGCGCTCCGCTGCGGCGACCCAGGGTTCGGATCCTGGGCACGGACATGGCACCATTCGTCAGGCCACGTTGAGGCGTAGTCCCACATCCCACAACTAGAAGGACCTGCAACTAAGATATACAACTGTGTACACGGGGGGTTTGGGGAGATAAAGCAGAAAAAAAAAAAAAAAGATTGGCAACAGTTGTTAGCCCAGGTGCCAATCTTTGGAAAAAAAACAAAAAGAAAGAAAGAAGCTGCTAGCAAGACATAGGTCACAATCTTATGTAACCTAATTACAGATGTGATATCCACTCACCTTTGTCATATCTGTTGGCTGGAAGTAAGTCATTGGTCCCACCTCCTGAGTGGAGAGGACTGCACAGTGGTGTTAGTGCTAGGAGGTGGGGCTCACTGGTGGCCATCTTAGGAGCTGCCTGTGACATTTACTAAAAGTTTTTTGCCCTTCCTTATACTATAGTTTGCCTTACATCAGACTTCTGAGTTTACAAAGCTTGTCAATTCTTTGAGGTCCAGATCAAACGGTACCTTCTCACTAAGATCTTCTTTGATTCTACATGTAGAGGTTAATTCCTCCTTTCATTATAAGCCCATAATACTTTGCATCCTTTTTCATGGCTCCAATTTTATTTTGAAGTCACCAGGATAAATATAGTCAGTCCACCTTTACCTGCCATAATTGTTTTTCTATGGACAGAGGGAAAAACAGACAACTTCAAGATTAGCAGACATTTTCTAAAGGCTATGTCTCTTGCAGAAAAATAGTGCTAAAGCTTGAGTGAAAAGATAGTAGATAACAGGAGATAAATTTCAGAGGACCCACTAGAGCTGAGCAGGTACTGTCATTTATCTTACCAAATTTAGCATTAAAAGTACTAACCCAGAAGAGACATCTAGCACAGTTCCTGGCGTGAATGGGGCATTCAATCCATAACTCATGGTATCCTTTTTACTTGTGACTTCTCTTTTCCCCACTCCCAACATCCCTCCCACACACACACTGTTTGAAAGTGCTGCTTAAATTGTAATACTAGGATTTGTTAAATCACTTACTTAATTATTTAATAAGCTTTCAAACAATTGTTGAGCATCTTCCAGCGCAGGCATTATTCTATACATTAGGGCTACAGCACTGAGCAAATTGACAGGAATATCTTTTCTTGTAGTGGAACTTGCATTTTAGAAAAAGGAGACAGATAATAACCAATTGTGGCAGATGATAAGTACTATTAAGAAAAACAAAGTGGGGAAACAGATAGAATGATGAAGGGGGTACTATTTTATACAGGATGAGAAAGTGACATCTGAGAATAAACCCAAAGGAAGTGAGAGGGTAAACCATGTGATCCTCTGGTGGAAGAAAATTCCAGGTGGAGGGAAGAGCAAATACAAAAGCCTTGAAGAGCAAGAATGACGGGTGTTGGAGGAACAGCGAAGAAGCCAGCAGAGCTAGAATAGAATAAACCAGGAGAAAATGGTAAGAGAGGAGGTTAGACAGGTCGCTGGGGGTAAGGAGTTAGGTGGTAGAGCAGATCACGTATGACCCTGTAGATCACAGTCAAGAACTAAGGCTTTTAGTCTCAATAAGGTAGGGAACTATTGGAGGGATCTCTACAGAATAATATGGTCTGGCTAGCTGCTATACAATGAGTAGAATTTAGGAAGCAGGGATGGAAGGAGAAAGATCAGTAAGTAGGCTGCTTCATCACCTCCAGTGAAAGGTGATGAAAGTTTGAAGTAAAACCAAGAGGATTTGCTGATTGATTGGATGAGAGAAAGAGTATAAAAGATGACCCCTAGAGTTTTGACCCGACTGACTAGAAGAAGGTATTACCATATCTAAGACGGGGAAGACTTTGGGAGGACCTGATTGAGCAGAGCGCAGAATCAATAGTTTAGTTTTGACATGCTAAGCCTGGGATGCCTATTGGACATTTAAATTGAGACATCGAGTGGGAAGTTAGCTTTATGGAGTTCAGGAGAGAGGTTGGGTTCTGAAGACATAGATTTGGGAGTTAGCATGTGAATGGTATCTAAGAGATCAACCAAGGACTAAATGTGGACAGAGAAGAGAAGTCCTAGGGCCAAGTCCTGCAGCTCCTTAGTGATGAGGAGACCTCACTCATCTGGATCCAACGTAGTAGATCCAGGTTGGATCCCACGTTCCGTTTTACTGATTCTTTGGCAGAGCTGCAGGCTTCTGCTTCTCCAGAGGAGTAGGGCTCACTGCCCACTCAGTCTGCTGACAGGAGGCACTTTCTGCCGGGACAGTGGAAACAAAGCATGGCGAGGAAGAGCCTGAGGTAAACCCTTAGCAGAGGGGGCCAGTAAAGGAAAACAATGTTGGATGGCTGTGAGATTTGTGTAGACATCTGCCGCAGGGCTTAGGGGCCCTAGGATGGCTACTCATCAGCCTCTTGGGGGAAGGGCCATCTTCCCAGCTGAACTCCTACATCTGCATTGTTCACTGGCAGTGTTTCACAGAACCAAAAATTGCAGAGAATAAAAAGGCTAAAAAATAGCAATAAAACAGAATGAAAAATAAGATAGAACAGTTAAAGATTAAATGATACTGAACACTAGGTTAAATAAGTGACCTCTTCTCCTTAAGAAAAAAGAAAAAAGAAAAACAAGATTAAAACTTGTGGAGGCAGCAAGAAAACTCTGAGCTAAGAACAACTAAAAAAAATAAAATTTACAACTGAAGGTCAGAGAGAACAAAAAAAAGAATAACCCAAACAAGGTAAAGAGCTAGAGCAAAGGAAGTGAACAATGATTGCAAAGCCCAGGACGTTCGCTGAACCCACAGCAGCTGAATCACAGAAGTGGCAGCACGCGTCCCAGAGATCAGCCCAAGGGTGCGCCGCGTTAGGGCCAAAGAACCCGCAGCCCGTTTCTCCTGCCCGGGCCTGGGTTCCACATGCAGCTGTCCGTGGGCAGAGTCCTTGCCTTTTCCCTCCACACCTCTCCTCTCCAATTCCTGGCAGCTCTTCTCTCGGGTCCTGCAGCCCATTGTTTCCCCCCTCTACCGCAGCAATGGGAGCCATCTCTGTCGGTTGTGACTCTCCCTCCGGCTGTAAATGACGGAGCAGAGGTGAGCACCCGCCCAAGTTGGATCAATCAGTCTCTCTCCTAGAAATCTGGATTTGTGATCGAGACCCATTCAGTTAGGGCTGGCTTCAATAATAATAACAGTTATAATAATTAATATTCATTAAAGATTTATATGCTAGACATTGATCTTTAAATAGGTTTTCTCAGTTAAATTTCTTAACTTTGTAAGAGCTATTACTGATGAGGAAACTTAGATAAGAGAGGTGAAGTGACTTGTCCAATGTTACACAGCCGGTAATGGCAAAGTTAGGATTTAGACTCACCTCTGTGTGACTCTGGAGACCATGATCTTAGCCTCCATGTAATACGACCTCTTTTAAACAGAGGAGACAGAACCTTGGGAACTGTGGGACGAGCATCTTTTGTCCACGTGAACAGAGAGCAAAGAAAGAAGTGACACTGAAGTGGATATAGGAGGCAAGATGAGAGAGGGCAGTTCCTGAGCTTCTCTCCAGAGTCGGGACGCCCCTCCACTATCACACATCATGATCCACCCCTTGTTCCCCACAATACATTTTCCCCTTTTGGGGTAAGCTAATTCAATTGAATTTCGGGAACTTGCAACCAAGAATCCTAACTAATCTGGGTACTGCTCTTTGACGTGGGCACGAGGGGCCCCCAAGCTCCAAGCTTTCCTGGTGGTTGTGCTTCTCCTGCTCATGGAAAAAGAGTGGCCCTCCTGTCTGGCTCTCGGTCCCCTTTCTCTGCCACCCTCTTCCCAAAATGTTGGCCCTTTGAGTACAAGGACAACTAATAGGCCTTTTTGTGCTCCTAAATCACTCTAGATGTTTTACAAATGTCAGGTCTTAATAAAACGCTCGTTTGGGTAAAATGATATGATAATGTTTGTATATTTCCTTTTTTAAATGTGGCTGCTTCTTAAATTGTGTTTTCGGGAGTGATTACAAGGCTATCTTCCTCTATCCAGAACAGGAAAGTCCAGAGGCAGAAAACAGATTGGTGGTCCCCAGGGACCAGGGAAGGGAGTTGGGGTGGCAGGTGGAGGGTGATAAACGTGTTGAAAATAGATAGAGATGATGTCTGTGCAACACTGTGCATATACTAAACTCCCTGAATTGTTCACTTTATAATGTTTAATTTTATATGACGTGAATTTCGATTCAATTATAAAAAAAATTAACAATAACAATTCCTAAATTCTGGAAGATAGAAAAGGCATCTTCCATTCAGATGGTAGCCATTTGAGCCTGAAGGCATTCTGTTGAGAATTCGAGGTCAATTCTGGGCATGGAGCCAGGGGGGCTTCCTGACCATTGTCATGTTGTACTGCTTTCTTCACCTGAAACAGAGGAGCCAGAATTCCTACCAGGAGAGAATGGCAAAGCAAGGTGTACTTTGTCCCATTCCCACAAGATAATCTATATGAATTATAACCAAAGACGTGAAAAGAATGGGGCTGTCCTCCAGTCTTCCTCATAAACATATCTTGCACGATGTCTCGAGAAGTCCTGTGGGATTGCTGCCTTGTAACACCTCTATTGCCTAATTGAGAAGCACATATCTTAGTTCTGTGAGTGAAAAGGAAAAGTACATGTTTTTGCCACCACTGTAAACCATCTGAGGTATAAAATGGGAGGTAGGTTGACCTTGAGGGAGGGTCAGATAGTGTTCTTAGTGCTTGAAAATGGCGTCCTCTTTCTATTGGCTGTTCTAGGATGAAGACCGTCTGAAAGCTCTGCCTTGAACTTTAGCAACAGTGCAGGAGAGGGTCTTTATCATCAAAGGCCAAGAAGCCTATGTAGGTGACTGCTTAATGTCATCTTACCTATAAAGCAAAGAGACTGTACTAGGAAACCCCACTGCAGGAAGCCTGTCTCTTAGAGATCCTCTTTTTACTCACCGGATTATAAAAGGAGTCATTTATTACTCTTTGATCCTGACAGGGAAAAAGGACCCTCTCTGATTTTTGGACCAAAATTCTCCTCAAATTATTCGCTTGTTATTGTTCTTGGAAATTCCTTATTTACAAAGTTCAGGTGACTTCTAATTCTTGGCCAAGCTTGTACTTATCGAATGAAATAATCAAGATGAATCATAGACTTTTAGAACTAGAAAGCATGCAACTTCCTCCTTTTCAAGGAAAGATCCAGAAAATGAGATTCAAAGAGGTTGAGAGGCTTTTGCTGGGGTATAAGAGAAACAGGAGCCGGAGATGTCTACTCGCTGAAGCCACAAAGTCTCTGTTAGACCAGAGAGCCCAGCACTTCGGGGCTCTCGGGATTAGATATGTTTTGCCTGCTTTAATTGGGAGGAAATGAAGATCTTGGAGGGACTTGATGTCCTCTCTACATCTTAACAAAAATGAACTATTTCGTATCACCGCAATTCAACACTTACGTCAGAGGGCCACAGACCCTTGGAGCTTTCAAATCTTTTCAGGGTTCAGCTTGCCCAGCCCTTTTCCTGACACGTCATTTCTTGCATGCCCTTCCTTCTCAGAGGCTGTCTGGCCTCCCCTTCAACATTTGAAGGGACAGGAAACGCAGTCCCTGAAGCAGCACATCGCATTTGTGTGTTTGTGCTTGTGCTCCCTTCTCTCACATCTGTGGTGTTGCGGTCACGGCATGTATGCATATATTTCATAGTCTGCTTTTTTGCAATTGATGTGCAACACACATTTTTCATGTTGATACAAAGTCTTCATTATGGTAATTGTAAAAGGCTTCATATACTATACAATTTCCTTAAACAAAATGGATATAACTCGGCCTCAATTCTTTCCTTTTATAAGCAGAATTCATTCCTTTATGGTTCTGAATAGCTGGATTATTGGACCATAAATAGCTCAAGATTTAACTTTTACTCCTTGACTCTAATTGTATCTCCTAGAACAGCATTGAATAAATTGAATCCCTCTTCCATGAGACAGTTCTTTTGAGTGTTTTTGAAAAAGCTATCATGTTGCTCTTAAAATTTGTCTTTTCCAAGGTAAACATCCTCAGCTCTTTCAATTGTTTCAGAAGTTGTGGTTTCCAGACCCTTCACAAGACTGTTTGTTCTCCTCTGGATAAGCTTCAATTTGTCAATGTCCTTTCTAAAGTAGGGTGCCAGAATTAATGACTGTAATAACAGTAGCCATAATAATAATAACCACCATTTATTAAGTGTGCACAATGTTCCAGGAACTGGGCTAAAGGCTTATTCATCTAATCCCCACAAAACCCCTAATGTATGTTATTATTCTTATTTTTTCAGAGGAGGAAATCAGTTTTAGTATGTTAACCAACTCGTCCAAGGTCACACAGATAGGAAGTGGCAAAGCTAGGATTAAAGTATGCTTTGTATTCTGAGCCACTTTATAAAGCTCCAGAGTTTTTTGGTCATGCAAAATTTAGGGCCTGGATATTAAACTTTTGTGAGAACACTTTAAGACGGCATTGTCTTGTTTGGTGATTTCATATTTATGGAAAGTATGACAGAGCTCAGTTCTTCCAGAGCAGGCTTAAAAACACCAACTCATTCATTCATCTAATATGTATTGAGTGCCTACTTCCTGTCAGGCACTGTTTTAGAAGGTGACAATACCTTGACAAGGTGACAAGCAAGGTAGACAAAGGTCCTTCTTTCGTGGAGCTGACATTCTGTTGGGGACATGATGTCCCCACATCTAACCCATAACATAGACTCAGCCATCCCACGAGTCAACAAATAGTAAACATGACGATTCAGGTAGTGACAAGTGGTGTAAAGAAAATAAGAGAGAGTAATGTGCTAGAGAGTGACTTGGGTACAGGGGAGAGACAATGTGGAATTTGGTGATCAGGGGAGGCCCCTTGACATCTGGTCTTAGACCTGAATGATAACCAGGAACCAGCCGTTTAAGGATCTGAGGGAAGAACATTCATGTTTCAGTGAACAGCAAGGGCAAAGGTCCTGGGACCAGAATGAGCTTAGTGAGTTCCAGAAACATAAAAAGGCCTATGTGGCTAAAAGCAGAGCGAGTGCTGGAAGAGATGCAGGCAGGGATAGATCATACAGGGCCTGCAGTCCATGCAAAGAATTTTGGAGTTTTTCTAAGTGTATTGGGAAACCTATGCTGGGTTTGATGCAAAGTGGACTGATGGAATTAACCTTTCAAAAACATAACATCACTACTGTGTAGAGAATGGACTATAAGGGGCAAGAAGGAAAGCAGGGAGGTGAGTCAGGGGGCAGGCTGTTACAAGGGTCCGGGAAAGAAATGATGGTGGCTCAGGTGAGGTGGTTGCTGATCCGACTGTGACTCACATCAGTGGAGAGAAATGAATCAATTCACAAAGAGGAGGAAGGCTGGGCACGATTTCCCGGTGAATTGAATAGGGTGTGGTAAGAGATAGAGAGAACTTGGTTTAACTCTTCGATCTCGGGGTTGATGGGAATGCTGTGCATACCGTGTGCTAGGTATAGTATACTTTACACAGGCCATTGATGTATATTCACTAATTCTTTCTCACCAAAATCTGTGATGTAGCTCTTATTTCCCCCAAGCTATTTCTGACAAAGACACTAAGATTTAGAAAGGCGAAATAGCTTGCCTCAGGTCATGGATGTGGGACATTGGGAAGCCAAGATTTGGACCCCGGTGCGCCCAGCATGGGAACCAGTGCACTTTCTCCTATGCTGCAGTGCCACCCCTGGAGCCTGGACCAAGACTGCAGCTTGCCTGTGGGGTGGGGAGCAATTATAGAATCCCACAGCAGGACACATGGAGTCACATGCAAGGACACGTTCTATTATCAAGGGGCTTGGTGTCGCCTGGCCTCCTCCGCTTCCTTGAAGGGCTCTATTCCATTTTTGGAAACCTCTGTCTAAGGGATGTAGGCAGATTGGGTGGAGTCAGAAGTAAATGAAGTGATTAAGCAAATGGAGAAAATGACTTCTGAGGAATGGTGAAAAGATCGCAGCTTAGCTCAGGGATGACTAAAGAGGACATCAGACTGTAAATATTTCAAGGGTGGGAACGGCAGGAAGAGGGGATTTTTTTCTTTTTTTCTTTTTTGCTGAAAGTAGAGGATTGCAAGAAGGGACAGGCAAAGAACAGGGTTCCTGAATGTGCTCTTAACTCTGTGATGTTGGAGGCTTATCATGACTTTGTGTCTAAATATTCTCATCTCAAAGGCATGAGCTGTGGTAGACGGGAACACAGCTATGTAGAAAGGAATCAAAATTCAAAATCCCCAGAAAACATTCCTTCATCCTTTTATTCATCCATTTGATAAATATTCACGTGCCTTCGACTTTGCAGGAGATGGGGTTTTGGCCAAAATAGGGTGTCCACTTTGAATATTTTTATTTTATAATGGAACTTTTTTAATGGGGCAACCATTATGCTGACCATTCCCCCACAATAATTGTCTATCTGGGGTCAGAATTACTCATATACTGAAACATATCAGCTATTGTATGTTTGGGGGCTTAAAGGAGTCTGGAGGGAAAGGACAATGCTGGTACCTCGAGCCCCTGTTGCCGGAACAATGCTACTCTCTAAAGAAGGGGGAGGCTCAAGTTTCAAACACAGGCTAGAGATTTCGCTGCATTTGCCACAATGTACGTTTGTCTGCACATTTGTTAGTGAAATGAGAGAACACAGGGACAACTGTCCACTACTTGTGTGCATTATCTTCCCATACACAGCATGAAAATTATATCCATCAGGCTGCGAAGGAGAGCCTCAGTTTCTCAGCTATGTCAGGGCTGCTTGCAAGAGCTCAAGCTGCTGAGGGACAGGCTTCTTGAAAAGCACACCTGTCCTTTTCGGACATTTTTGAAGCATCATATTCTTTTTCTGATGTTTTTGACCCTCCACTGTTTTCTCTCTAGCGTGGTTGGGAGGCCATCCTGCGTCCTGAAGGTTAAAGAGAAACCCGAGCGGATGTGTCATCTTAATGGGCTTTGAATGCAGTCCCAAATGACACTTTTTTTTCAGTGTTGCTTAGAAAAGGTACACTTGCAAAAGTGGGACCTCGTCCAGTGGGGAAGGATATAACATTTTGCCTGAATACGCAAAAAGTGAGTGGCTGTTGTCTGCCTCCCTGCTCGGGGCCGCCTCGTGAGTAAATGAGCATTGTCTCCTGCGCCCCATCTTTGAGTTGAAAGGGGGTCAGACCCTCATGAAAAGAACGGGGCTGTCTGCTTTGTCTGGCTCTGGGTGCCTTTGCCGTGAGTGAATTTGCCTTAATGGGAATCTTCATTGTTTCTCTCTTTGAGGCAAGTTCGTAGAACTTATTTTTAATCTGGAACAGGATTCATTTAAATTTATTGTCCTTGATTGATAACTTGATTCACAGTATATAGAATTACAGGAATTTTCTGGGGGGAAAAATCTTTTAGGTTCATCTAGTCATCTACAAGTATAGGTCGGATCCCAAGTGTTTCAACTAGTTTTCTTGGAAAATAATAATAATAAGTGTAATGTGTTGAATGTCTACTCTCTACCGGCCGCTGTGCTGTGTTTTTATAGATTGTTTCTAACTCACGCAACATGCCCAAATGCAGGTATCAATAACCCCCTTTGTACAGCAAAGGAAAACTTGGGTCAGAGAGACTAAGTGACTTGCCGGAAGCCACAGAGCTGGTCAGTGAATGAACTTGGATTTGTACCTGTTTCTGTCTGGTTTCAGGGTCTGGGCTCCATCCATTATGACACCCTGCCTCTTTGAAAAGGTCAGTTAATGACAAGTTTATCTCAAATTCTTATGAGAAAAAGGCAGGCCATAAAGTAAAATGATTAACAATAATATCCCCCATTTTTATAAGAAAATTATTTTGTTGATGAGACAATATTTCTGGTCTTTCCTGGATGTGCATAGGGGTTCGCTCAGGCACCCGGGGGTACCAGAAAAGCTCCGTGGTTCGGGGACCCTGGTTCCAGTCTTGGTTCATCCAGTTCTGCACGGCCTTGGCCTTGAGGCTCCCAGGTCACGGATATCTGAGAGCAGTCTGCGTTATGCACGGGCGTGAATTCCTGCCCCGGGCCCGTGTTCATGAAGAGGTGGAGGACGGGTCGGATGCTGACGTAGGCTTACATGAGAATTTCAGACTCCTTGAAGCAAGGGAAGAAGCACCAGAGCAGTGAACCTAATGAAAGAAAAGAGGACTTATCAAAAGGAAAACTCTGGAAAATGTCAGCAGAGGCTGTGCTATCTAAAATTATAAACCATGGTTTCAGAAAACCCTGCAGAATTTCTAGCATGTGGGGGCCAGCTCGGTGTCCGTCATTAAGGGCAGCTTTATTTCCTCTTGAAAACTGGAGGAGAGCGTCCTTGTGAGGAGCTTATCACTTAAGTTCCAGATTTTTATTACATAGTATTTTTGCCTTTCCTTTTGCACCATTATCCCTATTTTCATGTTCCCACAGGAGACCATGTCGAGCCACCAAGGGTGTGGGACAGATGCCAGACTGTCGAATTGTCCAAGAGCAACATCTCCAGTCCGAGTGTTTCACATGTTCTGATTGTGATTGGTTTCTTATGTACATTGACTTGGATTCTAGACATTGCTCTTAATTAATTATAGAATAT
Source organism: Equus asinus (assembly GCF_041296235.1). Lineage (NCBI taxonomy): Eukaryota > Metazoa > Chordata > Mammalia > Perissodactyla > Equidae > Equus > Equus asinus. The sequence goes on from NC_091793.1 coordinate 54,536,139, forward strand.
CAAATCCTTCAAAAAATCACATTTAGCAGTCAAGGCAAATTTTTCCAAGAAGGTCATTCATGGCCATGTAATAGTCTATGCCTGATGTGTGGATTACCTAGCAATTTGGCTTACTCACTTCAGGCTCCCCTGTATTTCTGCAGGTGCAAACTGGAGAGAACTTCCCATTACCTGTTTTTGTATTTTTACAACTTGGCATTCCCTTCTTCTAGATCTTGTGTCTAACCGAGGAGCAGAAGCCAGGCCAGCACAGCACGCTGAGGCAGGCGGCGGGTCCTCTGCTCACCAGGAAACGGATGAATTCTTTTCGATAACTGTCAGACAGGGCGGAGCGCAGGGTCAAGCTCAGCCGGTCCTAGGCTGTTCCTGCTCAGCTGACCACACCTTGCTTGCAGATGGCAAGACTTAGTCTCTTCCTCATCTGCCACATCTGCATTTCCTTCAAAGGCATTTCTGAGGAAAGACACTTGTGTCTCTTCCGTGGCTACTCCAATGCTCTCTGAGTTTCGCTTCCTGGGTTTCTGTGGCGTGTTTTGCCAGGTTCCACTCTCAGTGAAGTCCTCCGTGACCACCTTGAAGGTTGTAGTAGTTATAACGCATTCAGCACTGGTATCAGGAAACACAGTTCAAACTGGCTTCAGCTGGAAAGAAGATGTATTGGCTCACATAACTAGGAGTCCAGCAGTATGTAGGTGTCAGGATTGGTTTGGTCCAGGGGCTCAACTGCATCACCAAGGACCTGGTTTCTTTCCTTTTCTCTAACATTCAATGGTATCAGCTTCATGCTAAGGCTGCTGCACTGTTGTGGTCCCAACACGGCTACCCACCACCCCCAGCTCTACGTACTTTCATTTCCTGAAGGATAAGTCACTACTTACTCCAAAGCCCCAGCAAACCCTCCCTGCTGTCTTACTGGCCCAGACATGTATCTGGGGCCAGGTGGCAGGAGTACTTTGATTTTGTTGGGCCCCAAGAATATGCCCAGCCTTGGAGTCAGCATCCCAAGCTTGTGGGCTGCCCCCACAACACAAACATGGGTAAGAGAGGGGGCCTGGAGTTGGACAGGCAGCCTCAAGGTCCATTTTGTCGGTGTAGAGCAGTCATTTGCCTACCTGGCCTGCCAGTTCAGAATTCCATCTCCAGGCTCAATTCCAGCCCTGTCTGGGGTGTAAGATCTGTCTTTACATTGTCCGAGCCTACTTGAAGGTGGTTTGATTTCTGTGCCGCATCCTGATTCTCAAACTGATATCTGCTTCCTGGTGACCCTCATGCCTCATCTGCTCACCTCAGTCTCCTAGAATTTTCCATGATAGGACTCTGATTACCTACTACCTGGATGTCCTCGAAGTCCTGGACAGAGGGCAGAGTTTAAAATACAAGATTCAGGAGCTGCCCAGTGGCATAATGGTTACGTTTGCACGCTCCCCTTCAGTGGCCCAGGGCTCACAGGTTTGGATCCCAGGCATGGACCTACATACTGCTCATCAAGCCACACTGTGGCGGCATCCCACATACAAAATAGAGGAAGATTGTCACAGATGTTAGCTCAAGGCCAATCTTCCTCAAGCAAAAATAGGAAGATTGGCAACAGATCATAGTTCAGGACCAAGCTTCCTCACCAAAAAAACCCCCAAAAACCAAGAAAAAAAAAACCCCAAGATTCAGTCCTTAATTTAAAGGGACAAGTTTGTTTTTTTTTTTTTTTGGTGTGGAAGATTAGCCCTGAGCTAGCATCTGTCCCAATCCTCCTGTACGTTTTTGTATGTGGGAAAACTCCACAGGATGGCTAGGGAGTGGAGTAGGTCTGCACCTGGGATCCAAACCTGCGAGCTGTGGGCTGTGGAAGTGAAGCAAGCAGAACTTTAACCACTCAGCCATGGGGCTAGACCAAGACACATTTTTTTAAATCCACTGTTTTCTAGGAATGATTGGAAATTGTGAATGCATTCCAAATCACAGTGGGCTGACAGAGGTGTGCTGGAGACAGCCCATACTGGCTCATGAGAGCTAGTCATTAAATTTTCAAGACCTTTGTGAGCTGGTTGTTAAACATAGTCATTATTAAAAATTAAAGTAAATTTATAATTAAATAATGTTTAAAATAAAGATAATAAACATGCCAAACTCATCATTTCCTAATTATTTTACTATATTTTACTGTATTTACTATATTTTAAATATATCATATATATTTACATATATAAATATTTACTATATTTTAATATATATTTACCCTCTTCAAGCTCTTCCTACCTATTGCACATGTATAATGCCATAGATGCTACGCTGTGCTATACACATATGTGTACTCCACATGTACTGTGTCATACCGCGCAGCAGTGTGCTATTGTGCAACTCTCCCAACTCCGCATTCAGTGACATCATGTGGGTAGCTTGAACTTGGCCAACATGGGATTATTTACACCATAGAATTTGGCAAACACTATAAATGAGGGCTTTTTTAGTTATTAAACATTTACCAGCACGCTGCTGGATGGTTTCCCAAATGTAAAACAAGACTGATAGTACCTACATTATTAGTTTGGCAAGAGGTTACGATGACACAGTTCACGTAAAGAATCGAGCTCACAGTAACCCAGTGAATGAATGAATGAATCTTGGCTGTGACCATCTCCCTCCCTGCCTTGGTAACAAGGGTACATTTTGCATCATATGATCTGTGGGCACTGACTCAGGGAGATCGTTAAGGGTACGGAGTCATATCACACTGTGGGGTTGGTATAGTTGTAGGAAGAGATAAAGCCTTGTGAGGTATGGGATAGGAGGACCTTGTCATCTGACTCCTGTGTGACAAGCAGGTCCCACTCTCCAGCTCACAGACTCTGGTCCTGCTACCACAGTAACCCCCTCAGGGGTTTCTTCATCTGCTTCTGCTTTTCTCTCCTCTTTCCCTCTCTCACTGTCTACACTTGCTGGAGGCGGCCTCTGTGGTCTTCAAAGGCCATTGCGGTACCTCTCTGGCTGTAACTTTTGTCTCCACCTTACTTTCCTGAGAGTCACCTGCCACCTCTGTTGCTGACGAGGTTGCTGCTTTGTGCAGGCTCCCCGGTGGACCCTGCCGCTCCTGACCCCGGGCCCGCTCTTCATTTCTGCAGCGTCCCTTCCTCTGCTTCATGTTTCTCTGGCCTTTTCCGTCCTCTATCCATATCTCTCGGTTTGGGCACAAAACAGGAACCATTCTGAGAAGCTAACAGCCACTCTCCTTCTGCTTGGTAATTGATTTACTTGAAGACTATTTATTAACCCCCTACTGTATGCAGATCACATGTACTTGCTACATATTCAGATTGAAAAGGCACTTTGTGCCAAGTTCTAGGAAAAAGTTACAGATATAGACATGCAGGAGCTATAGAAGAAGGAGAAAGAGGTCGTATCTCAGAAGGACGCGGGAAGGGGAAGGCACAAAGGTCAAGAACGCCCTCCTTATGGTTTTGGCCAGAGCAATTAGGCAACGGAAAGGAAAAAAGGAATCCAAATGGGGAGTGAAGAAGTGAACTCTTGCTGTTTGCAGACCACATGATCTTATGCATAGAAAACCCAAAAAAATCCATTGGAAAACTAATAGAAATAATTAACAACTACAGTAAAGTTGCAGGGTACAGAATCAACTTACAAAAATCCGTTACTTTTCTATACTCCAATAACAAACTTACAGACAGAGAATTCAAGAATACAATTCCATTTGCAATCACAACTAAAAGAATAAAGTACCTAGGAATAACTTTAACCAAGGAGGTGAAGGACTTATACAATGGAAAGTATAAGACATTACTGAAAGAAATTGATAATGACATAAAGAGATGGAAAGAGATTCCTTGCTTATGGATTGGAAGAATAAACATAGTTAAAATGGCCATACTACCCAAAGCAATCTACAGGTTCAATGCAATTCCTATCAGAATTCCAATGACATTCTTCATGGAATAGAGCAAAGAATACTAAAATTCATATGGGGCAATCAAAGACCCCGAATTGCTAAGGCAATCCTGAGAAAAAAGAACAAAGCTGGAGGCATCAGAATCCCTGACTTCAAAATGTACTACAAAGCCGTAGTGACCAAAACGTCAGGATACTGGTACAAAAACAGGTACACAGATCAATGGA